>NC_090929.1:1603601648-1603914655 GCF_040938575.1 Ambystoma mexicanum | reverse complement strand
GGCTGCAAGCATGGGAGGAGCGTTGCAGCAGCGTCCTCCACCTAGAGGGAATCCATGGGATTGGGCAGGCTGAGGCAGGAGTGAGCCCACCTGCAGATGCCGGTAAGTGCCCAAACATGAATGCCACATGTAAATATGCAGTTGTGAGTACTGGGCCAAAGGACCCCTTAACAACCCCCCCCCCCCCAGGCAGTGCATGTGTGGGCCAAAGGACCCATTAACAACCCCCCCCCCCCAGGCAGTGCATGTGTGGGCCAAAGGACCCATTAACAACCCCCCCCCCAGGCAGTGCATGTGTGGGCCAAAGGACCCATTAACAACCCCCCCCCCCCCCAGGCAGTGCATTTGTGGGCCAAAGGACCCATCATGATCCGTATGGCAACCAATATCACTGAATGCAGACACCAGCAATCAGATGCATGTGACTAACACTATTCAATGTACAATCTTAATGACGCATGTGATGCACCCATCTGCCACCACAACAACACTAATTGCATGCCCTTTGTGTCCCCACAGCCGTTTCAAGTGACAGTGATACTGCACAACAGGCCAGCCAATCTGCATCGGCAAGTACACTAGCCACCGCCACCACACAGGAGGATGCTGCCGGCAGTTCTGCACCTCTGGCCACATTACCAGCCACTACAGATGTGCGGCACACCACCACCACCAACATCCCCACCGTCTCCACACTAGCTGAGTCTAGACAGGTGCCACGGGAACCTATCATGGCCACCCAACACAACACCGAAGGCAGCAGCACTGCAGAGGGGGCGGCCTGCAGTGATAACAGTGCCCCGCAAGAGCACTCGGAAACGGGGCCACAGGGGGAGATGCCCACATTGGAAGACCTGGGCTCCTTCCATGAGCTGGGGTTCAGCCCCACTTCACTGGGGAGTCCCATGAGGTCGCCCACCCCATCCATGGCCGAACTGAATGCCCGCATGCAGCGGATGGAGGACCAGCAGGCTACCCTCACCCAGCTGGTGGAGAGGCAGCTAGAGGAATCCAGGCTGCAGAGGGAGAGCTACAGCGCCTCAGTGCGTCGCCTGTCGAGGTCCATTGGACGCTTTGCGAGCACCATAGTAACTCTTGCACGCCATGTGCGGGAGGGCAACGACCACACCTCCAGGCTTGTAGAGGCCATGTTGGTTGGCCCACAGGCAAATCTGGCACGGATGCCCTCAATCCCTGATTCTGGCCAATCAAACACAACCACCCCATCCAGCTCCACTACTGCCAGTCCGAGGAGGCGCTCGAGTAGGCTAACGGGTCCCTCGGGCAAGGTTGCACAGAAGCGCACACGGAAGTGATGGCATGTGTGTGGGGCAGTGCAGGACACATGTGGACTACAAGGGTGTGAGAGGGGTGGGCACGTTTGGGTGGTGGGGTAGGTAGTTTTGGGGGTTTGGACAATGGGCTCTGGGTGGGGGTGGGCATGTTTGGGTGGTGGGGTAGGTAGTTTTGGGGGTTTGGACAATGGGCTCTGGGTGGGGGTGGGCACGTTTGGGTGGTGGGGTAGGTAGTTTTGGGGGTTTGGACAATGGGCTCTGGGTGGGGGTGGGCACGTTTGGGTGGTGGGTGGCCCCGGGTGTACAGCTTCCCTAACCAAGGCACCTTCTTCCCTGTTGTTATTACATCAATACATCACCATTTCAAATCAAGACATACATGTGTGGACATTGATCATTTATTTTGCAGTGCAACTATTAATTCATTGTCGTCACCATGTTTGTGCATTTCTGTGAATGTGCTGTGACTCAAAAGTAAATGCGAATCAGGGCATCCCGTGCTCTCTGGCCATCATGTGGACCCCCAGGGGGAGGCGGTGCCATCCATCCCCATCTCCATCCCCATCCCCATCTCCATCCCCATCCCCATCCCCATCCCCATCCCCATCTCCATCCCCATCCCCATCTTCCTCATCTGCGTCTGGTGGCATTGGGATGTTCCTGCGCAGGCATGTATTGTGCAGCATGGCACATACGAGCGTGATTTTGCCCGTCTTCACTGGGCTGTACAGCAGTGATCCGCCAGATCTGCTCAGACAGCGGAAACGGGCCTTCAGCAGTCCAAATGTCCTCTCAATCATTCCACGTGTGCGGATATGTGCCCTATTGTATGCCTCTTCATGCCTGTTCCTTGGTCTCCGTACAGGTGTCATCATCCATGGCGTGAGTGCATATCCCGCATCACCTACATGGGATGTAGATGGGGGAACATGTCAGTGTTTGTGGCATCATGTCCTCATCTGCTGCTGTGCATTCTTGTATCATCATTCATTCATGCATATGTACCATGCAGTGTCTGGAGGTATGTTTTGGCCATCACGAGGTATGTCGCTGACTGCATATGGGCCTACACATTAACTTGCATGTTTACTGTGCCCTGCGGGTGACATTTGATTGTGTGCATGTCATGGTGCAGTGCTGTCCACACATGGCAGAGTGACTCCACTGTACGGAAGTAGTAAATACACGTCGTCTCATTTACACGCCTCTCGTGCTTTTTGGGGCAGTGTTTCAATTGAGGGTGGGTGTCTGCAGTGGCACAGGGTTCATGGGACAGTGACGGATTGGCTGTGGCAGCGTGTGCACGGGCACATTGTGGTGCCCTGTCATGTCTTCCTTCATGATGTTTGGCATCCGCTGTGTATTTGGTAGATGGAAGGGGGTTTTGCATGTGCGGTCACAGCGGCACACTCACAATGCTCACTGGCCTGGACACACACACACCACTCCGACAGGGTTGTAGCATCGTCAGCTGTACTCACCCAATAGCCATGTGCTTTGTCCGGCATAGCGTTCCATGTACCGTGGCAACGTGGAATTCCGCAGTACCATTGAGTCATGTGATGAGCCTGGGAAACGTGCACAGCAGTGTGTAATCAGTTGCATGGCATCACAAACCATCTGGACATTCAAAGAGTGATACTGTTTCCTATTGCGGAACACCGCCTCAATTGCATGTGGTACTGTCAGCTCGACGTGGGTGCAGTCAACTGCGCCTATGCAATTTGGCATGCCTGCTATGGCATGGAAGGCCAACTTGGTGGCAATGACCTCGGGGAGGGTGCGGGGTAGGGCTATGTGTTCCGACACATGGCGCAACAGGGCATCCAGTACCTGTACCAGGATTTTTGAGAAACAGGGTTGTGATATGCCGTGCAGCTCACCAACCGTGTGTTGATAGGTGCCAGTGCCAAGGAAATGCAGAACTGAGACAACCTTCAAGAGGGGGGGGATGGCGGTGGAGATGTCAATTAGGCTGCTGATGTTGTCCTCAATCATGGCGGTGATGTGCAGGATTGTTGCACGGTCCAGCCGGTATAGGGTGTGGATCTGTCCTGGGGTGAGGTTCCAGGGTGAGGCCCTGATGCGTGGTATTGGTGGCTGGCGGCGGGGTCGGGCTGGCTGGGCAATGGGGTTTGCCATAGCTGCAGGGTTGGCTGGTGGCCGCCTGCGCCTCCTCCGCCTACGCCTCCTCCTCTGCGCCATTACTGCCACCATATGCAGTGCTGCCTGTTGGTTGAGTAGGCCCAGTCCCAGTGCTACTAGACCTGCTGCCTGCATGGTTCTGTGTTGTGTTGGGCTGGGTGTGGCCCTTTTGTAGGCTCCCAGTGGCCTGCTAGGTCCAGCTGGGCTGATTTGGTGCACCTGTGCCCTGATTCAGTTCAGCAGGCAGTGTATAACGCCATGTTCGCGGTGGTGGCGGATCCGCCACCGTGATCACGGTATTTCCGCCATTTTTGTCCCGGTATTTCCGTTTCCGCGCTAGTTGTGATGCTCACGGTGTTTCGTGTTGCCGGTAACGGAGGGGTTTCCGTGCAGACGGACTTAAGGGGAACCCTATTTCCGCGGTGGCGGTTTAGGGTGGTGCTATTACCGGGGCCGCGGGTCATGATTGCGCGGACATGGAAACGGTGCCGGTATGGTTTTACCGGCAGTGTTAATTCCGGACCGGAGTACTTGTAATGAGGCCCAATATCTTTTTGATTAAAAATAAATAAATAACTTTCATACTTTTGTAGAATTGTGTCCTCTGGACCTTCTGTCTGAAAACTAGTCTTGTATTTTCCCAATTTAGAGTGCAGGGATTCCCTGCTCTGCAGTTTATTAAGCTCTATTTCCTGCCACTTGGCTTGCTCCACATCATGCCAAATGGCGAACTCACTCTAAATGCTCCTTGCCTCATCAGAACTTGCTGGCTCCTAGTTGAAGCTGAATTCTTTCAGGATGGCAGTGCTCCACTTGTGGTTTGGTCATCACCATCCTGAAAGTGATATATATTTGGTCCTGAAGTGATGACGTCACGCTTGGTAACGCAGTGATGTCATTGCAATCACTGGCCAAAACTAATAGTGCCACGATCGCTAGTGCGATCCAAATATCGTAATCCTGCAATTTTTGACACAAATGGGTGTCATTTACGGTGGGATTCACAATTTGGTAATTAAACCAAAAGAAAACCAAAAGAGGCCAGAGTAAACTGACTGGTTCCTAAGTAAGTAGTAATCTAAAGGGTAAAAAACATTAAAAAAAAGTCCATCATGGTATGTTCCAAACTGAGTAAAATCATTGTTGGGAAAAATGAACATGGTTGCCCGAGTATATCAGTTGTTATGATCTATATATTATGTGATATGATATGACAGTTTATTTATATAGCGCCTATACACAATGTGTTTAAAAGCGCTTCAAGGGAGGGAACAAGGGAAAATACAATGACATTCTTACAGGCCATGAACTTTCAGAATGTGAAATTAACTACCGTTCTCAGTCTGATGACATTTCAGATAGTGCAAGAGCTAAGACATAGATAAGGAAGGGAGGGGGAGAGTGGGAAGGAACTGGAAACATACATGCGACTACCGTACTAGGCCTGACAACATTTCTGGTAGAGCCGGAGAAAAACAAAAGGTGAGGGACAGGGGTACAGAAAGGGAGGGGAGGAACAAAACAAGCAACTATCGTTCTAGGCCTGACGACATTTCAGATAGTGCTGGAGGGGGTGGGGGACAAGTAAGGAGAGGGAGAAGAGACAGACAAGGTTGCTATCATACTAGGTCCAGGGACAATTGTGATAGAGTAAGTGCATAGAGGAAAGTAAGGGGAGGAGGGGAGGAGATAGGAAAAGGGAGAAAGGGAAAGGAGGAGAGAAAAGAGAGTAAGCAGTCCAAAAGAGTGGAGAAGCAAGAGGGGAGAGCGAATACAATTGTAGAAGTCAGTAGTAGCACATAAGTAGCAAGACAGGATACAAGATGAAGATGGGAACAGCATGATTCAGGGCCCCCATGAGTACAAGATGCAAAGGAAGTCCAGCATGAGAGTTGAGAAAGGGTGACGCACCGTGAAACAATGAAGTCCCTAAAAGTCAAGACCAGCATTGGCCACTAGACAGTGATGGTCAAACCAGAATGTATCAGGACAGACTGCTGCAGACGTAGGCTGGAGTGGGGTGGGAGGTAGAGTAGAAGAATCAAGCAAAACAGGCAACACCTGTGTGCGAGAAGGTTGGGGGGCACAGGGGAACATCACAGGGGGACCAGAGGGGGTGGGGATGGCCTGTGAGCTTAACGATAATTGAGGAAGGCTGTAGTGTTCGATTCCTCATCTTGGAAAGGAAGTTACTTTGGAAGTCCATTATTGACATTCATGGATGATCAAATTAAAGAAATTTGGCAGACTACTTTGGTAAGCCACTTGGGTAGGCGGGGATAGTTAATCTCTTAGAATTGCTTCCAGCCTTGAACCCGTTGCTTGGTTAATTCATCCAGACCCGATGTCTGTCTTTGTTCCTAAAGACATATAATTTCTTCTGGTTGATATTATATATACCTACATCATCGCTTAGCATATATGCTGCAGTTCTCACTTTTAATCCATTACGGTTATCAGGAGCTTAATTATATTGCCAAAGCATCAAATGGCTTCTTGTAGGTAAGCTCCTTATTGACATTAGTGGTAGATTTACTTGGCTTGGTCTCTTTTTTATGTTGTTGTCCAATCAGTGTGTGTCTTAAGTATGGTTGTTGTAACATCATTCGAGGTTCTGTGCAGTTGTGGCAAGTTAGGTCTAGTCCATAGAGTTGGAGTAAATTAAATAATGTTGTGGCTTGGTGCCATGAAGCTGTGTGATTAGTTGGATTAAAAGTCCTAAAATCCCTTTTATCCTTAGAAAGGATCAAAAGTTGTCCTACAGGTGACTGTGCATTTATTATTTTGTTATGATGTAGTCCACTGGAGGGCTCTTAGTTGCATTCAGTCCTGGTAAATCTCCTCAGTCCCCTGTCTTCTAGGGAATAATGACTGTCCTCTCGTTTGTTGTCCGGATTAAAATGATCATCACAGAAAATAATGCATTTAGTTTTCAGTGCTGAGCCCTTCTGTTATTTTTCGCAGATTACATAGTTTAGCTTCTTGCTGGCATAGGGTCTTTTCTTGTTCACCCAGTCTGGCATCCAGTGTGATGTGTTTCACCAGCGAAGAACTTGATATTTTCTTTCTTGTCTTTGGAGTGCTCCTCCTGCCAATGTTCTGCCAGGGCTGTTGTGCATTCCGGTGCTGTCAGGTTGCCCAAATGTTCCCTAATTCTTGTTCTTAGCTCACAAATTGTGCTGCCTACATATATTTTATTGCATATAAATAAACAATAATATCAATCACATAGGATGTTCAACAGTTGTGTGACCAGGTGTTCATTCGCCATTTTGATGCAATCACATCTGTTAAGGATCACAATATTGCCCACTTTGTCTGCCTCCTTAATGATTATCTCTCTGTCTGATCTAAGTCTATCAATGCCTTGTCTCTCTCTGGCATTCAGACTATTGTGGCTTCCCCTGGGGTCAATGTGATCTTTGTCAACTCTTCTCTCTATATCCTGTGTCACTGCCTTGTGGAATGCGTCTATGCAGTTCCCTTGTTGAATGATCGGGATACATTTTGAGTTGGATTTAAGTTGACCCTCTCTTAATGCACTACCGTGTATCCCTAGTTGGCTGATCAAATCTGCCTCAGGTATCTCTAGATTCTCCTCCAAGATAGTTGTGTTCTAGTATCAAATATATTTTTTATTGATAATGCACTGATAGGTATTTCCACAGCGTCTTCCTCTCTGGGTGGGTCCAGATTGTGGAAGAATGTTTTAGTTTGAGTTTGCGGACAAATTTGAATGCATCAATCTGTAAAATGGTTCCATTAGAAAAGCCACACATTTTGGGACCCCACTATAACTTTGCTCTCCCGGCACGAAACCTCACCAAACGTCGCAGAATCAGTCTGACGGGGCCATATACCTGTTCTGCATAGATCTGTGAGGATTTGTCCAGGGGGGCCAAGTTATAAGCCACCCAAAAAGCGTTCTTCCCATGGGTTGAGCAACTTAATCATAACTATAGGGCCGCTAGTGCAGACCCTGTAATGAAGAGTGCATGCTTACTTTGATTTAGCGAAACATAAATAATGGTTTACTCAATATATGTACTATGTGGAAAATGTGTACAGAAGTGTACTGAATTTTTAAACACACATTACGCTGTGTTGCACAGACTCTAACTGTAACTGTCCCTTGAGAAAGCCCAGGTAAGGGCGAAACAATTGCACTTGCCTCCAAATGGAGTATGTTGGCACTATCTGAATAATAAAAAAATGTCTTGGTTTGAAACCAATAAATTACTATTTTATAATTTTCACTTATAATAATTTGTGCTCCAACAAAAGGGTCAGGCAGAAGGAACCCAACACACCCACAGTTTTCTATTCCAAAGATGTCTGCCATAGAAATGAAGACATAATGCTCCAAGGGAGAGGCAAACTCTGCTCTCTACTCACCCCAAGGGCATATTTGGGTGCACAGCTGGATTGTCAGGTCAATTGCAACTGGGACTCTCGTACCCAGGACCCTGTTCACTGCAGATGGTAGAACAGTGCAGGTGTGCTCTACAACCCTCCTGGCTAGGAGGTGCAGAAAGAAAGAACTCATCTGGCCCGTGGGTATACTGGATTGGCTCCTCCAGCACCAAAAAGTAAAGGAGTCAATCTAGATCCTATTTCCATACTTCATTAATCTGTTTTCAGGCTGGCTCAACTGCTTTGAGACACTTTATGAGGTACATCAAGAAACAGGAGCTGCTTTTGGCACTTCCTTTTTTCTGATCTGCTGTCGCTCTGCCTTATTCTCAAAGTCTGAATTTTCTGTGGTGCCTTTAAATTAATTGTATGCATCAGGGTGTGTATGTGGGTGGTCAAGGGCGTTTATGTGTGTGTGTGTGTGTGTGTGTGTTGGGCTGCAGATGTTTGTGTGCATTTTGTGGAGTACTTTTCACTATATATTTTTTATTTTGTTTTGTCCCTCGGACTGTACTATGCATATATACAGGCCCATTTTGCATTGACCCTAGAGCACATGACGGAATAGGGTGTATATAGATGTTATGGACTGTTCATGTGTTTGTGTGTTTTAGGAAATAATTTTCATTTTGTGGAATGGCTTTCATTTTGTTGTATCTCTCTGTCAGTCAGTCGCTATTGATCACGAATGGCTCGGTAGTAGCCTAGCCCTTCTTGCCAACACCTCAGGTTTCATCTCCAGTACAAGATGGTGATCACCCGGAGAGACCTGGCAGACAAGGAAGTATGAGTCAGTGACAAGGAGGTGTGAGAGCTTAGAAATGTGAGGTGGACAACTTTGTGAAGGTTTACAAATGTGAGGTGGACGGTTTTTCAAAAAATGCAATTTTATTAAATAAAAAGATTGGATAAACAGATCACTATCCGTATCCTGTCGAGCATTTCCCAGCCTAAGATAATCTAAAGCAAACACTCTAACAAAGGATAGCTGTCCCTCACACCTATACCCACAGTAACTTAACAAAGTAATGCATGGCAGTTCCATAGGCAACATAAATATAACAGTTCCATCCACAATATGACAATAGTTTCTCCTTATAATCTGGGTGAATTCCCTTCCCCAGATTCAAGCGGGATTGAACTCCACAGCTCCCAAGAGAAACAAGAAAATCCTGGTATATAACAAAGTTCCAAGACAGTTCTTTGTCGCTCCAACTTGACAACAGAAGGTATTCACAACAAAATGTTCCAACACTCCAGTGGTTCAACAGAATGGTTATTCCTCTTCCTCTTGCAACAGTTAGATGCAGAATTACCTTCTTCACATAAAGAATATTGTCTTAGTTCATCAATAGCAACATAGGTTGTCTTTGTCATGATGTTTTGCCACAACTAATTATTTATGAAGATTTATAACACTTCTGCCACATTTCTATACAGTTCTTTCTTCGGCAATGAAAGTCTGTCTGAATAACTGGTTACCACCACTTCATAGCACTTCATCAACCTGGTTAACTCCCATACCAGGCCTACTACTTCAATCATACTGGTTTACTCCCATGCCAGGCCTACTACTTCCATCATACTGGTTTACTCCCATGCCAGGCCTACTACTTCCATCATACTGGTTTACTCCCATGCCAGGCCTACTACTTCCATCATACTGGTTTACTCCCATGCCAGGCCTACTACGTCCATCATACTGGTTTACCCCCTTGCCAGGCCTACTACTTCCATCATACTGGTTTACTCCCATGCCAGGCCTACTACTTCAAAGGTTAGCGGATCCGGTACATTCCCCCGCCGGAACAGTAGTTTACAAAAAGTGCCTCTCGGGGGTTAAAATCAGTTTAGAACAGATTTGCAGTTTTCATTGCTTTACAACATTAAACGTTAAGCATTTCTTCAGGGAAAGCAAGATTCACATTGGTGCACTTTAGAACTATTTTGCACCTTCCAAATCCTCTGCAAGTTATGCTCCTCTCCTTCTGGATCTCCTTTTCCAGAAGAGCAGCCTTCTTGCCACTCTTGCTTCCCCACTGCATCATCAACCAAACACTGACAAGGAGACCGGTGTATTCTGCCTCTTCCTTGACTTTGGCAATGCGGATTTGTACCAGCTTTGGTTACATGTTTTTTTCAGATATGGGCCATAAACCTTATAAACTTTGAAACATTCCTTAGTTCCCTTCTGCCTTTTTACAAAATCTGTTGGTTTTAAATTGCCATGAGTTTGCTTTCTTTTGGCTTGGGTAAAGGTTGTCTGCATTAGGTTTTAAAAGTATTGTCCCATCTGTTGGTTGGGTTCTCAACAAACATCTGTGCTTAATAACAGTTACTTGTTTTGGAAAAATACTGGTTTCTTAGATTTCTGATAGCTTGGTATTCATAATTGCCTTCGGTATTGCAATCACTCACACGCAAGTGCTTTCTACTTTATTGGGCACGCAAGGGGTCTCGGAGCGCTCCAGGGTTACTATCAGCTTGTGAACTCATGGGGTAAGGCGTGCCCATCTGATTCCATTGCTGCTCACAGGTACTCTGCTTCAGTGGCTCTTCGCGACTGCTTCGTTTGGTTTGCTGCCGCCCAAGTCACTTGAAAAAGGAGCTTCCTTCGCTCCAGAGGTTCTCTGGTGCTCGCCGGCCACCAAAGACACCCTCTTTGGGAAGACAGCTATCTACGCTTTTACTTCCCGCTTTGCAGCCTCTGCAAAACAGGTCGTCAGGGAGTAAACTTCCCTCTTTCACGCTTCCTGCTGTGTGACCTCTGCAATTAAAGCATCTGGAGGCAAAGGCCCTCTCACGACCGGCTACTGTTCTCTGCTCAACAGTGGTCCCGGCATCTTCTCCTTCCTCCAGGTTCTGCTTCTGCTGCATACACTGCTCACACAGCTCTCCCTACTCACTATTTGCCCGCACCTAAGGGGGCCTTTTAAGCCTCCCAGTCTCCCTCAGGTGTAGGTCATTTCCACTAACACGCTGACCACTCCTGCAGTTTTGTTCTTCTTTAGCCCTCTTCCTCATTCCACTACTTTGGGAATCATGGGACTTGAAGTCCCTACTGACAGAGTTAGTTTTTCAAACTGAATTTTCAAGCTCACTTCTATTCCCTGTAATATTCTATAAAGGAATATCATAAGGATCACAAGACTTTATAGAGAAACAAAGTTCTTTAGAGTCTGATTTGTTATTATCCCAGACTTCCTTTCATTATACCTTTGGGAGTTAGGGGAGTTATTAGGTCTATAGGTTTCCAGGGTTTGAGAAAGGTGTCTATTTCTCTTAAAGCCCAAGGGTTTATGTTTGTTTTTACCCGTATAAGATGTTCAACTTGTGGAACAAAAAGATTGGTATGGCAATAAGCAATTACATTCTCTGGTATTGGGGAGAGGCCCTCTATAGAGGAAGACAAATACTGCGTCACACCCCACGGAGTTATCTTATTCCCCTTTGCCCTTTCTCCTCCCAGGTGATCCTCCCACAGAACACCACCTCCAAGGTCAGGATCAGAAAGCATCTGCCTTTTCATGGCCACCTGGGAGGAGACTTTAGGCAGGGGTTTAGTGAGGGATTGTTAGGAAAGATTTCGTAATTGTAGGTAAATTTCCTTCCATGTGGCAACCCCTAAACTTTTTGCTGTTGTTTTTCACCTTGTTCTCGACTTTGCCAGGGAAGTGCAGCCTTCTGCCGCACTCCTCTGGGCTTTCGCTCCATTCTTAATGGGAAACTGACATGCCCTTAAGACAGTCAGTTCCGGCAAACGCTGTTTTCCGTAGTTTCTTTTATCATGTTGCGGCTTTCGTGCAACATGACACAAGAGGGCACTGTAAGCTAAGTTACTGCTCTCTTGGGTCTCTAGCCTTCTACAGGCCCTAGATACTCTTTTAGGATTGTAACTGATCGGTGCAAGTGATTCACGGACGGGAATGGTGGCAGCAATCGTTTCTTGTGTTTTGAGCTCCTTTTGGCGTTTTAAGCGCGTTTCTCGCGCTTAGCCCAAAATGGTGGCCTGGCTCCCAAAATGGCCAGACCACGAGGCTCCTTTGTCCTGTCCGCTGACCGTCTTGCTCCCTTCACCTTCCCCAGGTCGAGCCGACCCGGGGCCTTCCTTATTTGGGCATGTACTTTCCCGCGAAACACAGATGCTTTCGCGGGCTTCTACATGCCTGGTGTGTGCCTCCGGGATGTGGACTGGGATGTCCGGTCCCAATACACATCCTGGGTGCCAGAGAGTCTAGGGTGGTGTGAATGCCTGGGACCACCGTGGTCCGTGATAGGTCAACGAATGGTGTGAGTGTTGATGAGCGGATCTCCCATTGGGTCCCCTCTGTTTTGGCGCGAAGGGAACTGTGGATAAGAGGGGGCTGGAAACACCACTACCATGTCGATCTCCTGAGTTCTCACGAACGAAGGAATACAGGAGCCAAGTATCCTGCAACCAAGAGGCTGGACCGAGGAATCGCTGGTGACCCGCTGAAGGACTGCTCCTCTGCACTGCTGTCGCCTTGTGAAACCCTTTTCACCTTTGATCGAACCAGAAGGCCTGTACTGGTACTTCGACCCTTGGAATAGCGGGAACAGCTATTCTCGGCATCTTCACCATCTCCTGCTAGTAAGCCTTCGGAAGCGTCTCTGGGCCATCCAGCAGACTGACCAGCCTACACAGGAGTCTTGCTCTGTAACCGCCGCCAGGTTGTGTAGTATTTCGAATCCTTGTCACTCTCACACGATTCGTACACTTGACGTTCCCAGGTCTGAAGTGAGTAGTGTACATTTGGCTCAGATACACACGGCCGCTCCGTTGCCCTGCTGTGGTAACAAACTGTGCGGGTTCCTTCGTTTGGGACGTCTTTTACTCAACTCTGCTGCTGCACACTCAACACGACGACGAGACGTCCCCTGCTATTCTGAACCTGCCAGCGACTGAAACTGACGCAGAGAAGCCTGGGTCTGCTTGCATCGGGGACCGGTGAGTAGCATAGCTAGGAAATGGTCGCCCTCCTGCAGGAGCCCATAGCTTTTCCCCGCTGTGTCAAAACAGCACGCCTTTCCGTACTCGCGCTCTGCTTCTGCCCACAGTGGAGGCTGCGCTTGAGTCGCGGAACACTGTTCTTCTTCGTTTGTGCACTAAACTGAACTGCCTGATCTCCCTCGAAGAGACTCCCCTTCTGTCCGTTGGCACCAGCGTGTGCAGGGTCTTTTGAGCACAAGGCTCCACTCTTCGCAGGGCTCGGACTTCCTTTTAGTTAGGTGCCTCTGAAGGCGGACTGGGTCTAAGCATTATTTCGCACTGCCTGTTTTCCTTCCCTTTTAGGTGGACTACACATTTCGTGCATCTAACGCTTGAGACTTGTTTGTATTTGTATATATATTGTATTGGTATGTGTTGGTTTACTAGAGTTGTATTGTGATTTCTCGCTACGGTCATTGTTTTAAAGGCCTTGGAATAAATGTGTATATATTTTTAATATAACACCTGTTTGGAGTAATTTGTAAGTGTCCTTGCTTTGTGTGCTCATTGCAGGCTTTCAGTCACCCTCATCCCTCTTGAGACCTAGTCTTGACCGCCGCGATCGCTACCCTGATTGGTCTGGCTTGTCCAGAGGTTACCCTGTTCCAAGTAATTAGGTTGGCCTTCTGAACTTCTGCGCCGCCAGGACAGAGTTCAGAAATCCGTCTTAACAAATTGGTGTACAGCGGTGGGATACGACTGAGGGTATCCAGTGTTGCGCACGAACTAAGGCATTTCAAGTTATTCCTACCAGGACACGTAGTGAATTGTTGTAGTATAACTTTAAAAAGGACATAGTCCTATCTAACAGTATGGAAACCAATACCTTGTTAACTTTAAATGCTTCCAAATCAGAAACATTGAAAAAGATGTGTGCGGAGAGAGGTGTTTCCTCTCAAGGCACGAAATTGGATATGATCCAAAGAACCGTGGCGTGGCAAGAAGCGCAGCTTGACGCTATAACATCTGAGGACAGTGCGGAAGGAGGTGGGGCTGCTCTCAGTGGTAGAACCGACGGTTCTGCCGCTGCACTGATCCACCACGACCACGAGGACAGGGAGGATGAGATGTCTAATGTTTCCTCTGCCAGTGCTGATGGGGAGGCTATGCTTGAATTCAAGAAGCAAGAGCTGCGGTTTAGGCAGAAGGAGCTTGAATTCAGCATAGTCAAACTAAAAATCGAATAGGCAGAAAAACAGAAAGACAGGGATCACCAGTTGGAACTGGCCAAGCTTCAGGTTGCAAATGGGTCCAAGGGTCCTGGACATGGGTCTGGGGCCTCCTCTCATCTACGGTTTCCGAAAGATCTGCTCAGTGTGTATGAGGAAAGGAATGACATTATGGACTGGCTGAATGTGTTTGAGTATGCATGCGAAGTTCAACAAGTTGACAATGCTGATAAGATTGCCTGGTTACTCAGCAGACTGCCCCATTCTGGCTGTAGTGCCATTATGGAAATGTCAAAGGCTGAGCGAGCTGATTTCGCAATGTTAAAGCAAACTCTCATTTTAAAGTTTGGGAAGACTCCGGCCCAATATTTGAAACGATTCAGAGAGTATAAGAAAAAGGAAGGTGGTACTTGGGTATCTTATGTCACCGAATCCTTAAAAAACTTAACTGGCTGGGTCGAAGGTTATAAGGTTTCTACCTTCGAAGGCATGATAAATCTTGTCATGCTGGAACACATTTTTGCATCTTCTTCCCCGGAGCTTAAGCAGCATTTGGCCGATTCGAAGGAGATAGATCCTAAGAAGCTGGCCATTGCAGCAGACTTATGGGTGTCACATCGAGTGTCCCATAAGGACAAAACTCATCCTGGTAAGCAGGAGGAAGGGAAAAAGTCCAAAGATAAGGAGGGTGGAGAATCTGATAAATCTTCTTCTCAAAAGGGCCACAAAAAGAAAAATAAGGGTAAGACACAAGAGAACTCACAGGGTAGTGGAGGTCAGCCTCCGAAACAGAACTCTGGTTACAATAAGCCTCCCTATGTAAACAGACCCAATGGATCTTGTTTTGCTTGTGGAGCAACTGACACGTGAAGGGGGATCCCCGGTGTAAGGTTAGACCTTTGGGGGTCCACTTCGCTAATCTGGCCTTCTCCTCCTACGAGGAAGAAGAGATTACAGGAGCATCCTTCTCCTCAGACTCATTTCCCAGCGGGATAGAGGCTGAGGTAGTTTTAGTTTCCCTGGGTTCCTGGGAGCCTAAAGTCGCAGAGGCTTATGCTAGGATTCCAGATAATACCAAGCACTACTTTAAAGACAGTGTGCTGATCAATGGAGTAGATACTCCAGCTCTTAGGGATAGTGGGTGCAGTCGAACTGTAGTGGATTCTACCTTGGTAGACTCAGAGGAAGTTGCCAGAGCTACTCTGATGCCCACTAAGTTGGCTGACGGCCCACTCCGTATGTTCCCAGTAATACCTGTAAATCTTACTTTAAATGCTACAGCAGTCAGGATTCCAGTGAGCATTCAGAGAAACGTCCCGGGAAAGGTCTTGTTAGGTAATGATCTCAGAGCTTTAGGGCTCGTAGGAGACACTGCCGAAAGACCCTACACACGGTCTCAAGCACGGGCAGCATTGGCCAAGACCAATACGCCGCCCCAGCCGAAGGGGAAACCCAAGGCGAAAGGAGTGAACAAGTCAAGACGAGGGAAAGAGAATATTCCCCCGAGCTCGCCTACCACTGCGGTGGAGGAAGTTGGTCAATCGCCCGGGCCTGACGAGGAGGTGGTGATGCCTGAAGTATTTGACCCCAACGATCATCCTGAACTAAAAGACTTGTTAGTAGAAGGTGGTCCTGATAGGGACGAATTCAGTAAAGGCCAACGTGAGTGCCCATCTCTGGAAGGCCTAAGGAGACAGGCCTGCTCCCAGCTTGAGGGTGAACCTCCTGGGACGCATAGGATTTATTGGGAAGGTGGACTCCTGTATAGTGAGCCCACAGAGTCTACAGAAGGAGACCATAGGAGGTTGGTGGTTCCCCTTGCTGTTAGGCCCTTCCTCCTGCAGTTGGCGCATGAAGTGCCCCTTGCTGGCACCTTGGCATTAAGAGGACCAAGCAAAGGTTATCCATGCACTTCTACTGGCCCAAGATGGGGGTGCAAGTAGAAAGTCACTGCAGGAGTTGTGCCTCCTGCCAGTTATCTGTTAAGGTTGGCTCGACAATCCAAGCTCCATTGGTACCGCTCCCAGTTGTGGGGGTACCATTTGAAAGGGTATGGATCGACATCGTTGGTCCCCATGACCCGCAAACATCCTCGGGAAATAGGTTTATCCTGGTGCTGGTCGACCATGCAACCAGATATCCTGAGGCCATCCCATTGAAAACTGTAACTGCCAAGTCAGTTGCAAAATCTTTACTTGGCATATTTACTAGGGTTGGCTTCCCTAAAGAAGTTGTGTCGGATCGTGGCAGCAACTTTATGTCGAAGTATATGCAGGCTATGTGGAAAGAATGTGGGGTCACCTGCAAGTTCTCTTCTGCATACCACCCCCAGACCAATGGTCTGGTGGAACGTTTCAACAGAACGTTAAAGAGCATGATTGGGGCTCTGGAAGAACCTCAGAGAAGAAAATGGGATCTTCTTTTACCATGCTTGCTGTTTGCCTACCGAGAGGTACCACAGGAGGGTGTTGGCTTCAGCCCCTTCGAACTTCTGTTCGGTCATCCTGTACGGGGACCCTTAGCCAAAGTCAAAGAGGGATGGGAGATGCCCACTCCCCCTGTTACTACCAACGTAGTTGATTATGTGCTAGGGCTCAGAAAACGGATGGTACTTCTGATGGGCTTGGCTAGTGATACATTGAAGGCAGGACAAGCGCTGGTGAAACATTGGTACGACCAGAAAGCTTCCCTCATCAACTTTACACCTGGTCAGCAAGTTCTGATCATGAATCCCATAAGGCCTCAAGCTTTACAGGACAAATGGTCAGGCCCTTACACAGTGGTGGAGCCCCTGGGTGAGGTTAACTATTTAGTGGACCTTGGAAGGCCTGGACAGGCTCCAAAAGTGTTTCACGTGAATAGGCTGAAGGCTTTCGTCCCAAGAGTCGAAATCGCAGCACTGCTACTGGCTTCAGATGTTGAGGAAGAGCAGTCTGAACCTCTCCCCGCCCCTCACCTGACTTCTGATCAGCAGGCTGAGGTGAAAAGTTTGCTAAGGCAGTTTTCCCCCCTGTTTTCACAGTCGCCTGGTTTGACTCCTTGGTGCAAACATAACATAGACACAGGAGACAGTGTACCTACCAAAAGTAGGGGATACAGGATGTCAAACAAAGTACGGTCTTATATTAAGACTGAGGTCAACAAGATGTTAGACCTTGGGGTGATTGAACCCTCTAGTAGTCCTTGGTCCAGCCCTGTGGTTTTGGTTCCAAAGGCAGGCACTTCTGAATTGAGGTTCTGCGTGGACTACAGGGCTCTGAATGCTGTCACCAAGACAGATGCACACCCCTTGCCTCGAACAGATGAGCTGGTGGATACTTTGGGTGCCTCCAAGTACCTCAGCACGTTTGACCTCACTGCTGGCTATTGGCAGATAGCTTTAGCAGAACATGCCAAGGGGAAGACAGCGTTTTCTACTCCAGACGGCCTTTACCAATTCCGGGTAATGCCGTTCGGGTTGAAGAATGCACCTGCCACTTTCCAGAGGCTTGTGAATCATGTTTTGAATGGGTTGGACGAATTCTGTCTTGCATATCTGGACGATATAGCAGTTTTCAGTGCCACCTGGGAAGACCATGTGAAACACCTCAGGATTGTGCTCCAGGATCTTCAGAAAGCACATTTGACCATAAAGGCTAGTAAATGCCAGATTGGACAAGGCTCAGTGGTTTACCTTGGACATGAAGTAGGTGGAGGGAGGATACAGCCTCTTCCCAGTAAAGTACAAGCAGTACAAGACTGGCCTACCCCCACTACACAAACCCAAGTGAGAGCCTTCTTAGGACTCACGGGGTATTACCGCAATTTCGTGGCAGACTATGGCACCACCGTAGCTGCCCCTCTGACTGCCCTCACAACTCCGAAGAAACCCAAGAAGGTAACTTGGACCGACGAGTGTGAGAAGGCCTTCAATGGCTTAAAAGACTCCTTGTGCCAGGCCCCTGTCCTCAGGGCCCCTGATTATCAAAGACCTTTTATCGTGCAGACGAACGCCTCTGACACTGGGATAGGAGCTGTACTATCACAAGTAGATGAGAAGGGTAAGGAACACCCTATTGGTTTTATTATTCGCCAGCTTAAGGACAGAGAGCTCAGATGGTCCACGGTAGAGAAAGAATGTTTCTCTGTTGTGTGGGCCCTAAGGAAGCTGAGGCCCTACCTCTATGGGACCCACTTCATTGTGCAAACTGACCATAAGCCCTTAAAGTGGCTAATGAACATGAAGGGGGAGAATCCAAAGTTGGTTAGGTGGTCCATAAATCTACAAGGCTTCGACTTCAGTATTGAGCACAGGCCAGGTGTCCAACATAGCAATGCTGATGGGTTGTCCAGAATGTTTAACCCGACCTGAACAAGAGACTCATCCAGGGGTGGATTAGTTCCCCCTGTCCATAGTCTGGGAGGGGCGAGTGTTAGGAAAGATTTCGTAATTGTAGGTAATTTTCCTTCCATGTGGCAACCCCTAAACTTTTTGCTGTTGTTTTTCACCTTGTTCTCGACTTTGCCAGGGAAGTGCAGCCTTCTGCCGCACTCCTCTGGGCTTTCGCTCCATTCTTACGGGGAAACTGACATGCCCTTAAGACAGTCAGTACCGGGAAACGCTGTTTTCCGTAGTTTCTTTTATCATGTTGCGGCTTTCGTGCAACATGACAAAAGAGGGCACTGTAAGCTAAGTTACTGCTCTCTTGGGTCTCTAGCCTTCTACAGGCCCTAGATACTCTTTTAGGATTGTAACTGATCGGTGCAAGTGATTCACGGACGGGAATGGTGGCAGCGATCGTTTCTTGTGTTTTGAGCTCCTTTTGGCGTTTTAAGCGCGTTTCTCGCGCTTAGCCCAAAATGGTGGCCTGGCTCCCAAAATGGCCAGACCACGAGGCTCCTTTGTCCTGTCCGCTGACCGTCTTGCTCCCTTCACCTTCCCCAGGTCGAGCCGACCCGGGGCCTTCCTTATTTGGGCATGTACTTTCCCGCGAAACACGGATGCTTTCGCGGGCTTCTTCATGCCTGGTGTGTGCCTCCAGGATGTGGGCTGGGATGTCTGGCCCCAATACACATCCTGGGTGCCAGAGAGTCTAGGGGGTGTGAATGCCTGGGACCACCGTGGTCCGTGATAGGTCCATGAATGGTGTGAGTGTTGATGAGCGGATCTCCCATTGGGTCCCCTCTGTTTTGGCGCGAAGGGAACCGTGGATAAGAGGGGGCTGGAAACACCACTACCATGTCGATCTCCTGAGTTCTCACGAACGAAGGAATACAGGAGCCAAGTATCCTGCAACCAAGAGGCTGGACCGAGGAATCGCTGGTGACCCGCTGAAGGACTGCTCCCCTGCACTGCTGTCGCCTTGTGAAACCCTTTTCACCTTTGATCGAACCAGAAGGCCTGTACTGGTACTTCGACCCTTGGAATAGCGGGAACAGCTATTCTCGGCATCTTCACCATCTCCTGCTAGTAAGCCTTCGGAAGCGTCTCTGGGCCATCCAGCAGACTGACCAGCCTACACAGGAGTCTTGCTCTGTAACCGCCGCCAGGTTGTGTAGTATTTCGAGTCCTTGTCACTCTCACACGATTCGTACACTTGGCGTTCCCAGGTCTGAAGTGAGTAGTGTACATTTGGCTCGGATACACACGGCTGCTCCGTTGCCCTGCTGTGGTAACAAACTGTGCGGGTTCCTTCGTTTGGGACGTCTGTCCCCTGCTCTTCTGAACCTGCCAGCGACTGAAACTGACGCAGAGAAGCCTGGGTCTGATTGCATCGGGGCCCGGTGAGTAGCATAGCTAGGAACTGGTCGCCCTCCTGCAGGAGCCCATCGCTTTTCCCCGCTGTGTCAAAACAGCATGCCTTTCCGTACTCGCGCTCTGCTTCTGCCCACAGTGGAGGCTGCGCTTGAGTCGCGGAACACTGTTCTTCTTCGTTTGTGCACTAAACTGAACTGCCTGATCTCCCTCGAAGAGACTCCCCTTCTGCCCGTTGGCACCAGCGTGTGCAGGTACTTTTGAGCACAAGGCTCCACTCTTCGTAGGGCTCGGACTTCCTTTTAGTTAGGTGCCTCTGAAGGCGGACTGGGTCTAAGCATTATTTCGCACTGCCTGTTTTCCTTCCCTTTTAGGTGGACTACACATTTCGTGCATCTAACGCTTGAGACTTGTTTGTATTTGTATATATATTGTATTGGTATGGTATGTGTTGGTTTACTAGAGTTGTATTGTGATTTCTCGCTATGGTCATTGTTTTAAAGGCCTTGGAATAAATGTGTATATATTTTTAATATAACACCTGTTTGGAGTAATTTGTAAGTGTCCTTGCTTTGTGTGCTCATTGCGGGCTTTCAGTCACCCTCACCCCTCTTGAGACCTAGTCTTGACCGCCGCGATCGCTACCCTGATTGGTCTGGCTTGTCCAGAGGTTACCCTGTTCCAAGTAATTAGGTTGGCCTTCTGAACTTCTGCGCCGCCAGGACAGAGTTCAGAAACCCGTCTTAACAGGGATCCATAGGATTCATCACAGAGGGGAGCGAGAGGTCTAGTAAGAGAGAGTGTGGCCACACATCTCACAGCTTGTGGGACAGGGACAGAGAATGAATAGAGCAGAAAGCAGATTTGAGATGGTCATTTTAAGCACTGCAGTCTTAGGTTTGGAGGATGAGGAGAAGAGTTTCAATTAAAAAATCTGAGTGTTTGAGGAGGTTTTACTACCACAATAACATGAGCCCCAGATTGCGTGCTGACCTGGCCATTAGCCATTAATCACAGAATCAACAGCAGTGATGAACGGGGATTCTCGGCAGATGGGGGACGTAATCGAACATCACCATGGATGGAAGGCGGGTGGGCACATATTTGCATGTGGGCAGTTTCCCAGCAATTCTAGTCCCGCCCACAAGCTTTCCTGGCTCCATCTATTGATGCAGAATTTCCAAGCCTGTAAAGACTGTAGACACAACAACCATATTTAGACATGTGGCATGTGTGAGAGACAAAAGGGACCAGGTAGGTGACCTATAGAGCCCCCTCCCGAGTGGGCATACCTCACCACGCAACGCATCTGGTATCAGAGAATTGATCCTTGCAACCTGTTTTACCGCCAGCGCAGACCACAGGGGATTGTTTCTGGAATCCTACTTGGCTCAAGCATTACCACCAAGCAGACATATTAAACACTTTTGTTCTCCTCACCAGTGGAGTATAAGCATGGTACATTAGCTACGCACTCCGCAGGCTTGTCTGTCACACTGCCTTGGCCCTTTTCTTGCACTGCAAAGGTTACTAAAGATGAGATTGCCCCGGCCACCTCCAGTAACTGTTTTTTGACACGCTTCAGAGGCAGAAATCACCTGCATTCTGTCAACAATCTCTAAAGGGACCGAGACACTTATCTGGAGTTTGCACATTTGGTACTAAAAAGATAATTGCATGGCAAGTCCGCAGCAGGACAGCGCTTCATCTGGAGCCAAGAAGCTGTATGCAAATTGGCCTTCCCATGAGGTTCTGCGGTGAAATACACTGCAAGATACCTGGCGGTTTTCAGTCGCCTTGAGCAAGTAGCCGTGCTAACATAAATGAAAGGGAACCTGGGCTAACATCCTATGGCTCACATATTACGGCACAATTTCATCACCTCGGGATCACACCAGTTGTCACTCTCTGTAAATTCGGAGGAGACGCTACACTGAACTGTTTTCATTATATGAAAAACATATTATTGCATCAATTTCTTTATTTAAAATGTCTGTGCTAGTTGATTGTGTGAAACATCGAGCCCACCCTGTCAGCGGGATGACGAGGATGAGTAAGTAATGTACACTTAACCTAACATGACCTTTTCCTCTCACAGGCAAAGGTCAACAGAAAAAGCTTGTACACACGCTGTCTTGACGATTCTTGAGACTGATGAATAACGTGTGCGATTCTGAAAGTGACGATCTGCCATATCTGAGCGGAACGATGACCCCAGACAACAACAAAATAAAAAGTCGATTGTGTCCTCCCACAGCTTGAAGGTACTTGCTGCTCAATAGGTTAATGCCAAAATCATGGTGTGAGGTTGAGTTTGGGTGAGCACTATGAAATTTGACAATGGGAGTGGGTGCGGGCTAGTCTGACTTTCCCTGTTGATGGTTTGAGTGATGTTTGAGCGGGTGGGTTTACGATTGTCTTGAGCGTGCTCTTAACTTAGATATGTTGCTGAGAATGGTTGGGGGTATCCATAACGCGGGGACACTCATCCGATTGGTTCACGTTTTGTTTTTGAAAGATAGTGTCATGGCTATTGCAGTTCTAATGGGCTAGGGGTTAGAGGTTACGATATATTGTTTCTGTGGGCCTCATTACAAGGTTGGAGGTAGCCTTGCCGGTAAACCCAACAAGGCTACCTCCAAACCGTCAAGAAAATTCAGCACCCGCGAATGGCCAATTACCGGGGTATCACCCCCAGGCATGCCCCGCAGGCAACCCATCCAGCTTGAACATGCCACACAGGCAGCCCTTCACCGCTGGGCATGTGACGCAGGCAGCCCATCACCCCTGGGCATTCCCCGCAGGCAGCCCATCCACCCTGACCATGCCCCGCAGACAGCCCATCACCCCTGGGCATGCCCCTCAGGCAGCCCATTCACCCTGACCATGCCCCACAGGCAGCCGTTCACCCCTGGGCATGCCATGCAGGCAGCCCTTTACCTCTGGGCAGGCCACATGTCACCATTCCCCCACCCCCCCGACTCATGTCCCCCACCACAGCCACCCAGCCCCCATTGACAGGCATCTGCCAGCATGCCCGACTCATGTCCCCGACCCCATACACCCACCACCCCATTGATGAGCACCTGCCAGCAGGCCACGACTCATGTCCCCCACAAAATCACCCACCCCCCATTGACAGGCACCTGCCAGCAGGCCCCAACTCATGTCCCCCATGCCTCCCATTGATGGGCACCTGCCAGCAGGCCCCGACACATGGCCCACCAAACACCATGTCATAACAAAACAGACCCATGGCCCTAATGCCAACCCAAATCCCCCCTACCCCCCAGTACAAGCACGCAACCATCCACTGCACCCTCTCCCAAATTACCCATGCCATGAGAGTCTTAAATGAACCAGCATGGCCATGCATGAATGCACAACAGAGCCACACAGTGGCAATACATGACTGAGGCAATGCTCATAGAGACATGCACAAAACCAATGAGAGTACACAACACCAATACTGAAGATATATGAAATGTATTAAAAACATAATGAAATAACATAATGAAAATCAAACTTGCAAATTAAGAAATAATGAAAGCAATACCAAACAAAAGGAAAATCCAATGAAAAACAAAAATCCACAACATGAAAACTGAAAAGTGGTCCATCGTCAATGTCCACATAGAGTAAATTAAATAAAAAAACAAAACCATTGATCCATGGGAAGGTGAAATAACTAAAGTATGTTCAAGTCTTGAACTATTTACAATGCAAGTCCAAAGGGTCCATGATCCCCAAACAAAAGGAAACCTACCAAAAATCCTATAAATAAAAAACAATATGCATAAAGTGGAGCAAAGTCCATGAACTCCAAAAGAAATATAAAACAAAGGAAACTTAAGCCTAAAGAACTATGTACAAAGGCAGCGGGCAAGTCCAACGCTCGCTCTTTGATGTTCCGGGCCATGGCATCATCAAACTTCACGTCGATGTTCCGGAGGCGGGCCTCATCCCTTGCCTCAAGGTCTAGCAGGGATGCAGCCATGGCCTCCTCCAACTCCCTGCGAGTTACCTCGAGGCAGTCAGCCCGCCTCAATGCCCTGTGCATGGAGTTCTCCGCCCTGATCAATGTGAGCCGTGCCTCCTCCGCCCGCCGCCGCTCCGCATCTATCTGCTGGCCCAACCGTTGCCACACGGAAGACACTCCCAATCCTGAGTCCTCCTACCCTCCGGCCGATGCCTGCCCCTGTGATGTTGATAGCCCCGAGCCATGATCGCTCCCACCCTGAGCCTGCTGCTGTCGTGCACGTGCCCTGCCTGTTAATGCCTGCACGTCCTCCTCTTGCCAGGGTCCAGTTGGTGGGTTGGCCACCCCTGCTGGACCTCCGACTCCCAACTGTGGCAGGGATGTGCTGGATGATGCAGTCAGAGGATGGGGGACAGGATTGCACCTCCGCGGCGGCCTGTGCTGCATCCTGTCCCTGCCCCTGGACTGCACCACTAGCACCAGTGAAATCCCCCCCTCCAGGCCCCGTGCATGGGCCTTCTGCGGCCTCCTCCTCAACCAAACCCCCCACCAACCTGGATGACTCTGTGCCATCTTCCTCCATAGGCCCCTGTGGGGGCTCAGCTGCCCCTACTGCTGCCGAGGAGTCCACCTCCAAACGCCGTCTCTTGGACGTACCCTCGGCAGCTGCGGCCATGGACATGGCACCAGATTCCTCACTCCCCGAAGAGATGACTACCCGGGAGGGGAGCTGTGCTCTGCGTTTCCGGCTGGCGGTGGGATCCCTGCCGCTGTGCTCCACAGCACTGTCTCCACCCTCTTCATCAGTTGACGCTGCAGACAGGGAGAGACAGAACACAGGCATCAGGGCACTGTACAATGGTTGTATAGACACATGACAGTTGCACATGAGTGGCAGTGTCAAACTTCACAGATGGCATCACACTCCACAACACACATATCATTTGAACCCACATACATGCACAAATTACCAGGAATGGTGCATCAGGCAGCAGCATCCATACACACACAACAGTATGAACATCCAAAGGTCAGCCTGACATCACAAGCAACATGGGGAGTGCCAAACACATGCACATACGCCACCAGACAAACATACATCTGTACATCTCCAACACCTGTCACAGTGCAATCACCAGCAACTATGTCACATCTGCCAATCGGCTCACTACATGTCTGTGTCACATGCATCCATGGCGTATCACAGTCACACACATGTCAAACACACACACACACACATGTACACCGTGCACGTACATGAAGGTGGAACCAGCATCCATGTGTCACACCCCAACCATGGCATAGTACAGAAACAGAAATGCTAACATGTGTGCGTCTCCACATGCATTTGTGCATCATGCTTTGGAACACATCCACCATTGATGTGCATCAAACATGACTGGACTCACATGCGGCAGGCTCATGTCCCTGCACATACACATCCATACATGGGTCTTTCCAGACATATGTCAATGCTGCACACTCCTGGCACACCTCAACATGCACTGCGTCCAATCAGTACACATGGACACTTACCGCACGACTCCGGATGGGTCTGCCTCTCAAGGACCTGGAGGTGAAGCGCTGGGCGTATGCGTTCCAGGACCCTCATCTGGTCGTTGTTAAGGCGGACCCAGCACCCCTCTGCATCCGCTGCGTCCAAGAGGCGCCGGGCCTTCCTGAGGGTCCTGGACCTGAACTCCTCCCAGCACTTATGGACGTGTGGTAGGTTGCAGGTTGCCATCCCCTCCGCGTTGATGGCAACCACAATGTCAATCCAGATCCTTCTCCGTCCATCCTTGTCGGCGTGAGTTTCTTATGAAGAGGGCATCATAATGCAACAGGACTTGATCCACCAGGATGCCAACCTCTCCTGCTGTGAAGCTGGCAGCCCTCTGCCTCTCTGGCTGGGGGTTTCCAGTGGTCTCAGATGTTGTTTCCCCCGACATGGCAACCCCCGAGGCAGGTGTGGGTGGGCAACTGGGTCCTGGTGCTGGGCTGTGGAATGATGGAACTGCAGTCGGGAGTCTTCTGTTCCAGCAGGGGTGGTCACAGCAACTGGACCCCTGCAGATGGCTGACGTGCAGGCACCAAATAGCAGGGCACGTGGCCAGCAGGCAGGCAGGCAGGCAGCAGGAGATGGCTGGTGGGAGTCAGCTCGGGGCTCTGGGGGGCAGGAAAATGGCCTTCTGGGCAGGATCGTGGTCTTCTGTGTGTTGTCGCGTGGCCAGCTTGATACGGAATGATTTAGAACGTGAAAAAACAGCACGTCAGCGTCTAATTCAAGGAAAGTGCCTTAGCGCGTAATCGCATATGTGACGCAACACGCGCGGGCATTTCCCTCGGCACGGGTGCATAGTGATTCAGCACGTGAAAAAACTGCACGTCTGCGTTTTAATGCGTGTAATTCGAGGAAAGGGCCTAAGTGCATGTGATGTGATGCGCGCAGGTGTTTCCCTCGGCACGGGTTAAAGGTGAGCGGGGCCAGCAGTTTGCTGTACATGCTTTTCGTGGAGACCGACGGGTTTGTTGCTACTTTTGGTTGTTTCACACGCCATCACAACTTCACAGCGGATCAAGGACGTATCCCTTCTTTTGGTGGGGGCATTGACTACGCGTATTTTTCATTACCACGCTAGTCAGACGGTGAGTCGCGCACACTATTTTTCCCACTGCGGGTCCCCCTGTGTATTGTGTACCCATTTTCAGGTCTTAGTAGCCTGCGTGTCCCACGTGTATGTTTTTAGCATTGTAGCTGCTTGCTTTGCTGTATTGGTTCCTGTTCATGATCACAATACGGGTGTATAGGGACGTGGGTGTGTCATGATTCCTGCCCCTCATGTCCCCAGCCCTCCAAGATGTCAGGCTGGAGCCAGGCCACAATCACCTACATGGCCCTCAAGGGCCTCTCCATCCCTCCAAAGACCCACTTGGAGTCAGACTTGGCGCTTGTGGCACCAGACTCACTCACTCCCTTAGGATAACATTGGGGATTGGACTTGTAGTGCATTGATGGGGACAAGATGGATTCCCCCACATATTTCGGTTCCCTGAACTGCATGTGCAGTCTAGTCTTTTGGGTGTGGTTCAGCCCAGAGACACCTGGAATACCCAGAGACTATTTAAGCCATGCCCATGCTGAGAAACATGCTTTGTGTTTTCTGCACCTGCAGCGTGACATTCACTGTGTTCGGATCAGTCTCCAGTAGGCCTGCATCGTTCTTCTGCGCTCAGCTCCTGCAAGAACAAGAACACCGTTAGGAAGAGCCTTACCTTGCGGTGCTTCTGCCCATCATTCATTACTCATTCTGTTCTGCGGGCAACTTCGGCAGTGTCATTCCCATCCCGGCACGCCGCTTCCTAAGGAAAAGGGAAAAGAACAGAAAAAAGGCATTAGTAAGCATTCAGCAAATCTTCGCTTATTTTTAAAGACTGTGCGAGCTTCAAACGCTTACCTGAATCCCAGCTGCTCTGGGGGAACTCTGTCTCTGGAACTTATCATCCATCTGCAAGAGGGAAAAGACACTCCAGGTTAGTGTGGAAACATCTAGAGACGCTGCATACCGTGCTTACTTTCCGCATTTCTTCTTCCTAACCGGCATCCACACTGAAAACGTGGCAGCACCTAAAAGACACAGAAAAAGAACTCAGTTCAATACAAATACGAAAGGGTCGCATCGCGCATCGCGCTCTCACTCACCTTCAGCGCTCACCTTCAGCGCTACTCATCTCAGCAGCACGTCGCCATCCCCGGACGCCGGCCATCATCTAAGGAAGGAAAGGAACAGAATTAGAGAACTGTGCAAAAGACTCATTATACTTACCTGTCGGACTCTTGCCAGTGAAGTAACTAGGCAGCAACAAGCCTGCATCAATCAGCGTGCCCCTGCGCTGAAAGCAGGACGGAGAGCAAACTTTCCAAGAAAACAAGGTGAGCTGTGGATCAAAGGGAAGGGTTGGACACTGGGGAAGAAGGGGTTCAAGCACACAGAGACAATAGGGAGTTAAACTCTACCAATCCTGTGTTTCAGGCCCAGTCTCCAGTCGAGTAGACTCCAAGGAAGGGTTTGAGGTCGTAAGAGGTCAGAACAGGCTGAGTGACGTCCCCGTGGATACTAGGTGAGCGTTACAGGGTGTGTTTGAACACTTTCACATGTACATATGCAAGCAGCTTCAACGTTGTGTGGTGCAACATTGCGGCTACTCACTTATGTGTGTGTGAAAGTGTTCATTTACACATGTGTCTTCTGCAGCTTTTTTGTTGACTGACTAATATGTAGTTGATTGACGTTAATGCTGGTGAGATTTCAGCATTGCGTCCGTTATGTTCAACTGGCACAATACTGAAGGTGCACTGTCATGCAGTATGTGTACGCCCATGCCCACTTAGCTAATCTGGTGGGGCCTGGCCGTGATGATTTGACACACTGAATAATGGTTTAGGGCACATTTATAACACAATGTGCTCAATCAGGTCCTGAGGGGTGTTCTGGAGGCTTCATGGCCAGCAGCTCGGACCGTACTGGGTGTTATGGTCCCTCATGCCTGTTTGCAGGCCCTCGCTTTTCTCGGGACATTCACTATGTCTACATGGCCCATGACACCCAGTACGGGCCGAGCTGCAGATGGATGAAGCAATATTGGTGATGATGATTTAGTGATGCATGTGTACATGCATATTATGTGAGTCATGGTGTGTTTGGATTCACTTGCAGCTGTGGCCATTTGGCAGTTCAGACATGCTTATGGTATGTGCCATCTCTTTGTTGCCATCTGTCAGTTCTGCCTGTGACATATGCCTGACTGAAGTGGTGTGTGATGGAGGTGATATACTACAATCAGTACATGTGTAGGCTTCACTATTTACACACATCCATTTCTGCTTTTGGGATGTGTTTGCATATCGAGGCCACTGGATGCATGCCGGAATTTCATTTGTGTGTAACATGTCTGCTTCATGTGTTGGCTGTCGATGTTATGTCTATGTGTGTGTGCGTTATGTGCATCTGACATGTGTACTCGTGTTTGTTTTTTCAACATTACAGATGATGATGCAATGAAACCAGAGGATGGTGATGTCAATCCTGACACAGGGTTGCTATTACATTGGCAACCTGGCACAAGTGGGGGTCGTGGGATGGTAGGCCACGAGAACCCACTTGTGCTGTAGACCATCATGTCCAGGGCTGGCAATGGGTCTAGCTCGGATGACCACTCTGACAACAATGTTGATTTGGATGCGCGTCATGTCCATTCGTCGACGGTAAGTGATTCTGATGTGGACGATCCTCTCTCTGCGACACCTGCACTGAGGGGCCAGACGGTGTTGGAACCTCCGCCTGTGGTGGATCGGGACGCCCGGTCACACTCCACACCAGTTGCTGATGTGCCTGGGGCATCACGTCAACGGAGGGATGTAGTCCTGCAGCCATGGGCGGTGCCAACCCAGCGAGGACCACGGCTCCTTGGGCCCCGTGGGTGTCAAGCCCAGCAATGCGATGGCCGTGTGCCACCGGGGTATACTGAGTGGGAGCAAGCCATGTGTGCCAATTCCGAACACCAGGGGGCAGCAATTGATAAGATCGCTCAGAGCATGGAAGGCATGCTAGGCAGGTGGATCTCCAGCAGCGGGCAGCACAGTCCAGGGCCTACTCACTCAGTCTGGGCATGGCGACCTCAAACAGGGCACGCCAGGCTGAAATGGTGTCTCTGTGTCAAGCACTTGCTGCTCACACAGAGGCACACAGGGAGGCCCTGAGGGATGACCTTCAATCCCTCAGATCTACTCTGGGTGTGCTCAACATGTCCCAGAGGCAGCGGACAGAGGAGAGGTTGGAGCAGCTTGGGAAAACCATCTCGGCTGAGCTACGGGCATGCTGGGAGGTGCTCCGGATGTCATGCGAGGCCATTCAGGAAGAACTCTGTGTTACACATGCTACCTTGACAGAGGAAGCGCACGTATCACATGAGGTGCTGCATGCTGACCTACGTGTCATCGCCGCACATGACCAGGCTTACCAGTCCCGCAGACTTGCTGCCAACGAGGGGCAAGCTGAGCATAGGTGTGGTCAGGGTACTGTGCCACGTCCACCTTCTGCTTTCCATCCAGAGGGTGACTCGGAGGGCGACTTATCTCCCACACAGGTCAGGCCGTGCAGGCGTTGAGCCATTGGAGTTTTTTTTTTATCTCAACATCATTGCATGTGGGTGTTGAGGTGCACCCTGTACCTCCCCACCCCTGGGTGCCCCCCGCCTCCCCGGCTCGTATGTGGCCATTTTTTATTTTATAGTTAGTTTAATTAGTTAATATAGTTTAAAATTGTTCATCTATTGTGCATTCATGTGACGGTGTGGTGCTTTGTGGCTTTTGAAAGCATCCACTGTCTGTTCCAGGTAGACCCATTCAAGCTTGTCTCATGTATGTGTTTGCGGCTTGGGGTCCTGATACATATGCCATGCCTGCTTCCCCTATCCATGGGCTCGCAAGGATGGTTCGGTGTGACAACCATTTACACAAGGGCATTGGACTTTCATCATTACTGTGGCTTGTCCGCTGCTGTACTACTTGTGTTAACACCCCTAGTGGGGATTAAGGATGTTTTCTCCACCGCATGTCTGCAATCAATTTTGGTGAGTACATTATTGAACTGTCCATTTATTGATGTTATTTGTGATGTATGTTCTTTTCTTGCATGTATACGTGCTTCATGCACTTCCTGCTGTAGACGATAGCCTGCACCCTTTGGTTGTCAAAGTCACACTGATGGTGAGAGGGGGCCGGATGTTGACAATGTCAAGTTGGTACGTGTTGAGTTCAGCCCCTGGGGATTGTGGCAAAGGAGGATGCATTAGGAATGTTTGGACTGCATGTTGTGTCTGGCTTCCCTCTTGGACTTTGAGGCTGCCTGACGGCACAGTTTTCCTACTGGACTACTGCTCTTTTACTTGTTTTTCACACTCTGGTGCCTTTAGTCCCTTTTCTTCTTCTTTCTGCTGTCCTTGTTGCAGAACTGTCCACCCGTCTCTTGGGTTGTTATTTCCACGTACTCTTACACTGCCTTGGTTTGCCTCAGTACAATTCTGTGCAACAGCATCTTTCTGTCGCTCCTCCTGTCTTTTATCTATTACATTCATGCCTTTATGTTGCCTGTTGGCTTTTACCAATGCTGTTCAACTGTTGTGTTTCTTAACTTGTTGTCAGCTGTTTACGGCTATCTCGCCTTCTCTGTGCCTTTCCAGACTTTTGCTGTCTCTGCCTTTCTTTGTTCACGCTATCAAGGATTGATTGGTTTTCAGCTCAACCATCCAGTTGTGCCAGCCTCCTTGGTTATTTTCGAATCAAGTTCCAGCTCTACCTGTCAGAGTACAGAACCTGGGGTTGTGTGGGAGGTGGTCAGATGTAAGTCTCAGACATGGCCCAGTGACAAGCACCATAAAGACACACACACAGGAAACTTTCCAGCCTTATTAAAAGCTTTTATGCCCTTTCTGCAGGAAAAGGAGCCTCCAGACTACCTTTCCCAGCAGACACCAGGCCAAGAACTACAAAACCCAGGCCACGTTGGGTGGTGCACACGTGTGCATGCATGCACAAGCAGACGCACGGGGCTTGGGCGCAGACGTCCGACAGAAGATGTGTTTCCAGGAGCTCCGAGCAAGGTGAGCAGCACGAGTGGCCATGCCCCAGGCGACCTTCCTCCAGGCCCCTCGCACATGCAAGCTAAGTAGTGCCAGTGCTGGGGAGCTTAGCCAGGCGTTGGGGAGGATGCGCACAGTACAGCTAAGCTGCGCTAAGGAGCAAATGTCAAGAAGCTTTCCAAGTTGTCAGGGGCACATGCATGGGGTGTCGCCCATATCCTCGAGTACCCCGTGCTCCATAGAAGCTAAGTCATTAGGGCAGTAGTATTCCTAGCCACAAACTAATAAAGCACAAGGGGGGGCACCCAGTGATGCACAAACTCTAGTGCAGTGCATATCATTAGCATATATAATTAGCCACAGGCGCTGCCTATAGAAAGCCACGGCTGGTAGAACGCAACTTGTACTGAAGTCGCACCTCGCAAAACGCGTCTAGCAGCACATCCAAGGCACATTCTATCATGTGTGATTCTTAACACATGGTCTTCCATTTAACGCGGGGCCACGTGCGGCTACCTTACCGCATTAACAGTGTATAAACCATCACAGGGCAAGCAAAACTATTTGAACAAAGCAACAGATAAGAGTGCTTGTTTGGGGAGAAGTCACTAAGTTCGAGGCATGAATGGTGTTATGTGTGTGTGGGGAAAACACACACAGAATAGTAACTCACGCTCTGTTTGTAGCATTGAACTGCTCCTGTTACCGGACCTGAGAGTGCGCAGGCAGGAGGCCAGCACTCACCCCAGAGATAAGTCTCTCTTTTGCTCACCTTAGAGCCAGTTTGTACAATGTGCATGAAATACATGGTTTCTCTGATTGATTATGTGTAATTGTCAATAGTTGTATTTTGTATTTTCACGTCTTTCCCTTGCCCATCCACCTCCCCTCTCCTGACCCTCTTTCCGGTTATCCTAAATACTGATGCCTATCCAACCAACAGATCCCTAACCCTCTTTCCCTGCTGGGGTCTCAGAGGCCTGTGTAAGTTTTACCTTGCAGGCACCCACACCACGGAGGAGGTGATTGGTTCATGCCAATCCTGCACTTGGAGACCGGAGCTGTGACACTACCCATCAGTTGTTACATCCTCATTGATTGTTGTGTACTGAAATTGCTCCCCATCCTGTTGAACCATTGTTCAACTGTGCTACCTTGGTAGTTATTCTATCATTCTGCTTGGACATGTGCTTGGCCATATTTAGTGACTTCAAGTCATCTACTGGAGACTCTTGCAGGGTTTTTTGTGGCTACAGGCTTTTCCCCAGGTTTGATGGTTTGGCTCCTTGGAGTTCTCTGCAATTTGGTATTTTTACCAGTCAAGGTGTCCTCTGAGGGGGCTGGACCCTATTTACACGAAAGGTGGAACAAGGAAACCAAGGGGTAGGGGCATCCTGAAGCCAGGTAGATTAGAAGGAAGAAGCCAACTGACCCCAAACACAGTTCTTCTGAAGGTCATGGTGATGAGTAAATGAGGGAGGGTCTTTTGTTGCTGGACAGTACGCTTAGGCTACAGTGTTTGGGCACTCTGACATTGTCATTGTGGGGTACTATGTACATGATTTGTTCTGCTGGTCAATCTGTTCCTGTGTTGTATTTACTTTTCAGGTGTCAGGGGATTGTGGTTTGACATACTGGGGTGTACACATGGCCAATGTTCACATATGATGTGTACAGGACACTGAGGGTCACTAGATTTCACATGCATGCATTGAGTGCATGTCCTTACTGACACACACACTTACACAATGCTCCATCACACATACAACCACCCTTCCATGCCCACAAGTGTACACAGATTGCCTTCTCTGGCATGCTGTGTCCCTGCAGCGCATGGTCACTTACCATTTGGGGATCATGTACATGCATCAATAGGTTATTTTTGTTGCTTGTCCTTTTTATATGATGCTCAAGGTGTATCCCCACCACAATGACTGCTCACTGTGCTGTGTGCTGAGCAGTGTGTTGCAGGAGACACACACAGCACACAGGTTTGGGATTTGTGGATTTGGCTTGGCCAATGTGCATGCCAACAGGCTTTCTGTCTTTTGTTGATGGTACCGCTGCTGGCATGCATTTGTGTATGACTTTGTATGTGTGGGAGGTTGTTGGTCAGTCATTTCATCTGATTCCATGTCAGGTGTGATTGTGTCAGGCCTCTTTCCATTTATCATGTGTCACTTTGCATCTAATTGGTCATGTGTTGTGCTTTTGGTTTGCTCTTTTGTTGTTGCATGCCATGTCATGGTGTGGCGGACAAGGGTGATGTGGGTTGGGTGGGTTTGGGTGACATACCACTGATTGTCATGGCCTGTTTTGCAGGGGGGTGGTGTGATATACACCTTGCATGTGTTCCTTTTGGTCACACAGGATTGGTTATGTTTAAGTAGCTAGGGATGCAGACAATGTAGCTCTTCCAATGCAACATTCTCAGGGTGGTAAGGTTGTGACAGTTGACTGTCTCTTAGTCATCATCGATTGTCACCTGGTATGTGCTAGGCCTGTGTGCACTCCCCAGGGGTGGGAGTTTAGGTGAAAAATGTGGCCACAAGCTGGGTCCGGGCTGCCTCGCCACGTGCCCTTTCTCCTCCCATGGGCAGTGCCTGTGCCTGTGGTTGGGGATGTGGGGGCACCACCATTTCTACCAGTACGCCCTGCCGTGTTGCAACATTGTGCAGGACACATGCTGCCACAATGATCCTGCACACTACTGGGGTGTGGGGGTGCATATAGAAGCTGCCCGCCAGAGCGGTCAAGGGAGCGGAAGCGTGACTTGAGCACTCTGAATGTGCGCTCCACTATGCCCCTGGTTGCAATATGGGCAGCGTTGTATCTTACCTGGGGTGGTGTGGTGGGGTTCATATTGGCGTCATCATGTGGTTGCTCAGAGGGTAGGCACTGTCCCCTGGGGAGGTGAGGATGGTTGTCATTAGTTGGGTTTGTGTATTTTCATGTGTGTGACATGCATGCGTGTGTACAGACATTTGTACTCACCAATGAGCCATGTGTCGCCATGCTTCCCAGCTTCCAGGTCCTGGCTCAGGGCGGACATTCTGTATATGAAACTGTCATGGGTAGATCCAGGATAATTTGCGTAGACAGAGGTGATGATTCCATGGGCATCGCATACAACCTGTACGTTGATGGAATGCCAGTGCTTGCGGTTTTGATAGATGTGCTCAGTGGCCCTAGGTGGACGTAGGTCCACATGGGTGCAATCTATGGTACTGAGCACTTTGGGGAAGTGTGCCACCCTGTAAAAGTCCTGGACCACGGCCTGCCTTTCTGCAGGTGTTCTGGGCATGTATATGTGCCTGCGGACTGAGGGGTGTGCAGTCATGATTGCCAACACCTGGTGTAGGCAGCGTGACTGCGTGGCCTGTGAGACACCCCCAACTATGACAGTTGTCCGCTGCAATGACCCAGTGGCCAAAAAATGCTGGACATTTAGCACCTTTTCCAAGGGGCTCAGTGATTGGGAGCACAAAGTGGGTGATGTGAGGTCATCCTCCCACTCAGTGACCAGGTCTAGGATGATACGAGGTGGAAACCTATACCTGCCATAGACCTGGTCATCAGGCATCCCAAAAAGGCTGGTCCTGGGCACAAAAATGCGGGGCGTGGCTATTCTCCTCCTCCTGCAGTGTCCCACGATCAGTGCTGCGAGAAATGGGACATTCATCGTAGCTGTATATACGTGTTTGTTGTTTGAGCGACTTTTATACTGTGCCGGGACGCTTCCGTCTGCCTTCGTGTGGCAGACATGTTTACGCCTGTGCGTGTCTTTTGGCGTGCGCAGGTTTCCCATATTTGATTCCATGAATATGTGTTGTTCGCATGCGTGTGGGTGTTCCGTGTATTTCCCAGCAGTACTTCCCCAGTTACACCTTCATTTTCACACGTTGTTCCCCACACCCCTTTTTGGTGTGTGCACTAAACGTTGTGCGCTTTTGCTGTGTGCGTCGCGCATGGCGTTCGGGATGTTGAAGTGACGTGTGCGCCCGTGTGCACCACCCATGGATTTGGCGCACATCCCGGGGAAAACACGCGCAGGGCCTACCATGAAGTGCACACATGCGCGTGCACTTGCTTTTTCACGCTTGCGCCAGCTTGCGCCACAAATTTCAACGCACATTTGTTGCATGAATCGGCCCCCAAGAGTTGCAAATGAGGGGTGTGCACATTGTTTCCGCTGGTGTAATTGAGGGAAGTTCTGTACTTTGAAAACGATGTCAAGTTGCAAATATTCCCGGTTTTTTCCAGTGAAGCCCGAAGTATTATTTTTTGCCCCTGACATCTCTTTAGTAGATGAGCTTAATGACCAATTGTCATTGCAGCTTAAACTCATCTCCCATAAGTAAATGCATGAAGTTCACAAAAATACTGCTGTGCTGAGAATGAAAATATGCCTAACCCCATTCACAGAAACATGCATAACCCATTCACAGAAACATGCATAACTCCATTCACACAAAACATGCATAACCCCATTCACAGAAACGTGCATAACCAAATTCACAGAAACATAGACAATCACATTTTGTGAAGTTTTTTCCTCCAGCATCATGAAGCAGAGAAGGATCACGAATTGGCAGACATGGGGGGGGTATCATTTAAGCAGGCTTTATTGCTAATATTTACAGGATTGGGTAAAAATAAAAACGTCAAAACTACTGAAAACACTGTTCATCAGACACAACAGAAAGGCTTCTCCTGTGATTCAAAAATGTTTTGGTTCATCAAGTTGCTCTTCAAGTTCCCAAGAGTAGTGATTTGCTCCCAGTCTCTCGTAGTCATAGGGGTTGTGTGCCCCCAACACACTTCTTTCGTGTCTCTTTGTTCCTCCTCGCCTGTACTCCTGGGTGTCAATGGATCTGTTGGAAATAAAAATTTGTCTCTGCAGATTTACAACATCAAGCAAGATGAGCTTTTATACTCAGATGGTTGATTATCATCTATTGCATTATGTGCAAATGCAAACATTTCCTATATGCACACAAGGACATAAGAGTTCAATACAATGGCCAACAGCGCATACACAATCATAAGTAAACTGTAGCTTGATGTTTAAAGGACAAACCAGTGAAATAATCATCTTTACATGTAAACAAATGTGTGGGTACAAATGTCATTAAAGCACTTCTTGTACATATACCACATCTTGTGCAAAATTATGTTATGCAATTCAAAAAATATATTTGCCCTTAGCTCACAAATAACCTATAAACAAATTAATAAAACAAAGGCCCCCTCATGTTTCGGTCCCACAAGTGGTGTTGGATCTTCTTTAGGGGCTGAAAAATGTGTGTCATCAACTTTTTATATTTTGTTTGACTTTAAGATATCAATACATACATACTAATACATATATACAAGACATTCAAAACTTTTTATATAACAAATAATATCTGAACAAATATTGCTCATTGCCCATCATTTTAAAAATATTGTTAACCATAAATTGCATAATTGTATTTGCAATTTAGCTGTTCTCCACTCAATTTAACTGCATAATCCTCATAATTTAAGGATAAACATGTTCTTTCCAAAACAATGTATGTGCTTTACACAAGTTTTTCTAGCTACCTCAAAATGAGTAAACCCATGTACTTTGTCCTTTTGTAAGGCAGTCCATCTATCAAAAAAATAATTATACCATAACTGCTTAATATACTAAATTTATAATTTTCAAATTTTTCTGCAGAAAAAAAACAAATTCTCATTTTTACCATTTATAGAGTCTCAATTTCCAGATTACTGTTGTGCGGATTCACCAGACGCAATTAACCTTAAGTTTATAAAAGGTAAAGAGAATATAAAACTAACGGTTCTATGTGATAATCTCGCCTGGGAACAATTCACCAGGGAGGCGATTTCTTTTCCTGCACCCCTAAAAGCCTTTTTCAACATATTTTAGGATTGGTATTAATTATTGTTATGACCTCCAGCACTAGAATGTTTGGGGTAAGTGCTTGATTTTCTTGGGAGTGCAAATTTGGGGAAATGTCTTCCTCTGTGACTTCATCAATCTATACCATATGATATAAGTCATTTATAACGTGGCTGTGCACAAGTTTTACTAGGCACGACAAGTAAAGGGGGGTGCAGAGGGAGGACAAGACAAACATTCTTACTCGGCCTTGTGTCCTCCAGATCGTGCAAGTGCGAGAATGAGAAGTGCAATGGGAATGGGAGGAGGAAGTGCAAGGCAGAGGGGAGGGAAAAACAGGCCAGGTATGCTCTGAGTAAGTGCAGCCAGGGCAGCGCGCCTCTGGGTAGTGCAAGGAGAACAAGGGACTGTAGGGTTACAGTTACGGCTCCTAAGGGGCCCAGAGGCAGTGCAAGGGTGACTGATCAAGAAAGAGCATAGTACCCAGTGAGACTCTGAGGGTAGCCAATCAACCAGTCTGTACAGCAGACAGGTAGGTCAGCAGGGGAGGGAGAGAGAGAAAGCAAAGGAAAAAAGGAAAGTTTTGAGCTGCTTCCAGAACTTCAGGTGGTCCATATCGAGTTTGAGAGGGGCAGGGAGGCCATTACAGAGGGAGACACCTGCAGAGGAGAGAGATCTACCTCCTACTCCCTGCCTGGAGAAGCATCCAACCCTTAGAGAGTTGGAGGTAGCTGAGCAAAGGGCTCGAGAAGGGCATTTTGGAAGAGAGCTTTGGATGTGATGTGGGCTCCAGCCCCGGAAAACCTTGTGGACAATGCAAAGGGTCTTGAACTTGATCCTTGCAGCCATTGGGACCCAGTGGAGAGATTTCAGGGCTGGAGAGATATGGTCCCTGGGCTTGAGGCCAAGGATATGCCTTGCAGTCCTGTTCTGGATTAGTTGCAGAGGGCGGAGAGTAGAGGAAGGCAGGTTGAGAAAGAGGCTGTTGCAGTGGTCGAGCCTAGAGAGAACCAGGGCTCTGGAGACAGTGAGCTTCTGGGGGAAAGTGTGAAAGGGAAAGTCCCTTTGATGAGGTGCAGCTGGTAGAGGGACTTCTTGGTAATGTCCGAGATGTGAGGACAGAAAGAGAGTGGAGTCGAAGATGACACCAAGGCTTTTTGCCTCGCAGGAAGGTGAAGGAAAAGGGCCCAAGGCAGACAGCCAGAGTGAGAGAGTGAAGGCAGGGGTCCCAATGACAAGGATCTCCATCTCACTGGCATTAAGGCAGAGATAATTGGAGATGCACCAATCCTGAATCGCGGATAGACAGTCAAGAATGAGCGAGGAGAGGAGGCTCAGAGGAGACTGAAGGAAAGCTGAGTGTCATCCGCATAACACTGAACGTTAGAAGAGAAGGTAGAGATCAGGTGGGTCAAAGGAGCCAAGTAGAGGTTGAAAAATCAGGGTGAGAGGATAGAGCTCTGGGACTGCCACAGGTAGAGAGAGAGATAGAAGAGAGTAAGGGCCCAAGTTGAATCTGGGAGGGGCGGTCCAAGAGGAAGGAGGTCAGACATTCCAGCGACTGTTCCGTGATGCCCAGGTTCTCAGAGCCAATTGATCAGAATTGCGTGGTTCACTGTGTCGATTGCAAAGCAAAGATCAAGGAGGATGAGGACAGAAGGAATGCTGGAATCAAGGTTAGATAGCAGATCTTCACAGGTGTTCAAGAGAGCAGCTTCCGTGCCTCTGGCAGCTCTGAAGCCAGACTGATGTTCATGGAGACAACTAACATATTCAGCGTGGAGAGTAAGCTGGGGGATGGACAGCTTTTACAAGAGTTTACCCTCTGCCTCATCCAAAAGGTCAAAACCCTCTGCATCATCCACAATGCTTTCTAGGGCTTGGGAGCCTGCCACATCCAACTCTCTCTCCCTAAATACCTCCCTGCTAGAGCCCTTCGGTCTTCTGGCTCCAACTCTCTGCAGATCAGATGCTTCTCCAGGCAGATAGTGGGGGGTAGATCTCTCTCCTCCGAAGGTGCCTCCCTCTTGGATGGTCTCCCTGCACCTCTCAGACTTGAGCCGGATCTCCTTCAGTTCCGTAAGCTTCTTAAGACCCTCTTTGTCTCCTCCTCCTTCCCTCTCCCCCTTTCCTACAAATGTTTCCCTTCTGTGCCTCTTGACTGGCTGCCTGGTTCCTTCAGATTCTTAGAGGGCACCATACCGTCCCCTACCAGTCCACCCCTGCACTTGGTCTCCTCTGCCCCCCCAACCTGCACTTGCACTTCTGTGTTCCATCCCCCTGCAATATCCTGGCTGGTACTGCACCCCCTTAGCCCTTCCAGACCATCACTTGCACTTAGAACATGGGCCTTCTTCTCCTGCACTTCCTTCCTGGGCTCTGTTCATCTGGCCTACCCGGGCACTTGCTTACCCCTGCTGCACTTCCCCCCAACCCCTCCGCTCTGCTCGGCACTTCCATTACTGCACTTGTACGATCTGAATGTCACAAGGTCTAGTAGGACCGTTTCTGTTTTCTCATCCCTGTTGCCCTCCCTTGTCTTGTTGCGCCTTGAAAGACATTGCGCACAAGCGTATTGTAAAAACCCAATAAATAAATAAAATAATTAAATACCAAACTAACCATCAAATGTGCCGCCATGTGGACAAACAACATGGCAACGATTATATTTAGAACTCACCCTAACATTCTTATATTTGTAGGTGCTTTCCAGCTGCGTCTGGATGAACTGCAAAAACAAGCATAGTGAAACTGCATTTATCCTCCTTTAATTGAACTAATTGAATAACAATCTACTATTACCACTGTCAGCAAACATTTTCAACAAAAAGACCTTTATCCAAAAGCGTGATTGTTGTGGTGACTTCATTTCACTTGGCAATGATTCCAGGAATTTGTCAATGAGTAGCACCCATTCATCCTAACTTCGCATTCACATGACATCTTGCGCGAACAAGGAAACAATGTGCTTTACGTAGGCACGTCTTTATTTAGCCTCAGTGTGCTTTATTCAAAGACTGCATTGATGTACGTTGGCACCATCTTTACAAGAATAGCACGCAGGTCTGATAATGCTCACAAATTAGTGTATTAAGGCATTAGCATGGCTCATACACACATGTTTACTTCTATATTCAACTTAATAATGCCCTAACAATGCGTGAGCCTCTTGTTATAGTGTTATCGCAAAACAAAGCCATACATTCACGAGATGTGTATGGTGAGTGTAATTCAATTCCTTCTTCAGTTTCTCTCCTCATTTATTTATTTATTTATTTATTTCTATTTATTGTATTTGTTGGTAGTGCCCATACCCATAGGTATCACAGCGCTAAGAAGACAGAATATCATGTGTTACAAGAAGGTTAGGCACAGTACATTGCTTTACATCAAGATAGTTATATTCAGGCATAGATAGTAGTCTGTAAGAGTTACGCATATTTGTTGAATAATAGCGTTTTTACTTTCTTACAAAACAGTGTGTGGGTAAGTTAATTTTGGATGTGCGGACGGAGTGCATTCCAGAGTGTGGGAGCAATGGTGTTAAAGCAGGAGCCCCCAGATCTCTGTCTGCCAAATCGAGGTATGTGCAGGGCAGATGTGTTGGAGGAACGGAGATTGCATGTGTTATGTTTCTTGGTAATACGGTTCTTGGGGGGCACTGTTATGTAGGCAGCGGTAAGCAAGGGTGAGGAGTTTGGAGTCGATGTGAGCTTTGATGGGGGAGCCAATGAGCCTCCTGTCTGATTTGTGAGGTGTGGTTGGAGCATTTCATACCCCAGACAGCTCTAAGAGGCTTATTATGAAGCAATTGGAGTTTATTGATGTTTGAGGTAGAGGTCCCTGCTAGGATGGCGTTGCAATAGTCTAGTTTGCTGCCTATGATGGCTCTAGCTAGGGTCAGGCAGTTGCTAGGAGTGAGGAATCTTCTGGAGAGATGTGTTAATTTGGTGGAATAGGCTGCTGAGGAGGCGATTCATTTGAAATGTTTTTGAATGTTGGGTTCAGCGTCCAGGTAGATGCCTAATGTTTTGACATGGGTGGAGACCGCAATGGTTTTGCCACCGATGAAAAAGGAAGAGATGATAGGATTGAGGTGTTTGAGGCGGTGTGGGCACCCCACAGTTAGGAGCTCAGTTTGTGTTGTCATTCTCAAGCAGAAGTGATGAGATGCCATCCACGTCTTTGTGATACTGAAGACGCGGTTAATGTTGGCGGAGTCTAGTTCGTGGCTTCCGGTGATTTTGAGGAGGACTTGCATGTCATCGGTGAAGTTGGTGTAGGATATGTTAAGGCTGTCAAGGTGGTTGAAGAGGGGTTTGGCATACATGTTATAGAGGGTAGGTAAAGGAAGGATCCTTGCGGGACACCGTAGGAAACAGGTACAGGGTCAGCTGATTCAGATCCTGCAAAGACCCTAGTGGACCGGCCAGATAGGAAGGATTGGATCCATAAGGTGACTTCCGGGGCAAGGTGGAAAGTTGTGGTGAGGTGTTTGCATAGGATTTCATTATCAAGTCGAAGGCTGCAGAGAGGTCTAATAGGAAGAGGATTGCAAGCTCGTCATTATCCCTAATGTGGTCAAGCTGGATCTTGAGGTCAACGAGTGCAGATTCCGTGCTGTGTTTGGATCTGAAGCCAGATTGGCACGTTCCTTGTAACTTGTGGTTTTCAATGTGTAATTGAAGTTATGCATTGGCAGTGCGGTCCAGGATTTTGAGGAGATAGGGCAGTCATTCGTGGGGATGGTGGGATCTAAGGTGGGCTTCTTCAGGAGGGGTGTGACCCAAGCTTCTTTGATGGCAGTTAGTATTAAGTTAGATTTAAATGAAGCATTAATGAAGTTGGCTATAGTAGGAGCCAGGGGTTCAGCACACATTTTAACAACATGAGCTGGGCACGTGTCGCCAACACAATAGGAGGATTTCAGGTGCTGGATGATTGTGAGGGCTTCAAGGGGGGAGACGGTAGAGAATTCAAACAGAGGAGGATGGGTGGTGGAGGTGTTGACCTGGGTGGGGTAGGTGGCACGGGTTTAAGTAGGGATTTCTGAAACATAGCTTTGTCCCTTAACTTCTGTGTTTTGGAATCCCGGAGGATTGGATGAATGTGCACCATGTTTTGTCCTTTGTGAAATTGTTGGATGGTGGTGCTAGGTGTTTGAGCTCTCTAAGAATTTTGAAGAACTCTTTAGTATCTTAGCTGGCATCAGACATTGTAGTATTGAAGATATTGGCTTTGGTAGCAATTGCGGCTGTTTTAGAAGTGTCAGCTGAACACTGGAATGCTGTTTTATTAGGGGGTGTAGGGTTTTTTCTCCAGAGATGTTCGATGGCACGTTTCTTTTCTGGAGAGAGGCTAGATTGTCAGTGTGCCAATTCTTGGTGTTACTTCTTTTACAAGAGGTGGTTTTAAGGGAGGGGGCATGTTTGTCCAGTGCAGTGAGCAATGCAGGGTTGTAGGATGCTAGTAGGACTTCAGGGGAGGAATTGTCTGGGGCTGATTTGAGTGTGGCTAGGATGGTAGGGGTCAAGCTCGGCTGTGAGCTTGTGGGTGTGTCTGGCAGTGTTGGGAAGGGGTTTGCTGATAGTAGGTGTGTTTTTGGCAGTGGAGGTAAAGGAGAATAGGACCAGGGAGTGATTTGTCCAGGGGAGGGGGAGAACAGAGTAAATGTGGAGGGGGGTGTTGCAGGAGAGAATCCAGTCGAGTGTTCTGCCTTTTCCGTGGGTAGGTTAGAGGATCAATTGACTGAAGTTAATTTCTTCAAGGGTGGCTGTGAGGGCGGGGGCCTTGTCGGCAGAAGGGTCTTTGCAGCCTAGATTGAAGTCTCCTAAGAGGATGAATTTAGTATTGGGCTTGAGGAGCAGGGTGATGAGGAGTGGGATGCCAGTTTCAGGGTTGCTAGTGTGGGAGGGTTGGCGGTAGAGGAGGAGTGGGTAAATGGTGGTCTGGGGGTAGGAATCCAGTTTGGCCAATAGGATTTCATAACCTGGCAGTTGTTACTTAGAGGAGGCTCTGATGGGGAGGGTTAATTTGTGGATAAAGGCAACTCCACCTCCTAGGCTGTCTTGACAGTCGACTTGTAGGATGTAATAGCCAGTGGGAATGGCAAGAGTGACGAGGGGCTGACTGCTTCTTTTAGCCAGGTTTCAGATAAAGCTAGTATGTCTAGATTATTCTCTAGTAGGAGGTTGTGGATGTCAGACGCATGAGCGCAGATGGAGAGTGCGTTAATCAGTGCACAGGCACAGGTGTTAGGAGGGAAGGGGGTGTTAGGGGAGGTAGGTGGGTGTAAGGTGTTTTTTTTTGTCTTCTTGGGGCAGTTGTGTTTGGGTTTTTGGAGGGAGGGGGATGTGCAGATTCTGGAGCAGAGTCTATGTAGGCAGGCAGTGTTTGGGGGGTATTAGCATAATTGATCTAAAAACATTTGACCTAAAACATTTGATAGACTATTTTTGAACTTTTTTTCTGGGTCAAATTTAATTAAATATATATATATATATATATGGGGTGGGTAAGGGTATAGATTAGGTAGAGGGGAAGTGATGGGTTTGCAGGGGGGTCTTCCTCACATTTTAGACCAAAAAAAAAGGTTCAAATAAATTCGATAAAATGTGATAGGTCAAATGTTTGAGGTCAAATAGACCTACACCGTTTGGGGTACCTGTGAGGTAGTGGCGCTATTGGAGAGTTTGGTATCAGATCGGGCATGTTGGCATTGAGGTTCACAGAGAAGTCTGTCTAGGCTGATAGACGAGACTGTGTTTGTGTTTGTGTAGTAAGGTAATGTGTTTGTATAGATAGCTATCTGGTCATTGATGGGTGAGCTAGTGCGCTGCCTGAATCTTGCGTTCCTTTCATTAGAGTTTATGGTGGTAGATGGTGGAGGGTGGCAACCTGTTAATGGGTGAGGACCAGTGTTTCTGGGTGCTAATGTGCTGGCAGGGGGTGCAGCAGGCTATGCAAGCCATGTAGATTGGGATGTGCCTGTGGTGTGTGTAGGTGAGAGGCAGAACCGGTGGAGTTGGGTGTCCGCTTATGGCTGAGGTTGGTGAACTTGCAATAGTGCGGCGTGCGTGTGGTATTGCATCTAAGGTGTGTGCTGCAGGCTGCGGGCAGGGCTGATAGTCACAGGTGGTTCCTTAGTGTCTGTCCTATGTTAGTAGTAGGTGAGTGGTTGCGTAAGGAAGTGGAGGAGGTGGGTCTGGCGGCAGTTTGAGTTCATGGTCTCTTTTGCGCGAGTGTGAGCTCACTTGTGGAGTGTGGTTTATTTTGACCACCCACATTGTGACTCATCCTAATCTCTTTGTCAAAGCTTCTGCCAACCTCTTTCACATCAACGTGGTCGGCCTCTTTGCTCATTGTGTTGACCTCCTCATTCTTACTCGTGCACCAACCTGCTCCTCACTCTTGCCACTAAAGTCCTCCTCTCCTCACTACCTCAGATTCCACCTTTTCAATCTTTTTGCAGACCTCCTTTTCCCAATTTCTTCAGTTTATCTCCTGTGGTGCCATACACCCTTCCTCCTTACTATCGCTCCTCAATCTGGCGACTTCCTCCAGTCAGCTTTATACCACCTCAGCTACAGCATTCTCTCAGCCACCAGCTTCTACTCCCAACCTCTGTGCCTCTCTTACCTATTTCAAATGTCCACTACCAGACTAAACATCTCATAGCCTTCATATAGCCTCTACTCCCTATGATGGATTGCCACCTGGCAAGGGCGTGAAAGCCCTTGCTTTTTAAAATTATTATTAGGCAATACAATTTTGCGGGTAATTCCACCTCTGAAAGAGAAATCTGCTAATCAGATTCCGATTTCATAAACTATGATTCACAGCACCTGCTCTACCAGTGGCACAGAGCAAGTTCAGAGGCCACAGGTACCCTCTTGACAGCTTCAGTGATACCATAGTCTCTGCAATGCAGGGTCTACATTTAAAATATGCACCCCGGTTCCAAAAATTATATAACCCTCAAGATTTCCTGGTGGCACATAAAAATGTTAAAATAAGCCATGCTTGAGTTAGGGTATGCTGGCCAGCATCGCTCAGAGTTATCGCGGCAACTTTAAATTGATATTGCATATGTGTCAGCCCTGTGGGCCCAGTTCAGCTGTGGAAGGGTTATTTGTATTCCCCTAGACATGCTGGACCCTGCCCTACTGGCAGGAAGGTAGCCTGGTGGGGTGCCTCCCTTTGTTCCTTTGTGAGGGCAGATAACACCCTTCTCGCTGGGACAGCCACTCCATAGGACGCTAGCCTGGGAGCAGAAACCAAGAAGCACATCCATTCAAAGAGGGCCAGCCCTCAAAGCAGGGTGCTGTCTTTCTAAATGCCTTTGATCCTATTGAGAATGAAAGGGGGTGGGCATAGTAGCCAGAGAGGGATAAGCATTGTTTTGGGAGCATTCTGCCGTCCTAATTCTCTCTGCCTCTCTTTCTCTTTCCTGTACCTTCCAATTCCTCTAATGCAAGGTACTTTGGGGGTGACATCATAAGGTCAAAGTCCACACATTTCAAGAGCAAGGATTGGACCGCTAGCTTTAGGCCAATCACCTGGGGACTTTTGCCTATAAAAGAAGGGGTCTCCCATAACTACTTTGAATCATCTTGGGAATCATCTTGAAGCATCTTTGGATCATTACATGAGAAGATTTTGCTGGACCCTGCCGAGAGAGCAGTCCTCTCTAATGTCCTCCCGTTGTGAGGTGGAGGCAGATGTTCCAAAGCAGAGACTAGTTATGTCCCCTCACCATCCCGGGGACCACTGAGGGTGATCTGCTGCTGGAACAGGACCTGCTTCTCTGCCAGCCTCAGCCGTACCCAGGACCTCACTGTGTTGGAGGACCCCTGCAGTTATGTGGCAGCCTCCCCCGTGTTTGGGAGCCTGAGATCAAGGACCCATCTTGTCCCTGAGTCCCTGGAAAGGGGCTCACAGCAACCTAAGAAGTGACCTTCTACTGGAGCAAGACCACCTCTGCGCGAGCCACAGCGGCACCCAGGATCTTCCTGTGTTTACGGACCCCAGCAGTTGTGTGTCAGCCTACCCTGGGTTTGGAAGCACAGGAAAAGGACTCATCTTGTCCCTGAGTTCCTGGTTTGGGACTCATAGCACCGTGAGAGTGAGGCCAGCCGGGATCCTATTGTTTTTCGCTGTTGAACTGCTTGGACTGTGTTTCAAGAACTGTTCAGCACATTTGAACCAGCAGGGCCTGCCATTGCTGCCATTTGATCTCTCCCAATCTTTGCACTTCACCAAGAAGTCTGGTACGGCGCTGCCGAACTACCAAGAACTGCAAAGAAGGTACTATTGACTGCTAACTGCCCCTTGGCACATTTGTGAGCCTTAGACACTAGTTAGTTCACTTTGAACCCTTTTTGTTCAGAAGTACATATCCTTTTTCAAGAATATTATTGGTTTTGCTTGGCTATCACCCCAGATTCATTACCCAGAGTGATTCATCTACTAGCTCTGCTTATTCTGTGTTCTTTCCTCAGGAGTGGGTTTTGTTTAGTGCTTTTCTGGTTATTTATTATTGTACATGGTGTGTCTGATCAAAGTATATATTTTTATAGAAACTTGATTGGACATTCCTTTATTTTGGACCGTTATACTTTGCTGTTTGAATTGCCACTGAACCACATTCACACCCCTCTTAAGAGTATAGTGTTCCATTGGCCCACATTGCCACAACAGGTGATGGAGGTATATGTCCTGATTGTGCCTGTTTTACCTTTATGATTATGTTGGCTCTGGGTTTGTAGAAGAGTGAGCGCTAAGTGGGCGTTTTAGGCGCTACTCATCCTTGAACTCCTGTGGGGAAAAAGTCCATTTGTCACACTCCCCTCCTTGTGCTGCATACTTTCTAACTGGATGCACTGATAGGGGTCAATGAGTCGGTGCCATTGCTTGTGGGTTTGGAATGGGTGCAGGTGTGATGGGGTAGCCCTGTGATGCTTCGGCCTATTGCAGACCCAGTGTTTACAGAGGTAGCCCACTAATTTAAATTGGAAATGCTCAGTGTGAGTACTGCTGAGCAAAAATGCTTCACTCCTCCATCGTGGTCTGAGAGCACTCCACTATCAAACCGCTCCTGTTCCTCTGTGACTTTGCAGACTCCCACACTGAGGCCAAACACAGGCATTTTAAGTATCTCACTCTTTTTCCTGTTAGGTGGTTGGTCTGTATGCCATTTGGTAATGCAACAGGAATCTAAACAAAGGTGCATATGACAACCTGGGGCATCCCTTACAGGTACAGTCACAGCATGGGTGGCTACTCTGTGACAGACCCCTGTCACAGAGCTGGGGTAAAGTGGAGGGATCCAGAGGATTCCCCATATACTGCCTCTAGGCCAGCATCATGCTGCAGGTCTTGGCCCCTTGCCCATGTGATCAGTGTAAAGACTGGAGGGGGTATCTGTACTCCTGCCCTCTATATGGCAGAGTAGAAGCACAGAGCACCCCAGCCAAGGTTCTCTATTGTTGGTAGCAATAGGTGAGCAACCAATGCTTAGGCTCTCAGGAGGTGATGCAGGCTGGTTCTTAAGTACAGTGTAGTCCCCAAACCCCCACAAAGGCATTTCCACACACTAAGTTATGTGCTAACACAGTTCTTTATATAAAATGAGGTTATATATATATATATACATCAATTAATAACACACTTTGTAATCTGGCAACTCTAATATGGCAAACATATACAATGTCTATGTGGTCCCACGCTTAGCTATTGACTCCTTTAAAATGCATCAGCTGCTGACAGTTATAATGGCATACAAATCATACAGCAATGTGTTTCAGCACAGATCATAGGAAGGAAGGCAAGTTAAGTTAAATAATGGCAGAATGTTTCCACCTCTAACAAGGCACAATTCTGAGTGAGGATCCCCACACCAAGGCAGCCGGTAATAAAGAGTACTAACAAGCCCAGCCATTAATGTTAAAATAGTCTTGTTTCCTGGTCAAAATGTTCACCTACCCCACTGTACCTGAGTTAGAAGAGCTTCTTTGACGGTTTGTTGATGGATGCCTTGTGAGTGGACTCTCTTTAAAGCAGGAGCCACAGGGCATCGAGACTCCTCAAAGAGATGTGAACACCCTCGTCGAGACAGCAGCTTTGACCTTTGCGGTGCTCGTCGACGATATATCGTGGACACCCTGCGCACACGAAGTGTGTGGTGCACCTCGATGTAAAGAGTTTGTTGCCGCAAAGCAGACTCGGTGAAGAACGTAGGCCTAGCGATGGCCATCGGGTGTCGGCATTGGTGTCAACGATCGGGACTCGACCACGGCTGGATTTCGGATTTTCACTTATCGGTGTCTTTGTGTACTTGTGTATCGGGAAACCCACCGGTGGATTATCCTTGGTCGTCAACGACCTCGACCTTCTCCAGCGAGACAAAGTGGTCAACGGTGATGGCAAGGGAGACCTTTTTTCAAGGTTCTTAGGCAAAGGTGGAGTTTTGTGGCTCCGGTCGTCAAGCAGCACAGCATCGAGCTGTTCCCGCTTCTGGGCAATACCCAAACCCACCCCCCACATATATTTGCAGCAAAATCTGTTGTAAAGAATTCAATGATTTCTACCCCAATGAAATCTACTGCAGCAAAAACTCGCTATCATAGGTATTTCCCCTAAAGGTTTTACTGTCTAAATGGGAGGTCTGCTACCTTTGTCTTTCCATATGCTTTGGACTTCAACTCCCATCAGTCCTAGCCATCAGTCAGTGGTGAGGTTTTAGAGCAGTTTTAGTCCAAAACGTCTGGAGAGACACAAATTGCATTTTAATGGTTATAGCTGCTGGCTCAGTGATTCGAGTGTGTCAGGAGTCAAAGTTCAATAACAAAAACAAACGTCAAAGCACTGATCTTTGCAGCACACCCCAAAGAGAGTGTGGAGATATAATTATAATGTACATTCCATGGAGGCTAAAGAGTTTATAATATTGCCATGGCGAATGCTCCTGAATGGATTTGTAATGGCATGGAGCTTCAGGGAAGTTTTACCATGAGAATGATCCTTGAGCTTTGTTTCTTTTTTTATTTTGTTTTATTTTATGGTCTTTATTAAATGCTTCTGACAAAGTATTGCACAAAAGCAGGAGGTTAATTGAAGTTGAACCTCATTGCATCAGTAAGGTCATTGATGCATGAAAGTCATCGAGAAAGGCAGGGAGGGGAAGCAGAAAGTTCAGTGTAGCAGGAAGTTCATTAAAGAAGGAAGGTCATTGAAGCAGGAAGGTCATTGAAGAAGAAAGGTCATTGAAGCAGGAAGGTCACTGAAACAGGAAGTTCATTGTAGTATGAAGGTCACTAAAGCAAGATGTTGATTGTAGCAGGAAATCATTTTAGCAGTCCCTGAAGCAGAAGGATAATTTAGGATGGAAGGTCATTGCAACAGTAAGGTTAGTTAGGCAGGAAGTTTATTGTAGAAGAAAGTTAATTGAAGCAGGAAGTTCATTGTAAAAGGAAATTCATTGTAGCAAGGAGGTCTTTAAAGACATATGTTAAAGCTTGTGTGTGGTGGAAATGTCTTTATGGACACAAATCATGACTATCATAATTGCCAACATGATCCTTTCCAATGTGTATGTGCTTATCCAGTCCTGGTTACTTCTTTGCATTCTCGGACTTGCAGTTTGGCTTTTCCCAGTATAAGACTCCGACTGGAAGTCCCAGAATGCAAAAGAAACGAACAGGACTGTATACGTACCTACAGATTGGAATGGATCATGTTGGCAACTATGGACTATTGCTTAGTGTATTACAGTCAATCAGCAGCAGTTTCATTTTAATAAAATCAGTTTTATTTAGTTTTATAAAGTTACAAAAGAAGAACAAAAAACATAACAACTCACCGTACAGCTCGCTTTGCGACACAGACCGCTCAACTCCATTTGCCAGCTCTGTTACACGTGAACCCCTTCTTCCCTCCCCACACCCTTCGCATGTCTCACTCCCCTTGGGCTCCTGTTTCTTTTCCCTGCACTTTAACGAGCAGCAGTTTTAATTTGTCAAGAGGGGGACCACCAGCCCACCATTCTCTGAAACCATGCCCCAAACCATATCTGACAACAGGCCATTGATCCCCCTGCTCACCACATGGCTGTTGAGTGTGGCAATGTACTCAGTGCATGCCTATCACATCATGCTGCTGCACACGGAGGCCCAGACACAATAGCGGAGAGCCTCGTTGATGTGGATGAACCACCCAACCTATCTTGAAACACAGACCAAGGGGGTCTAACAGGTACCCAAGTGGGAGGGTCTAGAGAACCCTGTGGCACAATGAAGGTGTCATCTGCCATCCACTGGCTGAGATTAAGGACATTTTAAAAGCAAGCAGAGCCAGACCTGGTCTTTCAGCTCTTAACAGAGGTTGGAGAGACAGCGAAGGAGCCACTTACGGTTGAAGGTTGGCAAGGGCTGTAAAGCAATACGCTAGCACTTTGAACCCTGCCTTATCCGTGCGCTCATTTATTGCTCACTGTGTTTAACAATGTAAACTTGTTTTGCCACTCGTCTCTCAGTTTATTTTTCTGCACATTTTCATCTTCCATCACATAAGAGAGTCAAAAACCCAGGTGTAGGCTGTGTCGCTGCCACGGGGCACGTCTTCTTAAGCTTTGTTACGGCACTTCAAGTCTGCCCCATTTTGGAACTGAGTCAAAGAGCCTCAGTACGAATTCAAAGACCACATTGTCTGAGCCAGAAAGAGCAGAAGGGCACTCTTTCTGTGACTGTTCTGAGATTTTTTTACATTCTCGATCCCCTCGCAGACAAACTACTTACTTGCTAAAAAAAAAAAAAAAAAAAGAAAAAAGGACTGCTCTTGATTTTCTTATTGGATTGATATTACCCTGGCATTGTAAGAGAGGCAGTGCTCATAGGCGGTGCTGCAGCAAAAGGTCTGCCGTCTCGCAAAGGCTCACACCCCTTCTGAATTTCTCCACTGAAAGTGGGTTATGCACCAGAGTCCCTGAACTCCTAGCAGTCCTTTTGGGTCCTCACTTGCAAATGCGACTGACTCACTGCGCCGAGGCAGCGGTGAGGAGCTAAACGTGTGGTGCTCCGAGAGGGATAGAGAAGGAGGCCCCCCCAAACCTGCCGGGCAAAGGCTGCATGCCATTTTGTAGCAGGCGCGATGCTAGTGCAGAATGCTGACATTGGTGTCAATGGTGATCGGCGCATCCTGCAGCTGAAGTGTGCATTCTTCTGTATGGTCCCAAAAAGCACTCCACACAGCAGTCACAGGGCCCGATTCATGGAATATTTTGCACAGTGCAAAGTGCAAAGTGTATTTTTGCAGTGCAAAGTTAATTTTGTGCTGCAAAGGGAGACGGAAAAATCAGGGGCCTGTTTCCAATTCGGCGGCCTTGCCTGTAGAAGTTCCAAGGAGTAGCGGCAGTGGACCCAGCTCGCATGCGGCCTGCACGGCGGCGGTAGCACCAGAGTGACCTGCGTCCTTGGAGCAATTCAAAGGTATAGTTATGCAGTGTTTGCAAGCATGGGGCAATGGTGTGAATGGTCAATTGTTGTGTGGGAATGGTTCTGGGTTTGGTACACAGTGTGGGAGAGGGATGCCAGGCTTTGCACCAGTGCGGGTAGAGGGCAACGCATTAGTGTGGCATATTCCTATGGCATACAAGGAGAGGATTTGGCAGAAGGAGTACATTGATATTTTTAGCTTGCTCGATATTGATCCAGTGGGCTTTACCTGTGACAGATTTCAGAAAAGGAAAGAGAGAAGAAGGATAGAGAGAGGGTTAAGAAAGAAGAGATCATTCACAATTGGTTAGCGGCTTTCCAAATGCTGGCTCCATTATGATAGCGAAGTTCCCTCAGGATGCGGGGGCGCTATTCGCATTTGACCAGTACATCCATACCGCTTACTTGACCTATGGCGGTGAGGCATGGTTAAAAAACGACAGGGGCTTCAGGTTAAATATGCAGATTTGGCCAGCCATGTCATGGGACGAGGTGGATGTGATGGGTTACATTGAGAAGATGGTGCCAACAAAGGAATGCAGGGATAAAGCACAGGGGGAAAAGACTTATTATAGAAAAGAGAAATGGTCATATGGGGACAGGAGGAGGGAACCTTTCACGTGCGCTCTTCCTGGAATAGTCGACCCAGTTATCAACAGGGAGAGCAAGCAACATGCTGGATGTTTGAGCAAAGCTATTGCCCCTTTGGCAAAATCTGCAAATGCAAGCATGCATGTGGCAAATGTGCCGGGAGTCACAGCACTGCCTCTTGCGATGGGGGAAAAAAGAGCAGTAGCAGAAAACCAAAAGAGAATGCGAAGCGTAATTGACACCCCTCTGCCCATACCTACACTCCTTGCCAAAATGATCCCATTCCTGAACACGTACCACAATAGCGCAGACACGAAGCTGCTTTGGGAGGGTTTCAGGTGGGGGTTTGTAATCCCTTACGACCGCACAGCGGGAAGCAGGGATGCGGACAACCTAAAGTCAGCATTGAAAATGCCTGAGGCAGTGGAACAAAAGATTGCTAAAGAGATTAGGCTGGGTAGGGTGGCCAGTCCTTTTTCTACCCCTCCTTTGAAGAATTTTTGGGTCTACCTCTTGGGTTTGGTTCCCAAGAAGGAAGCACAGCAGTTTCGCCTCACCCAACACCTGTCCTTTCCCAAAGGTCTTTCAGTGAATGATGGCATAGCAGAGGAGAGCTGTAGGGTGAATTACGCCTCCTTTGACGAATGTGGCTCTCTAATGGGCAAGTTCAAGTCATTGAAAAGACAGTAGGTCCACTCTAAATGTTAATATTGCTGGGAATCGAGATAGATTCAGCAGAGGGGAAGTCAAGGCTGCCAAGGGACAAAGTGGAGAAACTTAAATAAACTATCAAGGAGTTGAGGGGCAAAAGTAAGGCCACATTGAGGGAGTTCCAATCATTGGCAGGGAATTTGAATTTCGCAGGTAAGGTGATCCCAGCAGGGAGGGTGTTCGCCAGGAGCTTTGAGCTCAAGACCATGGGGCTTCAACATGCACCCCAGCATGTGCAGCTGGGTGCTGAAGTAAAAGAGGACCTCAAGATGTGGGATAGCTTTCTGGATAATTTCAATGGGGTTCTACTTTGGCGGGAGCAGTGGGCCAGTAGTGAATAATTGAGATTTTACTGGGGAAAGAGTGGTGGGGGCAGGCTTGGCCTATGGATTGGCATGAGGAGGGCATAACCAGAGACATCACCTTGCTGGAATTGTTCTCTATTGTAGTTGCCTTCAGGCTATAGGAGGAGTCATTGGCCAATAAAATGGTGATTCTTTGGTCAGACAACCTTGTAGTGGTACAAATCATAAATCAGGGACTTCAAGCAACTTGAGGGTACTGCGGTTGCTCAGGAAGCTGACAACACACCTGCACAAGTTAAACTCGTAAGTAAGGGCACAACACATACGAGGGGTGAAGAACGTAGCAGCTGACTCTCTCTCGTTTACAGTGGGGAAAGTTTCGGGAGGGCAGATCAGAGGCAAGCGAGAGGATGACCCCATTCAAGGGCCAGTGGTGGGGCATGATTGGGAGAATTTGAGCTCACTGATCGACACAGCTTTGGCACTATGCACAGGAAGGAGATACAAAGCATGTTGGGAACGATTCCTGACTTTCAAGGACATTGATGCCTTTGCCGTCAATGTCCTTCTCCTTTTGGCCACAGGTTCTTCTTCTTCCATGGCCCTGTGTCCTCTTCCTCCATGGCCAGTAGTTCCTGCATGGCCTCTGCATCTATGTAGGTGGGAAACAGCAAGGGGGACTGTGACCTGTTGCTGCAAGGCCCGGCAACCTCCCCATCGAGTTCGGTAGCCACCTTCTGCAGCCAATTAGACTCGTGCCTGGCAGCTGCCATCCGTGCCATCTGTATGAATTGCTGCATGTCTTTATCCGGGCAGCTTGCTCCTGGTGCGCCCCCACCTTGTGTGTACATCTTGAACTCTTGCAGCGTCCTTTGTGGCACACACACTGCTCCTTTAGCACCAGCAGTGGCCCTTATGGCACATGCACTGCATGGGTTTAATACTGGCTCCTTCTTCTGCATCAAGTCCACTCCACACTCACTGTCTGTAGCCCCTGCAGCGGCCTTTAAGGCACACGCACTGCATACGTTTCCTGCAATCCTTTCCTTTCTTCCAATCTACTTGCTACCCCACCATTGTCAGTAATCAGTTGCAACCGACAACAGCGAAAGGAAAGGCCCAAAACTTGCCGGCTTTAAATCCTTCCCAATCCGGGCGATCGCTCACTGCCGCGGCCCAAGGACGTTATCAGTTACACTCCAGCCCTTCACCTCTGCGGCCCAGATTGCCCTTTGATGGGGGAAGTGAGGTTTGCGCTGGCCGAGCTGCACCTTCCGGCACGTTGCATCGGTGCCGCGCTTAGTGAGATGAGCGCTCAGCTGTTCTGGATCGTCCCCTCCTTTCCCTCACTCACCTCCGCTTCCTGTCTTTCTGCTTCTGTTGCTGACAGCAGCCCGCAGATGGTCCACGCACTGCCTCCCGGAGCTTCTACTTCTGGCGACCCATTTACCGCACTCCGGGCTGCCTTGCTTTAACAACGCCAGCCGTCTTCTTCTTTCCTTTGCCGCAGCTCAGCGATGCCGCTCCTCGCAGCAGCCTACAGGCACATGCACCGCGTACAGGCTGCAATGGCAAACTGCTCCTGACTTAGCTTCAAAGTTAAATGGATCCCGGGCCCCGGCTGCTGGCTGAAAAAGATGCTGGTGCCAGTCTTCAGCGCCGTATTTATCCACCAATCCACCCCGCCTCCTTTGTTACTTTTCTCAGGCTTTACGGCTTCCTGCTCCTTTGTGCCCTGTTATCTGGGTGCCTCCTCGAGGTTTACCCCCGTCATCACTGCCATTTTGTGCTGCAAAAATGATTTTGCGCTGACTTTGCACTGCAAAAATACACTTTGCACAGTTCCATGAATCAGGGTTTGTGTCAGCAGTGCAAAGTCACTTTGAAGCGTGCAAAAAATGCCATGAATCAGACCCACAGGCTCCAATATCGCAGAGGCCAACTCAGCCGTTCAAACAGTTCTCAACACACACACTTTTGGCTGGTGTCTAATCAGTTCACTCACCCACCAAGCCCCCTACATGTCCATACACGCCAATGGGCTCTCACCAGCCAAGAACGAAATTGGTTGTTTTTTCCCAGTCCCTGAGGGACAAAAGTTTGATACTGATACAGTCCGTACCATTGAATTGGGATACGATCGCTCTTTCTTTCATTCTTGGTCCTTTCTTCTTTCTCTCTTTCATTCTTTCTTTTGTTATTCCTTTTTCATTTATTTTTTTCACTCTTTCTCCCTTTCATTCTTTTTTCTTTTGTTCATTCTTTCACTGTCTTACCTTCTTTCTTTCATGTTTTCTTTCTTTCTTTCCACTTAAAATGATCACTGAAAGTGATTATTTCCAGGAATGCTTGCATTTGCTTGATTTATTATTATTATTATTATTATTATTATTATTATTATTATTATTATTATTATTATTATTAATATTATTATTATTGTATTTATTGAGCACGGACCTAGCTTTGAGAATCATTAGAGTGCTTACAGAGGTATACAACAGTACAGATACACAACGGAGCACTTTACAGAGGTAACCAGCGAACGGATATAAAGCGGGGGTAGGATACAGAGGGGTACAGAGGAGGGGTACCGCTGTACCAGGTGGTGGGGATGAGAGGGGTGGGCAGTGTCTAGTGTGTCAGGTGGAGTGGAGGCGACGTGATTGCCTAGCTGTTGAGGAGGAGAGACTCCTTGAAGAGGTGGGTCTTGAGTTTTTTTTCTGAATTGTAGCAGTGTGGGGGTGAGTCTAATGCTGACAGAGAGGAGGTTTCATAGTCTTGGGGCGTAGGCAGAGAAATGCTTCTGGTGGTTTGCTGTCCGCCAGAGATGCTGAGTTTCTCCACAACGTAGCTGGGTGACTTGAGGGCGACCACTTTATAGATGATGCAGCAAGACTTGAAGGTGATTCGTGCATGCAGTGGGAGCCAGTGAAGGTCGATGAAGATCCCTTGTGATAGGGGCACAAGGGAAGACAACAGCAGGCCTTTGAGCAGGACATTGGCCCCATGCAGGTGGGATAGGACCAGTGCTTGAACAGTGGATTTGAAGCTGTCCGAAGGGACGAAGGGCATGATCTTTCGCAGGAGGGAGAGCTGATACCAAGCTGTCTGAGTTTTCTTAGCTAGGTTTGTCTTGAAGGAGAGGTGTTTGTCGATGTGGAACCCAAGGGACTTGGCACAAGAGGTGAGATTAGGTGTGAGGCCTTCAAGGTTCATGGTTGATAGCCAGGTCTGTATGTCTGGGTGTTCAGTGTTGTTGGTGAGGAGTAGGAATTCTGTCTTGGAGGGATTGAGCTTTAAGTATGCATGGACATCCAAGACTGGATCAGTGAGAGGCAGGTCTTGGGTGTGTGGATGTCGTTGATGGAGTCGGCCTGGAGGTATAGCTGTGATTCGGACAGTGAAGTCTGGTGGTTAAACGGTGGCCTTACTCTTCCTCCTTTTCATTGGGAGATTTTCACAATTCATCAGTCTGCTACAGCAGTGGTGCCACCCTGAGAAGGATTGTAAGAATGTTCTTCTTGGGGAGGTGGAGTCTGACTAGGAAGCGCCCAGTTGTGAGCAGCCATTGCGACTTGAATATAAACATATACAAAAATTGTAAAACGGTAAGCACCTCCCATAAAGGTTTACATTAAAGTACAGTTCCCCAAAACGGTTAGAAATCGATGCACTTGGCATGCCACAAAAAAAGTTTCTAGGAAGCAGCTTGTTCCTTTGCAAAGATACCCCTCAAGTAAAGTCACTGATAGCTTTGATTTAAAAATGCTTAGACATAGAAAATGCTTTAAAGAAACAGCTTATGTTTATTCAGATACTAGCTACTTCAAGAAACAGTTTCTACGTCTAAAAAGAGGCCCATTTCAAGGAAAGCCACCAAAAGATTTGCTTGTGAAAACTCAAACACTTAAGAAATTCCTCAATCAGCTTCTATCACTGAAAGGATAATCCTCTTAAGAAAGTCAACCCTAGTTTCTGTTGTGAAATTGTTAAGATTTAGGAGCTACTTCCAAGAAACAACTTCTTCCCCTGCAAAGATAACTCTCTTGCAGAAAGTCACCAACAGTATCTATTGTGATAACTCGGACGCATAAGAAACCCTTCAGAGAAACAGATTCTTACCCTGCAAGGATCACTCTTGTGGGAAGTCACAAATAGTTTCTATTGTGAAATATTAAGCCATAAAACAAACCTTCAGAGAAAACACTTCTTTCCCTGCAAGGATATCCTTCACACAGAAAGAGACTAATAGTTTCTATTGTGAACAGTCTACCATATAGTAGCTACTTCCAAGAAATATGTTTTTCCTCTGCAAAGATACCAATTGCAAGGAAAGTCACCAATAGATTTGATTGTGAAAATGCTAACACTTACAAAGTTGTTCATACAATCAGCTTCTATCTCTGAAAGAATACACTGCTCGTGAAAAGTCACCAATAGTTTATATTGTGAAAATGTTAATACATAAGAACTACTTCCAAGGAAAAACGGCTTCCCATTCAAAGGTAACTCTCTCACAGAAAGTCACCAATAGTTTCTTTTGTGAAAATGGTTCTGCATGGATGCTACTTCCAAGAAACAGATCCTTCCCCTGAAAGGAGCTCTCACACGAAAAGGCACTACTAGTTCATATTGTGAAATATGAAGATAGAAAAAAAACTTCAGTGAAGCAATTTATTTCTCTGCAAAGACATCTCTCACACAGAAAGAGACTAATATTTTCTATTGTGAAAAATCTTCCTGATAGTAACTACTTCCAAGAAACATTCTCTTCCTCTGCAAAGATACCCTTTGCAAGGAAAGTCACTAACAGATTTGATTGTGAAAATGTTAAGGCATAGGAGCTACTTCCAAGGACCAACTTCTTCCCCTGCCAAGATAACTCTTTCACGATAAGTCACCAATAGTTTCTATTGTGAAAACGCTGACACATAAGAAACCCTTAGGAGAAACAGCATCTTCTCCTGCAAGGTTAACTCTCTCACAGAAACTCTCTAAACTAACTGCACTCTACAAAAAAGAAATCTACCGGGCCAAACGAGTCTCCTTTGACTCTCGCATATCCCAAGCTAAATCCAACATGAAAGAACTCTTCTCCATCCTTAAAGAAATAGAAACCCCCATAACTCCCATTGACACGTGCACCAAAGATAAAAACTGGTGCTCTGAAATCCAAAATGCCCTAGCAAATAAGATTGTGACTCTACAAAGCAAAATCTGAAGCAAAAGAGCCACCTTGAATGACACCCTCAACTCAAAAATGCCAGAGAAGCTTATGTCCACAAACCCCACCCGCTTCCAGTTCTCTAAAGTCAATACTTTGGAAGTTGAAAAAATGATCCTGTCTCTGAAACCATCTAACTGCCAGGGAGACCTATGCCCTGCACAGCTCATTAAAGATGCTGCCCGTGATCTCTCACCTTTAATCACAAAATTGATAAATGCCTCCTTTGCTACTGGATCTATACCTATTAATCTAAAACAATCTTGGGTACTCCCACTACTGAAAAAACCCACACTTGACCCAGCCATACCCACAAATTACCGCCCGATAACGACTGTTCCCTTTGTACTAAAAATTCTGGACAAGGTTACCTATGTACAAATACAGAAGCACCTGGAAGAACACAACCTACTAGGATCGAGACAATCTGGATTCCATCCACAACATGGGACCGAAACTGCTCTCAGTGACCTGAAAGCTCAGATTGATCTGCTCAGAGACAACGGACAAGCGGCCCTACTCCTCCTCCTCGACCTATCTGCAGCTTTTGATTTGGTCGATCACTCTGTCCTATGCTCACACCTCCACACTTCAGCTCACTTTTCCACTGAAGCCATCACCTGGATCACATCCTTCCTTAATGGTAGGACCATGAGGGTCTTTTCTACCACAGCGGCAGCGGACCCTATACCCATCACCTGTGGTGTTCCTCGGGGCTCCTGTGTCTCCCCCACACTATACAACATATTTGCCAAGCCCCTTTTCGATGATTTGGATCATCTTGGTATCACCTACACTAACTATGCAGATGATACCCAGATCCTCCTTCCGCTTTCAGGAGATTATTAAAAGGATTTGGCCTTGCTAAATAGGGTGTACATCATCATCCAGGCATGGATGGCCACCCATGGACTATGCCTGAATGATGATAAAACAGAGCTCATCATTTTAGGCACTACATTCAGCATAAAGAAACTTGGCCCGGCCTATAACTCCTTCATGATTGACGGGAACAATATCAAAGTCGGACAGGAGGTCAAAACACTGGGTTTCTACCTAGACTCCACTTTTTCCCTTAAAAGACAAGTGAGCTCTCTTGCATCCTCCACGGCTTACACGTGTAAATTAATCCACGCAGCCAGACCCTTCCTATCGGATTCTAGCTGCCTGACACTTGCCAGAACCCTCCTATTGTCTTGACTTGACTATTGCAATCCCATGTACTTGGGGTACACCAAGGCCACCACCAGCAAATTGAAAACCCTCAGTACAACGCTCTCAGAGCAGCCCTGGCCATTTCCAGAAGAGAGCACATTACAGGACTCAGCCAACAGAACAACTGGCTCCCCACTAGAGACAAAATTCTCTTAAAAACGGTATCACTCACCCACAAGTCCCTTAATAACTCTGACCCCATCTACTTGATTAACAGATTCCACAGACACCCTCCTTAAGACCCATTAGAACTATATACAAAGACTGTTTATCTGTTCCCACTACAAAAGGGCAACTATAGGGGACAACAGTTTCCCGGTAAAAGCTGCCAAGCTCTGGAACTCGTTGCCTCCTAACCTCAGAGCAGACCTACCCTACCAGAGCTTCCGATCCAAGGTGGTTTCTTGGCTGAAACTGGTCCCACTCAGACAATAAAATGCCCTGCGTTACCTGCACACTTTGTAACCACGTGCGCCCTCTTGCTTACTTGTACACTATGGTCCTATAATATGACTGCTGATTTGTATATAACTCTTTGCACCTATTATGTATTTTGTAATCATGTATATTTTCTGTGTATTTTTAACCAAGCTTTGAAATTTCTTGTAAATGCTGCGCCCTGATACCCCGGGTACTCTCGAGCATTATAAATAATAACACAAACAAACAAACAAATAAACACCAATAGTTTCTATTGTGAAAATGCTTCTGCACAGGAGCTACTTCAAACACTCAGCTTCTGCCCCTGCAAGGGTAACCCTCTCAAGAAAAGACACCAATCGTTTCTATTGTGAAAAGGCTTCTGCAAAGGAGCTACTTCAAACACTCAGCTTCTGCCCCTGCGAGGGTAACTCAAGACAAGGCACCAATAGTTTCTATTGTGAAAATTGAGACACATAAGAACCCCTTCAGAGACACAGATTCTTCCCCAGGAAGGATCCCTCTCACAAAATGTCACTAATGGTTTCTATATTAAGACCTAAAAAAGGTTTGGAGCAGCAACTTCTTCCCCTGCAAGGAGAACTCACGGAAAGTCACCAATAGTTTCTGTTGTGGAGATGCTTCTGCATAGCTGATACTTTTCTAGAAACAGATTCTTTTCTCTGAAGCATACCTTCACTAGATGGAGTGCACGCATCCCTGACCAGAGTGACAGTGATACATCTTGGGAACTACCTCCTAGGATCACCTTTTTCACTCTCAGAGCTTGACCTGACTCCATTCTGGATGCCATCATTCCTATTCTGAATGTTCTAGAAGGTCACAACAGCAGGGGACACTAGGACCCAACGGATAGAGCGGCAGCAGGTTGCAAAATGGGCCGGGACTTTATGACACGTTCATTGGATGAAAGATCTCGGCGTGCACAGATGTCGCACTGGGAAATGTTCGAGACGTGTGGAAATGCTTTTCCTGCTGGTGTGCATGCAGTGCAGCACATTATCTGTACTAACAAATGGGGAAGGAGGAGGAACAGCAGTGGCTTTTTATCACAATTGCCAGCAAGTCTTACATGTTATGTTATGTTGTGTTATGTAAAAGGATATACAGCGCACTATCACCACTGCAGTGGTCCACTAGTGCTCTGGCAGATCTGAAAGGCAAGAGGGTAGGGTAAGTTAGTTGGACTGAGCAGGAAAAGAGCAAGAGAGCTGTGATGTGCTGTTGGCAGCTTCAGTTCGGTTTACACCGTTCAACGAGTGTAGGTGTGATTTTTCTGTTGGTAGTTGTCCTGTGCTGTTGTGCGGTGCTATGTGTGGTTTGTTTTGTTGTTGTGTTGTAGTGAAGTGTTTGCGTTTCATGTGCAATATAGGTATGGTTGTGTTATGTTTAGAATTTGAGAGATATAAGCAGAGGGGTGATATTTTTAGTGGAGTTTGTTAGTGCTGACGTTTCACCTCCTCAATTTTGGCCACTTACGATAAACTTCCTGTTGGTGTCACATGCTGTTGTGTGCTGGGGAGCGGGGGGGTGGTCTCCCTCCAATATTCTGTGTAGGTTGTGGTTTGTCTGCAGGGTCATTTAGTGGCAATGCCTCCTCTATCCGTGGTTCAACCTAGGATGCTCCCGTCTCTCTCATTAGCCTCTATTTAGGCCTTCAATGGTTACCCAGCTCCCACTCCACTTGGAAGTCTCTCCACCTCCATGAACTTGCTGTGGTACACTTTTTGTACACCGTCTTGTGACATGTGTGTTTGTTCCGAGAGGTGTGGGTGTTGCTGATTCTTTTTCACCCGATTCTGAGTTCAACAGTCAGGTTTTTAGGAGTTTTCTACATTTTAGATGCTCCTTCATGTTTCGTATTTCTCTCAATGCATGAAATTGAATTACGCAACCATAAACCTCTTCTACTTTTCAAATAAAAAAAGGGGGAAATTCCCACCATGTTCTACAGCTGTGGTCTGTGTGGGACAACCAGCCTGGTGAAGAATCTCAGCTTGTGTGTGAGAATAGACAAGCTTGGTATTGGTGTGTGTGTGCTGGCAGAGTGGATAGTGTGGAGGTGTCATGACCTACCATTCCCGGGCGTTCTGGCAAGCGTGGAGGTCTCGTTCGTGGCTCGCGGTGGCCATTTTTTCCACCAAGATGGCCGCAGCAAGTGTTCCCGGTTAGCTGTGAATCCTGTCTAGTCTTCCTCAGACAGCGTTCATATACGCCTGAGACACAATCGAGCTTCGCGCCTCAACGCTTGGTTCTACCTGCCTTACTATTGCTCCGGTCAGTACTCTGTTGCTCAGCACGCTCCTCCCTGTCCTAGTTCCTTTTTCTTTCACCCTGCTTCCTCCTTTTGCTTCATTGCGCTCCATGCCTTGTTGTTGCCTTCCTCTCCTTTCTGGTCCTTCTGTTGTCTGTGCTTTCACTTGCTCTGCATACAGCCTGCTGCATATTCCTGGATCACCTTGCTCTGCATACATCCCGCTGCATCTTCCTGGATCAGCCTGCTCTGCAAACATCCCGCTGCATCTTCCTGGATCACCTTGCTCTGCATACACCCCGCTGCATCTTCCTGGATCAGCCTGCTCTGCATACATCCCGCTGCATCTTCCTGGATCAGCCTGATCTGCATACATGATTTGATTCGATTTTTTTACATTTATAACGCGCACCAAACGAAATGAACCGTATATCGGCGCAGATGACACAACAAAAGGTAGATAAAAAAATAGAGAAAGATCCCAGATGAAATAGGACCATCTACCTAAAAAGGAAAGTCTTCAGTGCATGGCGAAATTGAAGAAGTGAGCTCATAGTTCTTAATGATTGCGGCAGAGAATTCCACAACCTGGGACCAAAGACTGAGGATCTTCTGTCACCTCTGGTTATGAAAACCGAGTGAAGGATAGTTAGGAGATGTCCGTCACAAGATTGCAGTTGTCTCATAGGTTGATATGGCTGTATTAGCTCTTGTAAATACAGTGGATAACACATTTATAGACAATACAAGCTGTCTTGAATTTTATACGATCATCGACTGATAGCCAATGCAGCTTCCGGTGAAAAGGTGAAATATGATCAGTTTTCCTCAAACTAAATATCAGTCTGATGGCCACATTTTGTGCCCTCTGAAGCCGCTGAAGCTGTTTGGTAGGAATACCCAACATCCCGCTGCATCTTCCTGGATCAGCCTGCTCTGCATACATCCCGCTGCATCCTCCTGGGTCAGCCTGCTCTGCATACATCCCGCTGCATCATCCTGGATCAGCCTGCTCTGCATACATCCCGCTGCATCCTCCTGGGTCAGCCTGCTCTGCATACATCCCGCTGCATCCTCCTGGGTCAGCCTGCTCTGCATACATCCCGCTGCATCCTCCTGGGTCAGCCTGCTCTGCATACATCCCGCTGCATCTTCCTGGATCAGCCTGCCCTGCATACATCCCACTGCATCCTCCTGGATCAGTGTGCTCTGCATTACCCAGCAGCATCCTCCTGGGTCAGCCTGCTCTGCATACATCCCGCTGCATCCTCCTGGGTCAGCCTGCTCTGCATACATCCCGCTGCATCCTCCTGGGTCAGCCTGCTCTGCATACATCCCGCTGCATCCTCCTGGGTCAGCCTGCTCTGCATACATCCCGCTGCATCTTCCTGGATCAGCCTGCTCTGCATACATCCCGCTGCATCCTCCTGGGTCAGCCTGCTCTGCATACATCCCGCTGCATCTTCCTGGATCAACCTGCTCTGCATACATCCCGCTGCATCCTCCTGGGTCAGCCTGCTCTGCATTACCCAGCAGCATTCTTCGGGATTTACCTGCTCTGCGCACCTACGAACCAACTACAGGTTTTTTCCCCAGTTTTTGTTTTCCTGATACTGGGTTGTCACCCTGGGGTCAGTCTGCCTGGTGATTTGTCTACAAGGTAGGGTGTCGTCAGGAGAGGCTTGCCCCTTTCTACTCAAAACCCTGAGTAAAAAGAACACCAAGACAAAAACAACTAAGAAATCCTGACAAAAGATTCCACAGGTGAGCCCTGTTCCACATTCTCCAAAGCCTGTCAGGAGGTTTTTTAAGGTCAAGTGGAGCCTAGTGATTGACTCAGCCAATTAACGAGTGGGAGAGAAAACAAAACTGTAGTCCAGAGTAGGGGACAAGCTGAACACAGTCATCATCTAAAGTCTTGTTTTCAATGCAGAAATGTAACTTGTACAACTATAAGCACCTCGGAAGCAAAGCCTTCTAATTTTTCCTGACTTCCTGTTGTTCCCGTAGTAGCATCGCTCATAAACCGAATTCGCTGGCGGCAGTATACAGTACACTCTCATTGCAAACATCAAATCTTGCTATTACACGAGCCACAGTGATCGCATTCTTCACATCCACAACCCCACCTTCGCACTCTTTGCACAAACGTTCTGCATTTCGACTTTGGGTTATTAGGTGGCGCTTGCACCAATTTATAAGCCAAAACTATTGTATTGGAGTACAGATGTGGAGAAATGGTATATGAGGAGGGACACACAGCTGGAAGAGGTTGTTTGGTTATTTGCCCATCCATTGACTGCCCACGGCCATGCTAATCCCTATGGCCATTCCACACAAAACGCCTACCCATGGGCACTCTTTGAGCTCGCTTTAATCAAGCCTTACTATCATACCTAGCACTCAAAGTGGCTGACAGTGTTTTTTCAAAGCAGTCAACCCGCTACTAATGTCTGAACCAGGTCTGCCTTCAACCACTCGATTTATAAGCACTATGCGTGTCCTTCACTCAGGTCCTTTTAGAAACAAGCATTGGAAAAGCCAACAGTTTTGGCTTGTGAAAAGTATTAGGCATTTGCCAGTCACTGCTATTAGATGCCTGGTTACTCACACCTTTTTGAACCTGGTACCATCAATTGCCCATTAATACCACTACAGCAGTGCCTGGCAAGTGCCTTTGCCATGCCTACACAAAAGCCCAAACAGTTGGCATTGCCAATGCTTGTTTTTAATGCGATGTTGTCCAAATTTCTTGCCCTGTCACAAATACTCCTTACAAATATGCAGTACTACTCCTTCATCACCAGAAAAAAACATGTTTGCTTTCGTGCTAGGCCTTTCTGCATTTGCAGTCACTCTTACTGGATCCATTTGTAGCTGATATCAAAGGTATTCTGTGATGTTCAACCTGAACTTGGACCTTTCGCATTCCATCGTAAGTCAGCTTTGTCCAAAGAACATAAAACAAAAAGCATTGGTCGATCACATTCCTTCAGGGCCTCATTACAAATATGGCGGTATGGTAAAACATGGCAATAACGTGGTGGTAATTTCTTTACCACTGCATTACCGCACTGCCATACTATAGGTTTGGTGTTAATGTGGAGGATAAACCACCAGCAAAATATAGGAGGTAAATCCTCCACGTTAACGCCAAAAATGTGCTAAATTGCCAGAATTACCACCTGCTGAATTACCACCAGCGGTAATTCTGCTGAAATCCCCATGGGGTCCTATGGACTCCAAAAATCGGAATTTACACTGTCCTACCACCACTTGTAACCACAGGCGTAAATCCGCAGGACCAATTGGCGGTCACAGTATTTCATTTGGCAGTATTTTGGCGGTTTTACTACTAAAATACCGCCAAACTTGTCATGAGGCCCTAAGTCGTTTCCACATTTCAAAACGGTGCACTGAGAGCAAAATATTCCTCTGTCTTTCCCCAATGGGATTGTCATCCGGGTCTGGGAGACAGACGCAGCAGACACCCAACAAGCGGCTTCCATTAGAACTGAAACCCTCGATCAGGAGTAATGGACCCTTTAAAGCTCTTGGTAAAGCATGCAGTTAGATTTGGTGACATACCATCTCCAGCTGAAGGTTGCTGAGCACACCAGCCTCATCCATCAAACTCATAAACTCCCTTATGTAGAGAAGCGTAAACCTAGTGCTTATCACATTCCTGCTCAATACTCTCAAAAGTATGCACAAGAGTACCTATGCTGTGGCACCAAGAAGGCAGCCACCCGGTGGACTCCAGAGACTCATTATGCCTCTTGTTAGGGCTTCTCATTGTGCTTCCACAACAACCTTATTTTCTGCTCTATCTAGCAACTTGTTCTGTTTTATTATAGCCCTTGGTGTTTTTAGAGTGACAGAACACTCTGCGGCATACTGGTGAGGCGGGGTAATGGCGTAATTGGCAGCACTCTTGCCAGGTTCGGTGACAGAGTTTCTAATGCATAGGGCAATTGAATTGCAACTATCAAAAACCTTATGTGGATCCTCATCGAGGTTGTATGAGATTATCTCCAGGTATGCCAACATTTCCATGTACACTGTTGGTGGTTCAGTGTCCTTTCTGATGTTTGACCACCTGACAGATTTCCTGTCTTTCGGTGGTCTGATTGGTACATTCAGTTTTTCTTTCTTACTCAGGAGCCCTTTCTTTCGCTTCAGAGCCGGGATGAGCGGATTATGGTCACTTTCCAGTCTTACTGTTATGGTGGATGTTCTCGCTTTCATGTATGTTGGAATAACCATGTTATCTTCTTTCTCGTGGCCTTTACAGGCTTCGTAGCCAATGTATTCCTTAATTGGCCAATCTGTAGCAACAATTTATGGAGTCTCCACAGTTTGAGGATTAATAATTTTGGAAGGTTCCACAATCGATCTTCTCCTTCTGCCCAGTCCTCAGTTAATGATAAAGGTCTGAATTGCAGATTAGAATTGTCTATGGTCACCTTCAGTATATTTGCGATCTTCGAGGAAAATAGTCCTGCCAGCCTTTGATTTTGGACTTGAACTCTGACTTTATCTTGATGCATGATCTCAGGATCTCTAAAATGGTTGCCTTCAACCATACCACCCCTTCCTAATGGAACAGCAACCTCTGGTACCTCTCTTTAGGGAATGCGCTTATTTAGCAGCGCATTCTCAGAAGGGCCCAATCTCAAGAGGGATATTGTGCATAAATACTGTACAGTTATTTTGTTTATTTATTTATTTAATGTCTTTATTTATTGGATTTGTCCAGACCTGGAGGTATCACGGCACTAGTAGAGCAGTACATTACAGGTAAAATAGACATACATTGAGTAGCCATGGGTGACAAGCAGGATACCAAGATTTCCAGTTACATGTATTTGTTAAACAATGTTGTTTTGACTTTCTTGCGAAAAAGGGGTTCTGATGGTTCTTCTTGGATACATTGGGGGAAGTGCATTCCACAGGGCAGGAGTGATGGTGGTGAAAATGGAGCCTCCGGCTTTCTTTCTCATGAATCTGTGGGTAATGAGAACGGATGAGGAGGAGGAGCGTAGATTGTAAGTGGTATGTTTTTTTATGCGGTTGGTTAGGTACGGGGAGCAGTGTTATGTAGGCAGCGGTGTGTGATCGGGAGGAGTTTAAACTCAATGTGAGCTTTGATGGGAAAGCAGTGTGCCTCGCGTCTGATTTGCAAGATATGGTCAGGACGCTTCAGGCCCCAGACTACTTTGAGTGTGTTATTTTGTATCCACTGGATACTGATAGCGATAGCCTTGACATGCTTTTGCATGTTTAGGCTCACGTCGAGGTACGCTCCCAGTGCCTGATTCATGGATTATTTGCGCCAAAAAAAACAGGATTTGTGTGCCATTCTGCCCGCAAATCCCCATTAGTTAAACACGGATTTGCAGGCAGAATGGTGCACAAATCCCGTTTATTTGGCGCAAATAATCCATGAATCAGGAGCCCAGGGTTTTAATGTTGGAGGATACCGGGATGATGTTCCTATCGATGCAGAAGGAGGTAAAAGCAGGGTCAAGGTGCTTGAGGTGGTGAGGAGAGCCCACAATAAAGAGCTCGGTTTTGTCATCATTCAAGCAGAGATGGTGGGTTGCCATCCATGCTTGGATGATGGTGTAAATGCAGTTGATGTTGGAGGAGTTGGCGGTGGTTTTGGGATGGACCTGTGTGTCATCAGCAAAGTTGGTATAAGGGATATCGAGGCTGTCTAGGTTGTCGAAGAGAGGTTTTGTATACATATTGTACGGGTGGGGGGGAGGCACTATCGCTGAGAGACACTGTAGGGGACGGGCTGGGTCGGCTGATTCCGCACCCAGAAAGATCCTGGAGGTGTGTCCAGCAAGGAAGGACTTGATCCAGTTGGCAGCCTCGGGTGAGAGATTGAACGTGGCAGTGAGATGACGGCACATAATTGATTGATCAGCAAGATCAAATGCCGCTGAGAGATCTAATAGGAGGAGGATAGCAAGCTCCCCGTTGTCTCTGATGTGGTCAAGCTGAATCTTTAGGCCAAGGAGGGCGGATTGGGTGCTATGTTTGGGTCTGAAGCCTGATTGGCGGGTGCCTAATAGATTATGGGTTTCGAGGTGGATTTGGAGTCGGGTGTAGGCAGTGCGGTTCAGGATTTTGAGGAGGTGGCCTACCGTCATAATGGGCGGTAGTTGGTGGGATCAAGGGAAGGATTCTTCAGGAGTGGGGTGACCCAGGTTTCTTTGATGGAACTGCGAATCGAGTTGGCTTCGAAGTAGGCTTTAATGAAATTAGCAATTATAGGCACTAGAGGTTCTGCACACATTTTAACAATGTTGTCTGGGCATATGTCTCCTGAGCAGTTGGGGGCTTTCAAACATTGGATGGTAGTGAGGACCTCTGCTGCGGAGACAGCAGAGAACTGAAAAGGTGGTGTGGTGGTGGGGGTGGTGGTTTCCATGGGGCGAGTAATGCAGGGGGAAGCAGGGCCTTTTGAGTGTGGTTTTGTCCTGAGGTACTGGGATTTGGAGGTTAAGGCTAATTGAATGAGTGAGCACCGGGCTTTGTCTTTGGGAAAGCTATCAGTAGGGGGGGCTGGGATTTGGAGCTCTTTAAGAATCTTAAAGAGCTCTCTGGTGATGGAGCTTGCTTCAGAGATCCTAACGTTGTAGATATTGGCTTTGGTGGCAAAGATGGCTGTTTTGTAAGTACTAGCTGAGCGGTGGAAGGCTTCATTGTTAAGCAGGGTGTTTTTTTTTCCTACAATGTGATGTGGGCATTGCTTTAGATGTAAGCGGTATCACTACATATTCGTCAGCCCGCACTCACTTATTTGCAGGCAAGTATTGGATATTACACAGTTAACATGCTTCTCAGCATATGGATATTATTCCATAGGTCTTTCAGGGTTAAGACACCCGACTGATCGACCAGCTTATGCCCTCTTGTCGTTGGGCCTTGCTTGGTGTTTGACATTGTACTTAAGTTCTGAGATATTTTACTCTTTGTTTTTTTCTTTTCTTCTCAGTGGATTTCTTTTAATTGTAAAGAGTTTAGATGGCACTTTCTGCATATCGAAAGGTATTAGATTCCTATGCTCCGGCTCAGAGTCGACTGACTCTTTCAGTGCTGAAAACCTTTTACTTAGTGGTATACTCAGTTGCAGGAAGGGATGATCAGTCCTGTTTTCAGGAGTTTTCTGATTATCATAAGGTTGTGCCATTCTCCTACTCAGGAATTATGAATCTCAACTGGTACTATATAGGATTTCCCACCTACTTGATGATTTCCCTTTGGAACTTCAAAGCAAGATGAGGGATCATCCTCTGTTTGCTAGAGGGGTGCGGGAGGAGTGTCCACTAACTTATTAGCTGGATGCTCTACAATCTCTTTATTACATCGTGCACTCTGAGATTTGCATGGAAGGTTAGTTTGAATAAAAGGGGGTGTTCTTATGTTTAATTTCATTGAAACCATGCTCCACTTCCTCTTCCGTAGTCATCATCATTCCAACTTTATTCAGAAAAAGAATCCATAAAAATTACAAAATGTAAAACCTGGCATAAAACATTACAATATCAAACATGTGAGACATTTTGGACATAACACATATTTTATATTCATCTTTAAAAATTAAGAACAGGTGGCCAAAAAGACAAATATCATGTTACCAAGCTCATAGCACAAATTGCAGAGAAGATCCTCTGCTCTTCCATGCACTACTCATAAATGTTGAAATTGCATAAACGGCATCTACAGACTTTACACTTTTGCATAGATGTTCTGCCACACACAGTGATGTCACACCCTTTTTAAAAAAAACATGGTTTTAAATTCCTCTTTCTTGGGGCCTCAAACTGAGGACAGAAAAGGAAGTGCTGAAGACTTTCCCTCGCAGAAGGACAAAAGGGGCACATAGGGGAAAGATTACCATTCCATTCGGCTTGTACAGTTGTCAATAGGAGATTTCCTAGGCACATTCTCATTAATAGAGAGCGCTTTAAGGAATCATCAACCAAACATAGGTACTTGTCCATCGTGTAAGAATCCTTGCATAGTAGATACTCACACCCCATGGATAGAGTCCGACATTTGTTAACGTACTCATCCCACTTAAATTACCTGTAAGCATCTTGAATAATCACTTTATGGGATGAATTAATGATCTGTGGGTGGGACCAAAGATCGCCTAGATCCAGCCTCACCTATAGTTCCTTTATATGCCGGAACCACCCAATCATAGTAGCTTCGCTGTGGATTAATACTTCTTTTAGGGCCTCGCAGAATTTGATATGATATTCCCCCGCCCAAATATGTACCCAAATTAGGATTGGTTTGAGCGCAATCACATCCGTAATACACAACAGGCCACGTTCCACATGAAGTGGAATATTTGGAGAACTGGACAGAACACGTAGTAATCTTTTGAGAAAGTTGTTCTCAGTCACAGCCAGAGTACCAGTGGTGAGGGAACCCCACAATTTAGCTCCATACAGGGCACCCTCCAACACTTGGACTCTGTAAATCTCGATAGCGGGGACCTCTGAATTATACTTTGGTCCTCCAGCAAAGGCTAAGATGCCATTGCATTTCCTTCCCAAATCTGCATCAGCATTCTCTACATGATAATTTAATTCACCATCATTGGAAATTTTGACACCCAAGTAATTAAAACTCTTAACTCCCTCGATTTGCGCCCCATTTATATCCAAAGCTATGTTAGTCCAAAGCCCACAACTTTACAGTTCATTTTTGAGGAAATCACCTCCAAGTCCTTCAACTGACAGCACTTATTGAAGTTGGCAACCTGTTTCCATAACACCATAGGTGTACGTGATATAAGAACAATATCATTGGCGGAGAGCAGAATGGCCCCTCTTTTGCCGGCTAATAAAGGGCCATCCGAAGTACACATTGAGAAGTAATTCAGGACACCATCAAAAAACAGGTTAAGAAGCAAGGGTGTCAATGTGCAGCCTTGCTTAACCCCCTTCCTGACAACAAATTTACTTGTGACTTCACCCTCTGGGCCCCATCGTACTCTGACTGCAGAATCTGCATACAATTCCATGATTGCCCTTAATAAGTTTAATGGGACACCGTTTTCCTTCAGCACTGTCCATAACGCTGATCTAGGAATGCTATCAAATACAACCTTTAGGTTGCCTCCCAAAAATTAGACACATTTTTCATGGATTAGATTTAATCCCAAAATCTTCTCCAATTAATTAAGTCCCTTAACAAAGCCCACTTGCAGGTGGCTCAATTTTCTATGTTCAAGGACCCATTCTTCCAGCCTTGTTTGCAGAATATTCAGACTAAGTTTGCTAATGGAGCACAGCAGAGATATTGGTCGATAGTTACCCGGATTCCCCCGGTCGCCTTATTTCAAACTTGCCACAATTTCTGCAATATACCAATGAGACATTTTCATCAGAATTGTATTGAATAGTCCATGCAAATAGAGCACCCATACCTCCGGCTTACTTCTATCAAGATCTGCTGGCATTTAAGCCTGCCCCAGTGCTTTCCCTGGTACCTGAAGCCCCAAAACCTTTGGCACTTGATCAAGGTCCAACTCCAGTAGTGGGGCAAGTAACTTCCCATATTCATCACAAAGAGGTAGCACTACTTGGTTATAAAAATTTCGCCTATCCTCCTTGTATAACTCAGAGAAATGATCAAACTGCATCCTTGCCGGTATTGCTCCCTGCAATGGGTTATGTTGGTCAATTACACCCTGAGACACAACCCTCCAAAATTCCTTAGAATCATTCTATGCCAAGAAATGTTTTAAGGAGTCCCAGAGACCCAAAAAATAAATGTGTTTCTTTTGCCCCAATATTGTCTGATATTTATTTCTCAAGATTATTATTTCATTACCATCCCCTGGTGATCTAGACTTTGGAGTATTCACCAGTCTTGATTTTGCCATCCTGCAATCCTTATCATAACACCCCTCCCTCGACAACTGGATTTCGTTTACTTCCTTTGTGGGTCCTGTGAGCCATTTCCCCAAAATCTTCAAAGTTCTAGCATTGGCCTCGAAAATGGCATTATCATTTTCCACGCCCAAAATCCTAGCAATATCAGAATATGTTGTGGCCTGGCAATAGGCCTCAGTCACGTTACTGGGGATCAAGGGGTTATCCCATTTCATTCTGCGTCTATTATTTGAGACCAGACTACTCTGGGTGACTGCCCCTTCAGTCCTACATATTGGGTGTGTTTTAAGAGCTAATTCTAACACATTGTGGTCACTATCCCTTGGCTTTTGGACCCTGTGATGTGATTTCTGTCACCCCAACCTCCAGAGGCTTTCCTTCACCCCCACGGGAGTGTCCATGACCACCCCAGCAGGGGCTGTGTTAGGTGTAAGGGTAGGGAAAAGCATGTACCTGTCACGGTGCAACAGATATGAGAGCAGGCAACAACCCCTGCAGTGGGCGGCTGCTACTTATTCATCAGCACAGGAGGGGGTACCAATGTCACATATATTTATATTGAGAGTTTACACCATCCTATAACCCTTGGTGTGTATTAAAAGACATGTATTCTGCAAAACACATCAATATCCAGTAGTTCAAAAAGATGATCCAGACTTAATAGTCATGTTGAAATTCATCTGATAACACTCAGTAATGAACATTCAATTAATTTGTCTTACACTCTCATTTAAAAAATACATCTTCTTATTATGACACTTTTGTAATAAAGAAACATTACCATTGTTATCATCACCATACTCAACACACTTGAAAATGCAATGCATCATTAATGGAAAAGCTGAACCATTGTAATTTGCCTCCATCTCAGATCAAGAATAGGATGGATCAACCCTCTCCAGGAAATCAAAGTCACCTTTAAGATCAACAACCTGCCTCACTAGGTTGTTATAAGCAACCTCACAAATCATGCTAGCCAATCTAGCAACTGCCTCACCAAATCATGATAGGCAACTCCTCATCCTCACTAAATGTAGAAGGTAGGGAGTTGAAGAGGGCTGGAGAAAAACTGGATGTCTGGAAAAATCCAGAATTCAAATAAAAATGAATACATGGAAAAATGTTATATTTTAGAAATGATCCAAAAGACACCTACTGCTGCCTTATTAGCTGTTCATCAAAAATGGATAATAATAGGATTACATACTTAAAAATAATTAAATATCCATTGAACCTACTGGTACCAGGATATAGCCAATCCAGAATAAGGTGACTGCTGAAGTGCTTCGTGGGTAAAAGCAAGAATCATTCCCAAGCAGCTCAAAAAGCAGAGCAAATGAAATCAATTTCTGCTAAAAAATGTTTCAAATAGCCAGAACCCATTTTGGGGCTTCAAAGATCCAGTAAAAGGATTAGGAGTGGGAAAACCCCTCCCATCTGGGGAAGCCTTGCTGCTATTTATCTCCTTCCAGCCATCAGCATCTGCCAGTCTTCTTGCCTGCTCCTTCACCCCGAACAGCATTGTGCAGGGGCTGAGCTTACTCTGTTATATAACCTCTGGGCTATCCCTATTGCACGCCTTTCAGGGCCTACTGTCCCCTATCCTTCAATGTCTACTCAGTATTTTGCCAACAATGGTATTTTAGCCGACTGCAACTTTCTCATGCAAAGACTAGCCAAGGACTTGTCTCTGTCTCTCAAAGACAATTAGGAATTGTGCCAATAATTGTATTTGAGTTCATAACACCTTTCTAGTGAACAGCATGGCCAAGGACATGGCTCTGGCCTTCATCGGCTGCTAGGAATTATGCCAAAATCTAGGTTTTACCGGACAGCACCTTTCCAGTGCACAGCATGGCCAAGGACATGGCTCTGGCCTTCATCAGCTGCTAGGAATTATGCCAAAATCTAGTTTTGAGCTGACAGCACCTTTCTCGTGCACAGAGTGGCCAAGGTTAGGGCCCTAGTATTTGTTCCAACCATAAGCTAGTGAACTACAGAATCCCGTTTAAAACTACAGAATAAACGACAGAAAGCCCTGCCTTTTGTAGTTCACAGTGTTTGCTGTTATCTATGTTTTGTATTGTGCGAGTTCATTGGCCTCCTTCCCAGAGAGGGCCTACAGAGCAATTGACAGCTTTGTACCCAACTCAAGGGCATTGGCGGGCAGCCCAGACTGTTAGAAAAAACACTACTGTACTTCATTCCAACATGAAAAGTTACATCTTCTGGCTTGCATTTTACTAAATATGTATGTTTATATCACACTGCACATTTAGCAAGAAATGCCTGGTCTGCAGCTCAGGCCACAGGCCACTTTAAGCATGAGTAACATGGACAGACATAGAAAATACATGACACCACTCTATGAGGCATAGATCAGGCCGTGGAGGCATCATATGAATCATGGTAAAAAGAATGAAGAGACAAAAGAGCATGTAAAACAAGGCAGAATATTTTTACTCTAAAATGTATTTACTTAAAATCTTCACTATTTACTAAATAGTAAAATTTAAAATTTCATCTTGAGATGAAACCGCTGCAGCAGGTACTGGTCAGCAGACAATCTTCAGCCGCTGATGATCGCTGATGAATTAGGGATGAGTAGATTTCTTCCAAACAGTTTTCTTCTGCCATTCAAGTTACAGTTTTGGTGCATCGACAAGTTCACTTCTACTTGTCACGATGAAACAAAAGTGATGATCAGGATCAGGATGAACCCACCTAGAAGGATGTAGAGCACAGGCCTGATCCCCGTGCCTAAGATTCCAAAGAAGTCCAAATAACATTTCAATGGATTGAAGGAAACAACTGTATTCATCATCGAGTGTTTGAAGCCCCCATTTGTCCGAGTGCATCTTTCCAACAGGACCTGAATCTTCTTTGGCCAGTCTGGTATTCTTCCAGTAGGACATCGGCCAACTGCAGTGCTCACCTTGACGCTTCTGTCACTGTGGTACTAGTACTGTGCATTTACAAATCCAGGGTATAGGCCAGGTGCAGGAACTTCAGTGGTGATGGCATTGCAGCAGGCCAGTCCAATTGCACAAGCCTAGTCCACACTGGTGGATGTAGATAAAACTGCAACAGTCATGTTTGGGACGGTGATCAAGCTGGCAGTCCCCACAGGCACGACAGAGCATGAAGCCTTGCACTGCACAATGCAGGTTCCATTAGGTAGCAGTACATCCTTGCTACTGGAGGTATACATTCGATCCACACTCAGCATGCATGTTGTTGAGTTTGGATTTTGCTCCCACTGACTGGTCTTGATGAATGTCCTGGAATTTTATATCGGGTGTTCCCACATAGTTCTTCAGGGAATACAGTTGTACTGTAGAGTCCTTATGATTCTCGCAGGCATGGGTGTAGGGCACCTCATAGAGTTTGTATCCATTGCTTCTCCATTTGATGCATGGTGCCCCAGGACTGCAGTTCTTCACACAACAGAGGTGTTACTGCTGGCACGGGAAAATTCAGATCCCATGCTGTGTCCATGACAATTGGTCATTGTCCCACGACAATATTCTGTAGAATTTCCCCTTGAGTACACTCAGCAAAGTGTAGGGTGACTTTGAAAGGCCTGTCTCTGAGCTTGTCTTGATAGATTATGTTCTGTCAGCTGCTCTGGCCATAGTTTGACAGACCAGGCTGAACAACTGTAGAGAGTGTGTCCTGGAAGTCTTTGATCTTCAGAAGTTCAATGATTGCTTATTTTCACCCTGTAAAATTTACCAAGTCCTTTTGGATGATATGCACCATATCCACTACCACATCTTTTCAGCTTGTAGATTTTCTGCTGCAATGCAATGAATTCATCTTTTGGTTGCAAAATTGCTTTTCTTGATCGGCCAACTAGCCAGTCCTTGGATTTTCTGGACGATTTTCTTCAAGGTAGATTCAGCTTCTTTCACTTCCTTTTTGGTGCTAGCCTATCCTAGGTGGCCTATTCAGACTAGGATTGCTGTTTACCTGCCTTTGCCCATGTGTCTATTACACTAACCTCCTCATGTAAAGGGGGTTGCAGTCTAAGCTGTGTAAGGGTGTGTAAGGTCCTACGCTTAAACCTTTGTGTTTTTTGTAACATGCTCAGTTTTACCTTCCTTTATTGCTTTGTTAAACTGATTAGTTGTCCACTAAATGCCACCCTCCTTGGGTTGGATTACATATCATCACAAAATGAGTGTGATTGAGAAAACATCAAATATGGATATCTACATGATACATTAGCGTGTCTGTTCCATGCACTTGCCAAGAGTCTCCCTCCATGACATGTTAAGATTGACTGTTTCTTGTCATGAATTGTCTGTCATTGTGGCATAGAATCTATCATCATAGACTACAGAGCATGTAAATCACATTAACTGTCCATCTGTAGGAGGTCGGAGGAATATATATCCATTTAGTGCTTTACGTTCTTCCTTCATTTGGGACTTTGGTATTTAAGGGAAGTGTATCTTAAACTCTGATGATGACTTCATAAGAGGAACAGAACAATGCTACCAGAAGGTTGTGTCAACCACTACATAGATTTCCGCTTATCAAAAAGGAGAGTTCAACATTTCTCACAATGCATACTTGCTCTGCCACGTCATCTAGCTTTTCTAGATAATCTTCAGAATCTTAACACTGCTCCTTGAGCATAAGCTTCTATCATGGATCTCAATAGGTCTCTATAGGTGTCTGTGATGTGTATCACAGGGGTCACTAGCCTAGAATCATCTATCACCAATAGTGCATGTACTTGGAGTTGCATACTAGGCCCACGGTAGGGTTATACTGGCTTGTCCAGATGTGTCATACCTGTGGGTATTTGCTTATTTGCAGACTACATCTCCCTCTTATGTATTGGGATTGGAGTGTGAGCTATTCCTGAGGTTGGAATGTTCAACTATTGGCTGATCATTAGTTTCTCCATTGGGATTAAAAGTGTCCCAAAGTCAAAAAGACAAAATAGATGAGAAGGCTTATCCACAGTCAAAATGTAAAACAGGATCACTGTTCCAACCAAAAGGTTTGCAAATTGTTGTGCACCACTATGGCTAAAACTGTTCATCTTCACGTTGGACTGCGCACTTGTTTTCATGTTTTCATGTGACTTGGAGGTTTCTGGAGTTACTGTTAACTGGACATTTTCATCCATTCTTGCCTGCTTGTCAGGTTGTTCAAGAAAGAGAGTCTCCTCCCTCGGGGACAGGGGCAGAAACATGTGAAGCTGGTGTACTCCGGAGACTCCCGGCCGGCCCATAGAGCCAAGGTTTGGTCCGAAGTACTTTAAGACGAGATAGCTGCACCCTTGAGATGGATGGGGGTGCAGATGTATTACTCCAACACCAATCAAAAAGGACAACTCAATGGTTTGCCAAAGGGAGTCAGTTTAATGACAAGTACAAAAAACGGAGAGTCATAGAGATCAGCAGCGATGCGATCGTCCTTCTCGCTTCAACTCCAATGAACTTCATACAAGTAGTAACATTTATACTCAAAACTCGTCATTATTGACGTGTAACACTCAAAAGTTAACATGCAATTCTATTGGTTATTAAAAGGTAACTTTAATATAGGTACTATATCTGTATATGGTAACGGAGTGAGGGGATTGGGCAAACACTGTCAGGTGGGCATCTAAGCCCTTCCTTCAAATATGACTACTGTAGATAACATTAAAAGTACGACGTCCTATTGGTTATACTAGCTATAGGACCCTAGATTATTTGGTCCATTGTGATTGGATTGGCACCAACCCCATGCATACATTTCCACTTTGCTTAGCAGCACGCAGAACGGTCAGCCAGGTGCAGGGTGCCCCTCAGCTACCCGGCCTTCCTCCAATTAAGGTTACAATCAATCATCGCTTCAGCAACTATGTGTCAATTATTTTACTGTGGTTGGCCTCGAAACTGCATCTTCTGTCTGGAAAAGTTCTGATATCTCTGCCTGGGCGGATTCCAAGCGTAGGTGTGAACCCCTGCTCCTTCTCGCTCAGCTGGTCACGTGATACCCACACCGTGAATTTGTCTTGTTTCTCTCAATGTGTGTATTTGATTCTTATTTAGCTCAGCCACCTGCCTACGCTTCCTTATCTCGACCTTTCAGAGACAGGATATTCTGTTCTTAAGCTTCAATTAGATGTGGCTACTGTTCGTTCCTTCTATTGGTATGACCTTGCCTCTCCTGGCACGAGTTGCATCTGCCAAGTTTCGATTCAGCCGTCTCTTCTCGTTTTGCTAGAATATGAATCTCTGCTCATGCAGCCTTTAGTAACCTGGGTTGATTCTGGTTTGTTTGCAAAGTGGAAGTGCACTTATAATACTGCGCTTCGTTTGAGGTAGATTATGTGTAATGGCGCTTGTCGCGCTATTCTTCTACTTAGCATAGCAAGCCGCACGGTTTTCTTAGCCTTCTTGCGGTTCCAAGCATGTGTACAGGTGTAAACTGATTGACTGTATTCATTTTGCTTACAGCTTAACTCTCTTACGTTTTGATAGCTTTCTATCAATTTAAGCTCACAATCTCTTTTCTCAGGGCGTTTCATCTCTTTGTGTCATTCTTGGTTCATCATTTGTTCTATCTGTGAGTGCGTCCGAGTCCTCGTGATGTCACCATTTGTCTTCCATTAAGACCTTTTTGGTTTCTTCCGGGACGGTACTTAGGCAATCTTCATTTCGTCTCATATGCTGGTAGGGTTTTCTTAATGGATATCTTACTGTCCATGGTTTTCTGGGTATTGGTACTTCAATAGGCATTGTTCTTCTGATAGGTACTGGGCAGAGCCCTACTGAAGCTCTCTGCTGATTTATCTGATCATCATACGTCACATATTTTGGTGTGAACGTTCCTAGTACTTCAAAATGGGCGACTGGAGTGCAGGCTTTATTTGGGACCTCCTCTACTCTGGCTTAAGGTGGTCAACGGACACTTGTCGAGTACCCATTCCCAGGAGACAGGGTTGGTAGTTCTGCTGTTCTTGAGCCTTTACTTTTCAGTACCTTCACGGGAGGTCTTTAGCGTGGTCCGAGTGCTTCTTCGTCACAAGTCTTCATGAATCTTCTCTAGGACTTAGTCCGCAGGTTTCAAGGACAGTCTGAGACTTCTTTGTCTTGATGTTGTGGTGCTTCTTCACCATCAGAGGAGCCTCTTATGAGATTAATGAGGAGCAGCTGGTCTGGTCTGTTGATTAGCCATACACATTGGAGCGCCAAACAGCAACTCATAAGCTTTTTAACCCTCACATTGAGAAAGGCATGGTAGATTATTTACGCTATACTGCACTATAGGAACGTAACTCACCCAATTAACACCAGAAGAAAGGTGCATTTAGTCAAGGCTTGCTTTTCTATCCCATTGACTCTCTCTATGACACCATTAGCTTGTGAGCAAAATGGGTTTAGAGACTCACAGAGTACAACCCCGTCTTCAGAGGGCTCTCTTAAGGCTTTGCCTGAAAAGGCTGACCCATTGTCAACTTGCAGCGAATTCGGAGCTGTCATGCTACTACGGAATGCCAACCCTTTGTGACCTCTCTGCAATCAGCTTTCTTATGCCAAGTTAACCTTGTGCACTGGATAAGAAGTATGTGTACTTGTTGAAGGGTGTCAGTGGACCTATGTGGTCCATATATATGAATTCTAAAGGCACTGTTGCCCTTGTTAGTGTGCTTACTGGTGGTTTACAGAATTGTCCATTGTTATCTGTAAACATAGGGGCATCTTGCTATGCACTTTCACACTTTTTTACTGACTGAGCCCTAGCCACCAGTATCTGTTCTGCTAGAGTCTTGTAGTAGCTGAAATCCCAGGTCTGCCAGAAACTATGGGTGGGCCAGGCTTCTCTTCAGTTTGGAGGAAATTGGGCTTGTGAGTTGGAACACGCAGGGATCCAGTTCCTTTAAAAATGGAAGAAGGTTTTTGGAAATAATGATCTGATCCTCCTCCAGGAGACATGGCTAGTTAATTCCCCTCATTTGGAGGAGTTTACAATTATAACACAACCAGCTACCACTAAGGGAAGGGGAAGACCAAAAGGAGGCTTGCTGATAGCATGTGAGGACCTTATATTAAAGAGGTGGTTCCTATCCCCTGTAAGCAAGAGGGGATTCTAGCAGTCAGGATGTCTGTTCCATTAGAGGATGATTTGAAGATGTTAATAGCCATTAACCTATATTTGAACCCCGCGTGCGCCAAACTCACTGATTTTCTGGAATCTCTGGCTGGGATTTTGACTCAGATAAAACTGACCCAAGAAGATGCCCATATTCGTATAGCCAGAGATTTAAATTTACAATGTGTATAGAGTAATGTTGGTGGTTTAACATCTAAAATCAAACCAGTCTCTGTCAATGGAATTAGATGGTTGTCCTTCTTTTCAGATTTGGACATGAGGATCACAAACGGCTCTTTTGAGGGGGATGTTCCCCCGGCAATAACATGGAAACGTGGGCAATCATCGTCCACATTGGACTACATTTTCCTTTTGTCTGGTTTATTTAGGAACTGTACGCAATTCTCTGTATAGGAAGGCTAACGAGTGACCATAAGCACCTCGTAGCCATTATTTCCTGGAATTTTAAGGGAAAAATAGACATATGGTCAGACAGAGTGGTGATAAATAAACAAAAAAACAGATTGGTTAAACACAGGAAAGATGGAGCACATTTGAATGAAGCTCTTTATCCGACCTGGAGTGTTCTGCAGACAAAGGATCTCAAACGAAAATGTAGTCCAAATGGCTTCCACGACTTCCTGTGGGCAGTTGATCATCCCCAGACTCCCCAGACTCTGTCCTCACGGAGACCTCAGTCACACACACACACACACACCTTTGATGAAATCACATGGAACAAAAAGTTACGAGGCGGGACATCTCGGATAAGGCCCAACTGTCTGAAAGGCTAAAGATCATTAAAAGTGAATACAAAAACTGGTCCAAACAGAGCCGAATGACTCGGCTAAAGAATGATGGAAAGATGATGCTCAGAGCCTTAGACGACAGCACACCTCGCAGCTTCTGGGCAATAATCAATATAGCCGAAAACAACCAAGAAAATTGTCAGTCCAATAATGTGTCCAAACAGGATTGGGTGAAACATCTTACCATGCAATAACATAAACCAAAGGAGGCTCTGATTCACAAGATCTCAGAAGCTCCTTGTGTCCTGGAATTCACTGAAGAAGATGTTCTCGAGTTGATAAATAAGTCCTCATCCTCGAGAGCAGCTGGTCCTAGCGGCTTAACTTACCAGGTTCTGAAGGGTAATGGGCAACTGTGAGCTTGAATACTGACCATATTTTTCCAGGAAATAGTAAAAAAAAGAGAGATTTTCCCCCTTCCTGAAGTTTGCCATTATCATCCCTATCTTCAAGAAGAGGGATCATAAAAATCCAGCAAATCGTAGGCCCATTATGCTGTTGGACGTGGAGAGCAATATATTTGCAAGCCTCTTGCTCGGGGAACTAGAAAGATGGGCTAAACACAACAAAGTTCTATCCAAGCAACAGACTGGATTTCGGAAAGGGCAGATAACATCCCTAAATGGCATCATTTTGGATACACTTTGCACTGGAAGGGATGATGACAAACTGGAAAGGCTCTATGCTGCATTCAGCAACCTTTCCAGAGCTTTTGACTAGGTTAATCGAGACCATTTATGGTCAAAGCTGGATAGTTGGAGAGCACCAAAATCACTTACCAACATGCTGGCGTCTCTCCACGAGGGAACTACGGTGAGAATGAGGTGGAATATGGAAGGTCAACTATCCCAATATGTTAAAGTAGGAAGAGGTGTGCAAGAGGGTTACATGGTATCTCCCTTCCTATTCATCTCTTATTTGGCTGACTTTGGATGGGAGATAGATTCTGTGACATTGGCAAGTCCTAAAATTGGTCATAATGCAAATGTCTAATGTATGCCGATGATATCGTCCTCCTGGACAAAACAGCTGTGGGTCTTCAAAGGTTGCTGGATTCTCTGGATACATATATGAAGGGAAACAATCTAATCATAAATCCAGAGGAATCAAAAGTAGTCATCTTTGGTCACAGGAGTTCTGGGAGTCATAAGTTCTCATGGTCAATGGGAGGTCAATCGATCCCAGTTGTTGAGGAGATTGTCTACCTGGGTTATACCTTGTACGCTATTCCAGGAAAGGGCCAAACTCTATCTGATCTCTTGTTTAAGGGATCCCAGTTCACATCACAGATGCAGAAGATCTTCGGCCAGTACTGTAAATTCTCCATACTGCCATTGATTAGGTTTTATAACTCTAAAATCGTCCCAGTACTTCTGTATGGGCTAGAGGTGAAACCTTTGGCTTGGTCATTGAACTGGCAGATGCTCGAGGGTAAGATCTGGAAGAAAGTCTTGGGCTTGCCCAATATCTTACCAATAGCCAGTCTGAAATATGAGCTGGGCCTTAGATCTCTTAAGTCACAGGTGGATTGGAGGATTCTTTCTCTTTATATATCAATATTAGAGCCCCAGATTAGCACATTGTACGAGGATCTTTTTGCCCATCTTAAACTTGACCAGTCTAAGGTCCTGCGAGACCTAAGGACGAGGGTGTTGGACATCCTCATGAATTGTGATAGTGATGTAGAAACATTAATCTCCAATCCCATGAAGACCAAGAAGGCCTTGTCGACATCAGACTGGATCAACACTATAGATCAAATATGGGGATCTTCTGTAGCGGCCTCTTTGTCCATGTGTAATAAGAAGCTTGGCTTTCTCCCAAAATATCTCTTAAAGTTCTGAGATGCCAAGAAAATTCAGGACTTCCTCAGAGTTTGACTTAACTTGACATACACAGGAGAGGTGCTCAATTGGTGGGGGCAAAGGGACAAAACCAAAATACTATGGCCAGTATGCAGGGACCCAGAAAAATCAGACCATCGAACATCTGTTGAGAGAATGTCAGGGCACTTGGGAGGCTAGAATGAAACATCTGGGTGGTTTTACCGATTCTCTAGACCGCTTAACTTCACAGATGTTTTGGGAAAGGATGATAGCCGGTCATGAAACATCATTTACGATAAATGTTATCCGTGTTCTGCAGCAGACAGGGTTCCTTTCCACTGATTTTTGATGAAATTTAACATCTGGGGGTCTGGTTTGGGGAGACCATGCCTGTAACTCAAATTTTGCACTGATTCTTTTCTCTAATTTTCTCCTCACTTATTGTTTAGAGAAATTAATAAAACATATGTGATATTGCTGTGTAATGATAATATTACTGAATGTAATTGTTTTATATTTGATTGTATTTTATTGTATTTGTGAAAAGCCAAATTTGGTTGTACCTTGTCAACAGGGCCTCCATTTGACTTGGGTATAGTGACTACCACTCTATTCTCTTTTACACTACAGTTATAAGTTGCGGGGAAACCCTTGAGGGTTAGGACTGTTTGCATCTAGTTATGCTTTCTTGGCCTCATCTATGGAAGTGACTGAGCTTGTTAATGCTTCTACCACTTTATACAGTTCAATGTCATGCAGACTGATCAGCAAGTGCATTGCTTTCACTGTGCACAGAATCCGTTCTGTGTGCTTCTGTGTACATAACCCAGATGAGAGGTCTAGCCTTCCAGATGCCCCATATTATTTGCCAAATTTGTTTTGACAAGATTGGCTTGCCTTTAGAATATCTGAATGAGTTGGCTTGCCATTATTAGAGGTCAATGTTATAACCTCTTATTAGTCTGACCCAGACACTATTTGAGTGGGCGTATGTGGATCAATTCGTTTTATTGCCAGGAGGAGGCCTTGTATCTCACTGGCCTGTGCTGATGTATCCCCTCATTGATTTGTTTGTGTATCCCGGTGTTCAAACATATTGTTATGGTTCAATAGCCCTTTTACAGCAGCACAGGCAGCAGAATACTTAGAGCATGTTCCAATTGCTAGAACAGCATTCTCATCATACTAAAGTATTTTTGCAAACATCCAAAGTGGGATGTCTGGTACTACTGCTTCTGCTTCTGGTTGTAAGGACCATTCCAGATCATGCATTTGTAGTTATTCTGCTTTATTGTGTTGCCTTATGTCTGGTGTTGTCTGAGTTGCTTTTGCACTATCAATTGTACAGCAACCAGAATCTTTTCTTCTGGAGCATGGTGTAGCTCAGGATTTGTATGGGCATGTGTATAGTATGCTGTGGGTTTTATCTCTCCATAATTACATACTACATATGTAAGAATTATTGGACCAGGAAGAAGCATAATTTCTAAGTCTTTGTCTGTGTTCCTCTCCTGAAGAGGATTACTTTGGGTCATCTGTTGGCAAACATGGTGTAGGATGCAAATGTGCTCTCCATCCCAGTCCGTTTGACGGAAGTTAGGCTTCAACTAGTTATATAGTGTTTTTACAAATGAAGCATATCTGCCACATATGTTCGGCCAAAGTTCAAAAGGCCAAGTTTGGGCTGCAATTGCTTAAGTGTACATGGGCTTTGCAAGTGTGTACATTTCTCTAGGAATTGTAGAGCAAGTCCCCTTCCCTCATCAGATAATGAAAACCCCAGAAATATGATTTCTCTATGGGCTATCTTCTTAAAGTTGAATATGTAGCCGTTAGCTGCTAGTGTTCTAATGTTTAAGTCCATCTTCTCTAAGTACTCCGTCAAGTCATCATCTGTGCAGTATTGTCATCTACATATGTTCGGCATGTCTGCATACCCTCTGAGAGGGATTGTATTCTACTAGAGAAGAGCCCAGGACTGTTTGTGCCCCTGAGGGTGTTTAGTGAAGCATATTGTTTTCCCCTAAAGGTTATAGCGGTGTATGTATAGTTCTCTGAATCCAAAGGTTGTGTAGCATTAGCATTTAAGATTCTACAATCTATTACTAATCAGTATGAACCATCTGGAGACACTGGAATTAATGCAGTAGTGTAGGGGCTTGCCTGTTGTATCAGAACTCTTGTTCTAATAACTGATTTACAATTACTTTCAAATGTGATTTAGCATGTACTCTGATTGGATATTGTGCCTAAGGCTTTGGTGTTGCAAACACCTGGCATTGTTTGTGAAGGGTAATCATGTCCTGTCATATCTTACATGATTCTTGCATCACTGTGCTGTACCTAAAACGGCCCATGAGGCTGCATAGGAGCTCCCTACATTTTCTCCAACTTCCTCTTAAAAAGCTGGTTTAATTATCTCTTCCCCTTTAGAACGTTCCCTAATATATAGCCTGGGCCAAATATTACATAAAAAATCCAGCTTATGTTGTATGCAAACCAAACCAAATTAGGGCCTGTATTTTCAATGGATGTTTCCCTTCACGGTGATTTGTAACTATATAGACACATTACTGTCCTCAATCATTTCTCCTGTGGGAATAGTCACTTCTACATTTGATTAGTAGGAATGTTTTATAAAAAACCTCTTGTGTTTCTCTTTGTAACTGATAGGTACATTCTTTGCCACTTCTGACCTAAAAGGGTCTTTTGTCCCAACCTGCATTCTGTCTGTGACTGGTGCTAGCACTTTATAAGGATAGTGTTATGCTACAGAAGGTCTCCCTTTCTTCTTTGGCAGGGGGCATTCTGGAAGCTCTTGTCCTTCCCTTTCTCCCTTTAACTGGGAGGGTATTGTGGCCTGGTTCCTGTCTGGTACCAGTAGTTTTAGTTCACTGGAATACCATCTAGGGATGTCCTCCTGCCTTGTGGGGGAAGTGCTTAGTAAGACTTTGAAGGTCTGGATGGAAATGTTCCTTCCTCCCCTGCAAACACTGTTCTGGGTGCTTCTGGGGAAGCTCCAATGGGTCTATATTCTACAGCGTGAGTGCGGACAGTGTCAAAATGTCTTACCAGAATGTCATGGTGCTCCCGGGTATATGGACCATTTGAATGGAATTTAAGGATGTTTTCTAAGGTTAACCCTTGCATAGCAATTGGAAGGACCATGTCTAGCCCTTGTGGTGGTGTATGTCAAGCCCCCTTGAAAGAGGTTCTGGCTGTCTACCTGGTATAAGGCTTCTTAAGGATACCCATGGGGTGTGTACTGTATCTGATCTAGACCGTTCCTGGCATGTAGGGTCCCAAACATGTCTCCTGGCTTGAAACCACTGTCTTCATGTATGTGAACAGGGCTTCCCCTGGCAATCCTGCAGGCACTGTCACTGCCTCTCTGGGGTTGGTGTTGATGTTCCAAACACCTCTTACTTGTAACTACCTGGTTATTGCAGGAGTTCACAGGTATAGGACGTCATCACGTGGGTTAGCCATTCTGATACCTTTAAGCTCGATAGTTGTCAAGAATATTTATTAGACACCCTGCTCTTCACTAGAGTGTTTTAAAGCCTCCTAGGGTGATAGCTGTATAGAGGACCTACTTGAAATGACACCCTGCTCTTCACTAGAGTGTATTTTATTATTTGTATCACCAGGCTTGACATGGCTCTTCTTCAGTAGCCAGGTGGGGAGAATATTGTCAGGGCGTTGGAAAGGTGAGCAATGTCCCATCTGGGTCGCCAAAGTGATGTGATGCTTATCATCCCAACCTCCAGAGCCTTGCCTCCACCGCCAACTGAGTGACAATGACCACTCAAGCAGGAGCTATGGTAGGTACAGGGGTAGGGAAACACATGTCCCTGTCACTGTGCAGCAGTAATGAGAGCAGGAAACAACCCCTGTCGTAGGCAGATGCTTTCAATTGCCAACACAGGAGAGGTTTACCAATGTCACATATATTTATATTGATCGTTCACTTCTCACACCATCCATTAACCCCCGGTGTGTATTAAGAGACATGTACCCGGTATAACACATCAATACACAGTAGTTCAAATAGATGCCCGAGACTTAATATTCATTCACTCAATGAATGTGTCTTACACTCTCATGTACAAAATACAATAAAGGTTTAATTATGAGACTTTTGCAATAAAGAAACATTACCATTATTATCATCACTATAGTCAACACACTTGAAAATGCAATAAATCATTAATGGAAAAGCTGAACCATTGTCATTTGCCTCCATCTCAGATCAAGACTAAGACGGATCAACCCTCTCCAAGAAATCAAAGTCACCTTAAAAACCAACTACTTGCCTCACTGGGTCATGATAAGCAACCTCACAAATCATGCTAGTTAATCTAGCACCTGCCTCACCAAATCATGATAGGCAATCTCACAGAGGCAATCTCATGGAGGCATCTCACTCAATCAATACCTCAATACCTTTCTCAATGTGATATTAAATGAAGGGTAAAAAGGCCTCCTCATACTCACTAACTGTATAAGGTAGGGAGTTGAAGAGGGTTGGAGAAAAACTGGATGCCTGGAAAAATCCACAGTTCAAATAGAAATGAATACATGGAAAGTGTGGCTAGTTTGGAAAAATCTAAAAAGACACCTATTGCTCCCCTATGGGCTTTTCGTCAACAATACATATTGATAGGATTAAATGTTTCAAAAATAATTAAATGTCCATTGGACCTACTGGTACCAGAATTTAGCCAATCCAGAATAGGGTGTCTACTCTTGGGCTGTGAGCTGAAGTGCCTTGTGGGTAAAGCAAGAATCATTCCCTAAGCAGCTCAAAAAGCAGCTCAAATGAGATCAAATTCTCCTAAAAAATGTTTCAAAATAGCCAGAACCCAGTTTGGGCCTTCAAAAATACAGTAAAAGGATTAGGAGTGGGATGACCTCTCATGTCTGGGGAAGCCTTGCTGCTATTTATATCCTTCAAGCCATCAGTGTCTTCCCCTGTCTTCTTGCCAGCTCTGTCACCTTGAACAGCATTGTGCAGGGGCTTAGTTTACTCTGTTATATACCCTCTGGGCCATCCCTATTCCACGCCTTTCAGGGTTTACTGTCCCCTATCCTTCAATGGCCACTCAGTATTGTGCCAACAATGGTATTTTAGCCGACTGCACCTTTCTCGTGCAAAGACTAGCAAAGAACATGTCTCCGTCTTTCAACGACAATCAGGAATTGTGCCAATATTTGTATTTTTGCTGATAACACCTTTCTTGTGCACAGCATGGCCAAGGACATGGCTCTGGCCTTCGTTGGCTTCTAGGAATTATGCCAAACTCTAGGTTTTAACTGACAGCACCTTTCTCGTGCACAGCATGGCCAAGGACATGGTCCTAGGAATTGTTCCAACCATGCGCTAGAGAACTACAGAATCCCATTTAAAACTACCTGCCTTTTGTAGTTCAAAGCGTTTGCCATTATGTTATGTTTTGTATTTTGCAAGTACATTGGCCTCTTTCCCAGAAAGGGCCTACATAGCAATTAACTGCTATGTACACAGTTCACGGCGATTGGTGCGCCGCACAGACTGTTAGAGAAAAAACTACTGTACTTCATCGCAACATGAAAAAGCTAATCTTGCGGCTTTCATTCTACTAAATATGTATGTGTTTACATTGCACTGTACATTTAGCAAACTTAATATTCCCAATGAAGGCTATCATAATGGTCACTGGCATGATATCATACTTATTAACGTATAAGATCCCCCGTATCGCAGCGTACATTGTGAGATTCTAAGTGAGCTGGACGCAGCTCTTGCTAATATCGAGCGTACCGCTCCCATTGTTTTTGTGGTGATCCTAATGCCAAGGTGCCTAGAGTTTGCACACCTTATGATTATGATATAGAGCATTGTTCTACTCCGAGGGTGACCAGTAGGCTGGACATTTTTTGCAAACATGGCATGAGATCAGCTAAGATGTTGTATTCATTTGGTCTCCAAATGCCGAATGGTTGCAGACCTTCAGCCACTCCTCCACAGTAAACTCAGACTACTATTACTACTACTAGTGTCACTGACTACGTAGTCCCTCAGCCATCTTTCTTAATTCCTGAGCTCTGCATATTTCAATGGCACGAAAGTGGTCACTATCCACTCTGTGGTAGTCTTGCTTTGACGATCCCTTATAATCATTATGTAGACCTGGGGAGTCTAAGTGTTAACAACCATTCTAATCGTATTACCTGGAATGCCAATTGCATTAAGGTTGCTAGAGTAGTGGCGAAGGGACATCTCTTGACACTCACTGCTAAGAATGAGCGCACTAAATTTATATTGATCAATAATGAGACAACTAAATTGGGTATCGCTAAATATAAATCTTACAGAAATAAGATTAAATCTAGCAAATTGGTCAACAAAAGAAGCTTTTCCTGCCAGTTTTTGTAGTCAGTTCAGCAAGAACTTAGAGCTAAGAAATGTCAGTTTTGGTCTGCTTTGCGTGAGACGGCTTCATTACAACTCTTGCCGAATCACCATGCCCCAGTTGTCAGAAAACTTCTATGTGACTATCGACTATGGTTAAAAAAACATAGATTTGCTCATGAATGCAGGAAATGGTGAAACCTGGTATATAGTACATCTATGAATGATCATAAGGCCTGCTGGTGGATAATAAAAGACACGTATAATAGCTCCAGGGACATTTATGGGGTTTCTGAGCAGGATAGGATTAAGCACATAGAGGCCTCTCTAGGTGCCAAATATTTGTATGCTAGCTTTGATGCATCGCTTAGTGGGTTCATACTAGGGGGATTACTGTCATATTTAAAATCATTGGTTTCTATTAAATCATCGGGGGCCCTTGGCCCTGATGGTCTTTTTAACTTACTTATGAAGGCTGTCTCTGCTGTGTGGGCAGGGGCATTAAACTGATTATTCTGGTGGATCAGCATTGCCCAGAAGCTACCTTCATCTTGGAAGGATAGCATAATTGTCCCACTATATAAGAAAAGCTGTTGCAGAGATCCATCTCGTACTTGTTACTATTGTACAGCAGGCCTTGTTGATTCACAAACAAACTGTTTACATGGCCTTTAATGATTACTGTGCAGCATTTGATACTGTGGACAGGCATAGATTATGGGTAAAGGTGAAAAACTGGAACATTCCATTGGGATCGCTACAAATGATCATTGCCTTACATGATGATACCAGAGTTAGGGTACGAATGAATCAACAGGGATCCATGATCAACTGGATAGACATGCATATGGGACTTAAGCAGGGATGCATTTTATCTCCCACGCTTTTTAATCTATATCTTGCTGATATGGGCGAGGTCATTACCAACCTCGGCTCTATTCCCCCTAAACTGGGTAATGCTAGCCTGCAGTGGCTAGCAAAACTCCCACCCAGAGGCCTGCAGTCCATTTTGGAGAAATTGTACACTTATGCCCTGCTCAATCTGTTAAAAGATAAACATCAACAAAACTAAAATAATGGTGTTCTGCCCAAAACACAGGACAACTCCTAAATGGATTTGGACATTGATACAAGTACCCATTTAGGTGGTGCACTCATAAAAATATCTGGGGATTGCTATTGATGCCAAACTGAATTGCAAGATGCTCTTGGAACAGATGCACCTGAGAACTCTGCAGGTAGTTGGAGTCATAAGATTCCTCTCATATAAGGGTGGTGGGTATTCTGTCGGATCTATTAATAAACTTTATTTAACTAAGATCCTTCCAGTGATACTCTATAAAGTGGAAATGTGTCCCTTAGGATCATCCCCTCTCTTGTTAATTTAGAGCATAGCATTGCATTTTGAGGAGGTTTTTGTGATTACCTAATCACACACCGGCTGAGTATTTTCCACTGGAATTCAACATTAGGAATATCACCACCAAGATTTATCTGCGATGTCTGTCTATCGCTTGGAAGTGGGCCCATGCTCCTGATAGCACCTTATCGAGGCTTCTCAGGAATACTGTTCAAACACGGAGCAATCTTCTCAGGCCTAGTACCATCATAAAGATGCATGAGACCGCTGAGTCTTGGATCACTTGTGCGTCTATTGACACATTGAGCCTAACATTGACGCAGCGTGAGTGAATATCTTCACACATTCCGAATGGAGCAATTGATGGTTGGTTTGGCTACCAAATCTAGAACAGAATTGTATATTGTTCACTATAATGGACGGGAAGGAGTGCCTGGCTACATCAGTAGCTTCCTTAGTAATCTATATTTATGGGAATACCTGAAAGTCAAGTTTAATTCTGTTCATACATTGGTAGTAAATGGTGCTTGGTTGTCCTAGGCCTCCCTAGGAATGTGAGATTATTTTGTTTATGTGTTGACAATTGTATCTAAACGACTAAACATCTTTTGCTTGAATGTCCCTCCATATTGAAATTGTGAAATTGATTTCTTGTGGCTGCTGGCTTGTGCGGGGAACACACATGGTTTGATTCTGTGTTGCGCCCTATGGTCGCCTCCAGACCACATTTGCATTGTGTAGTGCCCTATGGTCGCCTCCAGACCACATTTGATTTTATGTTGTGCCCTATGGTCGCCTCCAGAGCATATTTGATTTTATGTTGTGCCCTATGGTCGCCTCCAGACCACATTTGATTTTGTGCTGCGCCCTATGGTCGCTTCCTGTCCACACTTGAATTGCATTGTGCCTACCTTATGTCACCAATGCCCCCTATTCGCCATTCCTCTGCACGTCACCCCAGCCCTAGCATGCTACTTTGCCTTACCGCGATCATGTTCCCCTTTTGTGTCATGCAAAGCAACATACTTTGCACTGGCAATAGTTACATAGCCTACAACAATGGTCTAGTCAGACCTGCCTGCCCAAGACATCACCCCATCACTTGCCCCACACCATTCCTGCCTACCACACCGGCCTTCCTCCCGGTATCACAATCCGCCTATCCTACCCTTAGCCATGCACACCCTTCTGATGTCCCAGCTATTATGCACTCAGCCGTCTCCAAGTGGAACCCCACCGACACGAGATCATCATGCCCCACCCTCAACTACAGCACCTCCATAACTGCTAACCCAACTGTCTCTCGAACCACTACCTTCATCCCTATCGATCGGAACATTAGACTTGGTGCCAGAACCCACCACAGATCTAGCAAATGCCCAGCCAAACCACCCAATAAGAACAACAATCATACTGTAACACCTATCAACTCTACCCTTCCTATTCCTAAAGGAGCTCTTCTAAATGTTAGATCATTAGTCGCCCACTCCATAGAAGTCGCAGACATTATTCTAACCAACAACTTGGACTTCCTTGCTGTAACCGAAACCTGACTGCATGATGCTGCAGGACCATCTCTCACCCTAGCCATACCTGACAACTACACCATCCTCAGAGCAGATAGACCTAACGCTCGATGAGGTGGTGTAGCCATTATTTTTAAGTCCTCGCTTGATATTAGACTAGCCCCCTCTCCTCCACTTAAATCATGTGAGCATCTCACAGTCAAGTTACAAACTTCCCCTAAAAGCACTATCACGCTGCATTTAATTTACAGACCCCCGGGCCCACCTGGCTCATTTGAGGAAGACATCACCTCACTAGTTGCTGAAAGTTCCAAACCGTCAGCACAAATGATTATACTTGGAGACTTCAATCTTCGGTTTAATGACCCTCTCGACACCCCAGCCATTGCCCTGGCCACGGCATTAGGGGAGCATGGCCTAAAACAATTCTGCGCCAAACCCACCCACTCGAAGGGCAGAATCCTTGACTGGATAACCGCTCTTAACTGCAACATTACCGTGAAAGATCCCATACAGCTCATTTGGACCGATCACTACTTCCTCCCATTTGACATTAATACCAGCAACTTAGTGCATAAAAAGCCTATTATTGCACCTGCCTGTTCAACTCGGAAAAAGAGCAACATCACAGCGGAAGCCTTAATACCCTTGGTGATCCCTACTCTGAACGCACTTCCAGCTACAACTGACTTGAACCAATTGGTCAACGTCTATAACGGTTCCATGGCCAAAGCCATCAACATCATTGCCCCACTGAAAATGCGCAAAGGGAAAACTAAAGCGCACCTGAATACATGGTACACCCCGGAGCTCAAAACTCTCAGTCAACAAAAAAGTAAACTCGAAGCACTATGGAAATCAGTGCCTTCAGTAAATAACAGAACTAACCTCACCAATATCTCCACTCTCTACAAAAATGAGATTACACGCGCTAAGAAAGAATCTCTCAACACTAGGATCTCCCAGGCAAGTTCCAGAACAAAGGAGCTCTTTAACATCCTAAAGGAATTAGAAAACCCCACTCCTCCCACTGACTCCTGCACTAAGGATAAACCTTGGTGCACAGGGATCCAGAATGCTCTTGCTAACAAAATGTTCAGGGCTCCAAACCAAAATTGACAACAAACGACAACAACTCACCCCTGGTCCTACCTCCAGTTCCACCCCTCTTCCACCTACCGCCACCAGCTCAGGCTTTACCTTCAAAAAGGTATCAGAGGTACAGAAAATTATAGCATCTTTGAAACCCTCGAACTGCAAGGGGGACAGTTGCCCCGCACAGATCATAAAAGATGCAGCCAGGGATCTCTCCCCCTTCTTTACTAAATTAATAAACCTGCCCTTCTCCAATACCTTGGTCCCCAGTAATCTGAAACAATCCTGGGTCCTACCACTAATGAAAAAAACCACTCTCGACCCTGACATACCCACGAATTATAGACCCATTACCACCGTCCCATTCTTACTAAAAATTCTTGATAGAGTGGCCTATTTACAAATCCAGGATTACCTTGAGACAAACCATTTACTAGGAACTCGCTTTCAACCACAACACGGGACAGAAACGGCCCTTGTTGATCTCAAGTGCCAGATAGACGAACTCAAAGATAAAGGTAAGGCTGCCATCCATCTTCTCCTCGACCTCTCCGCTGCCTTTGACCTGGTCGACCACAAAATCCTGTGCAACCACTTGTCATCGGCAGCACACTTCTCCCACTCTGCAGTCACATGGATCCAATCCTTCCTGGACAATAGGACCATGCAGGTCTTCTCACCCCTAGCAGCGGCCGACCCTATTCCCATTACCTGCGGTGTCCCACAAGGATCCTGTGTCTCACCTACTTTGTACAATATATTTACAAAGCCCCTATTCAACAAACTGGACAATCTGGGTGTCACCTACATGAACTACGCAGATGACACCCAGATACTCCTCACTCTATCCGGTAATTACAACGTGGACGCCAAATGGATCAATGAAGTCATCTCCATAATTCAGGCATGGATGGCCACACATGGCCTCTGCCTGAATGATGATAAGACCGAACTGCTTCTTGTCGGCTCACCCAATACCATCCTGAAACTCTGTCCCAGCTACACCAGCTTTACCATTGACGGTAACACCATACCCATCGCCAAGAGTGTAAAAACCCTCGGTTTCTATTTAGACACGAATACCAACCTAGCCAAACAAATTAATATGACTGCCTCAGCCACTGCCTACACTGGTAAATTAATCAGGGCCTGCAGACCATTGATCTCCCCCAACAACTGCCTCACTTTAGCCAGAGCACTCATTCAATCCAAATTGGACTACTGTAATAGCCTCTATGTAGGTGCCAACAAAACAGTAATCAACAAATTGCAAATCTTACAAAATAACGCACTCCGTGCCACCTTAAATATTCCCAGAAGAGAACATATCTCCGCTACTAGAATCGCATGCAATTGGCCCTCCATCCAACAAAAAATAGACCTAAAAACCTTATGCCTCACATACAAAGCCCCGCCCTATCTCACTAACATTAAGACAGAACACCAGAACCACTAGATCCTCTAACACATTACAACTGACGGTGCCCAAATACTCCCTCAAAAGAGCTGGTGGATCCAGCTTCCCAGCTCTGGCCTCACAACTTTGGAACACCATTCCACTGGATATCAAATCCATACCCACCTTCCAACCCTTCAGAACTAAGGTCATCACTTGGTTACTCAACAAATAACCAACCATGTATGTATGCATACCTAATGTACAAATGTTTCTTATTATGTTTGCCTATTATCATCTATGCACTAACTGCCTGCTTGTCAACCTTTACATATGCCTCATTACTGCTGCACCACTGGTTGTACTATTGTTCCCTACTGTTGCCTGTAACCTGATGTTCAAAGCGCACATATACCCCTGGGTCAAGAGCGCTATACAAATAAATAAACAAACAAAACAGACAAACATGACATTGCACATATTTGGAGCCAGTTTATGGATGGTAACAATGATGCTTGTATTTTATATTTGATGACATTTTGGAGACAAATTATGATTATTTTAAACATTATTAACTGATTTCTTTGTTTTACTGATTGTGGAGTTATGAAGTACTTATTTACTGATTAATGATGTAGAATATGTACTTTGTTGCATGTTGACTATGTTAACTGTATAATAATAGTGATCCTTTTAGCGGGGTCTATTTTTCACTTCTTCACACATTCGCTTCTTTTATTGGTGCATTATAGCAGGGGTTATTTTATGTCCATTCTCCAGAAAGGTAGTTATTGCTGCATTCCTCTTACCCAATCTTTATATGAAATAAACAATACTTCTCTTAATTCAGACAGAGACTGAGGCCAAATCCCTCCCACAGCTCAACAGAATATCAGAGAAGGAGACAAGCTCAAAAATCCACGCTCACCCAACCAAAGCACAAAGTCAGAAAATGGCGGTCGCTATTATAAAATGGTGCTGGGGTTGATGTATCACTAAGGTGCAAATCTCAGTTGATAGACTGAAAGAAAAGGAACGATTGCAAAGTCACAGTCTCCTCTAGTTTATGCACTGAATAATCATCAAAATGTGGACTGCACCTATAGTTCTTTTACTACTCCTAAGCTCTGAGCACAGTTGCAGTGTATTCAAACGAAGTCCATCCTTGTATACTATGTTTAAGAATTCAATGACGGGATAATAAAATATAATTCCACTTTCTTGGCCAAAGATACAATAATGGTGAACTTTCACCAGGCAGATTTTGCTACTACCTCGCTCGGTGGCTCTCATTTACCACCAAAAAAGTGTGAAACGTCCAGTTAGCCAGTCTTGTCTCATGATTTAGTGCCTGAACTTCGGGAAAATTGGGTATACCCAACAAAAAATAGCAGCCATCAGACACTCGACTTCACTTCCTACACTTCAGCAGGACTTCACCAAGGAGTCCTGGTTATGGGCTCACAGGTCTTCCAAGGGATTGATCAGCACAATGAAGACCTTCTCTGAGGCCGCACAGACATGCCGTCTCCCCCGCCGGTCCTGCCGACTGCACTTGCCGGACCAAAATATCATAACTCAACAAATATCAAAACATAATTGACACCTTGTGAGGCATAACTACACAAACAAAATTCACAAATACAATACATGGATGAATAAATAAACACATCTGCACAATCAACCTAAGATGGCACGTCCTAAACAAAGAAATCATCCAATGAATACAGAAGACACAACAATATTTAAACAAGCAAAACACATATGTGATGGTGGAGGTACTTAAATAAACATCAGACGCACCTTATGTAATGAATACTACAGAGTAATGTTATAAACATTTCCCAATGTGGGTGTTTGAACACCCAACAACTCCTACAAAATAACTTCTGCACAAAAATATTGTTAATACAGGGGCTGACCACTGGGAGAAAGGCGATCTCACTGGGGTAACGGCAAAGTGAGTGAGAGAGATTAGTATGAAGAGACGCAGGGAGACATAGATACAGTGTGAGAAAAGAGGATGGTCAGAGAGCGAGATTTGTACTGAGAGGGATGGGGTAGAGATGTAGTGTGGGGTAGAGCAATGGCGTATCTATCAGGGGGAAGAGGGGAGACTGGCCTCTTACTTGCTGATGCAAAACATGTCTTTAGTTAGCAGGGCCTTTCTAAGGTATGAGTGTTTGGTCAATTGGCAAAGTGATGGGAAATTTCCAAATAAAAGAGACCTCTTCCCCTTCAGTCACCTACAAGACATACCTGCTACCAACATAATTAAGATGAGTAATACAAAAGAGCTTCTTGTACAGATGAATTATATTGATGTCCATATTATATCATGATGTCCAATTGCTTCACTTGCAAAAAAAGGTTTGCTTTTAGGTGGATAGTCTAATGTTCTTAACATCATGCATTAGAGATTTTTACAGAAGCACACCTGATAGTAATAGACGTATCACTGATTTAGTGGTTGTAGTGAGGTGCACAGGAGAGTATAACGACCCTGACACTGGGTCGTGGTTATCTAGAACGAACGAAAACGGTGTCCACGGTCTGTGGGACACTCGCCTCCCATGCTCACTCCACGGGTCTGTGGAACACTCGCCTCCCATGCTCACTCCACGGGTCTGTGGGACACTCGCCTCCCATGCTCACTCCACGGGTCTGTGGAACACTCGCCTCCCATGCTCACTCCACGGGTCTGTGGAACACTCGCCTCCCATGCTCACTCCACGGGTCTGTGGAACACTCGCCTCCCATGCTCACTCCATGGGTCTGTGGAACACTCGCCTCCCATGCTCACTCCACGGGTCTGCGGGACACTCGCCTCCCATGCTCACTCCACGGGTCTGCGGGACACTCGCCTCCCATGCTCACTCCACGGGTCTGTGGAACACTCGCCTCCCATGCTCACTCCACGGGTCTGTGGAACACTCGCCTCCCATGCTCACTCCACGGGTCTGTGGGACACTCGCCTCCCATGCTCACTCCACGGGTCTGTGGGACACTCGCCTCCCATGCTCACTCCACGGGTCTGTGGGACACTCGCCTCCCATGCTCACTCCACGGGTCTGTGGGACACTCGCCTCCCATGCTCACTCCACGGGTCTGTGGAACACTCGCCTCCCATGCTCACTCCACGGGTCTGTGGAACACTCGCCTCCCATGCTCACTCCACGGGTCTGTGGAACACTCGCCTCCCATGCTCACTCCACGGGTCTGTGGGACACTCGCCTCCCATGCTCACTCCACGGGTCTGCGGAACACTCGCCTCCCATGCTCACTCCACGGGTCTGCGGAACACTCGCCTCCCATGCTCACTCCACGGGTCTGTGGAACACTCGCCTCCCATGCTCACTCCACGGGTCTGTGGAAAACTCGCCTCCCATGCTCACTCCACTGGTCTGTGGAACACTCGCCTCCCATGCTCACTCCACGGGTCTGTGGAACACTCGCCTCCCATGCTCACTCCACGGGTCTGTGGAACACTCGCCTCCCATGCTCACTCCACGGGTCTGTGGAACACTCGCCTCCCATGCTCACTCCACGGGTCTGTGGGACACTCGCCTCCCATGCTCACTCCACGGGTCTGTGGAACACTCGCCTCCCATGCTCACTCCACGGGTCTGTGGAACACTCGCCTCCCATGCTCACTCCACGGGTCTGTGGGACACTCGCCTCCCATGCTCACTCCACGGGTCTGTGGGACACTCGCCTCCCATGCTCACTCCACGGGTCTGTGGGACACTCGCCTCCCATGCTCACTCCACGGGTCTGTGGGACACTCGCCTCCCATGCTCACTCCACGGGTCTGTGGAACACTCGCCTCCCATGCTCACTCCACGGGTCTGTGGAACACTCGCCTCCCATGCTCACTCCACGGGTCTGTGGAACACTCGCCTCCCATGCTCACTCCACGGGTCTGTGGAACACTCGCCTCCCATGCTCACTCCACGGGTCTGTGGAACACTCGCCTCCCATGCTCACTCCACGGGTCTGTGGAACACTCGCCTCCCATGCTCACTCCACGGGTCTGTGGAACACTCGCCTCCCATGCTCACTCCACGGGTCTGTGGAACACTCGCCTCCCATGCTCACTCCACGGTTCTGTGGAACACTCGCCTCCCATGCTCACTCCACGGGTCTGTGGAACACTCGCCTCCCATGCTCACTCCACGGGTCTGTGGAACACTCGCCTCCCATGCTCACTCCACGGGTCTGTGGAACACTCGCCTCCCATGCTCACTCCACGGGTCTGTGGAACACTCGCCTCCCATGCTCACTCCACGGGTCTGTGGAACACTCGCCTCCCATGCTCACTCCACGGGTCTGTGGGACACTCGCCTCCCATGCTCACTCCACGGGTCTGTGGAACACTCGCCTCCCATGCTCACTCCACGGGTCTGTGGAAGACTCGCCTCCCATGCTCACTCCACGGGTCTGTGGAACACTCGCCTCCCATGCTCACTCCATGGGTCTGTGGAACACTCGCCTCCCATGCTCACTCCACGGGTCTGTGGAACACTCGCCTCCCATGCTCACTCCACGGGTCTGTGGAACACTCGCCTCCCATGCTCACTCCACGGGTCTGTGGGACACTCGCCTCCCATGCTCACTCCACGGGTCTGTGGAACACTCGCCTCCCATGCTCACTCCACGGGTCTGTGGAACACTCGCCTCCCATGCTCACTCCACGGGTCTGTGGAACACTCGCCTCCCATGCTCACTCCACGTTTTGTAAAAAACAAACAGTATTTTTATGGATATTTATCCACGTTAGACAAAGGATTAGAACAAGTGGAAAATCCACCTGTATTGTTTAGGAAAAAAAACAACCACATAGACATGAGTTATTCAGTTTTTATAAAAAAGAATACGAATATAATTCTATTTCATTTGACTCATGTTGCAATATTCTATTCATATTGTACAGTATGGGTTTTCAGAAGTTCATAATGTTCTCAAACATAAAAATAATCATCAAAATAATTACAAAACTGTTAACAACAATATGATTTCAAAGCTCAACGCGTTTCGGGCTCTGCTATCCCTTCTTCATGAGCAAGATTTCTTACAAGTACAATTCATCCTTTTCTTAATAAGTACATTCTATATAGTGGGAGAAGACAGTGAAAATAGAGTCCATTAACCAGCGTCCTATGGCATAATCTCCATATCTCACATTAGCTAAGTTTGTGTCATCCTACCTCTCGTGGGTGCCAACTGAAGGTCACTATCAGGGTCCCTAGAGGTGGGGTCCTTATGCTTCCTCTGTGGGCGAACTATTGTGTCCCCCTATGCAGGATTGTGCTTAAAGAGTAGTAGGTTTCATTGAAGTAAATGCACTCGAGTGTTAAACTAATAGAATAATCCTATAGTTAATTATAGGGAAGTGTGAATCATACCTGACGTCAGGTAAACAGTATGAGGAAGGGATTGTTGAAAGTCCGGCGGTGTTACTTTTTCGCAGTAAATGTGTTTGAGTGCAGTGTCAGGACACTGTTGAGCTCACTTCTGTGTATTATCTAAGGACAATAATGGAATATTATAATTAGGTCAATGGAGTAAAGTGAAGAGCCTTATGTATAGCCCTTATTACTCTAGTCAATGTATAAATATAAGGAGGTATTATCCTACAGATGAATTATATCCATGATGTCCAATTGCTTCACTTGCAAAAGAGGGTTTGCTTTTATGTGGATAGTCTAGTGTTCTTAACATCATGCATTACAGCAAGCTGGAGGTTTGTGACAAACCATCTCCATACCAGTGGGCTGCATCTTTTGGCTCCCTGGATGTTTTTAGACTTAGGCTCTCATTAGAACTAGCCAGCATAATCAATGGCCTTAGGTGGCCTTAGGATGTAGACTCCTGCTCTATACCATGTGAACATACTAGGCAATTTCTTTTAGTGTGTGTCCTAATGTGCAAAATGTGTAAAACAAGACATTTTTAGACTTTTTAAGAATTCTTCTTTCTGGGACTTGTAGTTTTCCATTACGGATGTGCATCGAAAGCCAGAATTGTATTCTGTTTGCATAACTTGTTTCTATAAGGATTTAACATATTTTCAGGGTGCTTTACTATGTGATTTGTATATTTTGCAAGTAATCACTACAAGCAGTATTTCTTTGGAAAACCAATAAATAAATATGTGTAGCAAGTAAAACTTGGAAACAAAGTATGTTGTCAGGTGCCAAATTTGCAGCGTGGATTAAAACCCAGTTTTTTATAAATAGCTGGGATTTTATGTAAAAGTTGGGTATGTAAAAGTGATAAAGTTCACACTACTCAAGAAAAAAGTCCCTTACAATGGGGCATATTTACTGATTTTAGGGACACAATCCTTGTGCTCCTCTGTCTCTGGTCCTTGAGACTATCAACTGGAATTGTATCACTCTTGCATGGATTGTCCCACTGTCCCATAACACTTCATTTGCCAGGCAGATGCATCGTCTCACCAGCCAGTCAGTGCACCAGAGATTCTAGTATAGCAGACTGACTAAGGCAGAACCGATGTTCATTTCCTCCCCTGTTGATGCCAATCACTGAAGTTGCTTGACCAGTGCACTGTACTGCCCCATTGGCAGATGGGTAAAACTTGTTTGTATGTACTGGAAACAACAACAACCAGTGTGCCATTAACACTCAGCAGGGGGTCACTGCTAGACATGAACAACGCAAGGAAGAAATCTCTGAGGGCTAATGCAGCATTTATACCATTTGCAACTTTATTACAGTTTATAAGCAAGTTCAAAAGGGGTCACATCTCATTCAACAGACATGGCATTGTATGCTACAGCTTAATCATGGTAGTAACAAGCGACAAGGGACAATCCATTTCAAATCCATTCTAATTCGCACTCCATTTCCCATAAACCCATGGTAAAAAAATGCAGTTGTTACATAGTTGCAATGAAAGACGACTTTAAAACACTAACCCAGTCAAAGTGACAGTGCTTGATAGTAAACAATGCAAATAAGCAATAACATCATTGTTCTCAAAGTCACAGTGCTTGATAGTAAACAATGCAAATAAGCAATAACATCATTGTTCTCAAAGTCACAGTGCTTGATAGTAAACAATGCAAATAAGCAATAACATCATTGTTCTCAAAGTCACAGTGCTTGATAGTAAACAATGCAAATAAGCAATAACATCATTGTTCTCAAAGTCACAGTGCTTGATAGTAAACAATGCAAATAAGCAATAACATCATTGTTCTCAAAGTCACAGTGCTTGATAGTAAACAATGCAAATAAGCAATAACATCATTGTTCTCAAAGTCACAGTGCTTGAGCAATGTTGTGTGAGAATGGCATAATAGTACACCTCTACTGCCTACTAGCATTCCCTTGGCAGGTATTGTAGTTGGCGATTACTAAACGAATAAATCAATAAAAGCGTTGCCAAAGTGATAGTGCTTTAATTATGTTGTTGTGCACAAAAACTACAAATTGCTCACTTTCATAAATTCATTACAATTTGCTAAAAATAAGGTAATAAATATTACACATAGGAAGACAAACACAGTGATATAAAAATAGATGTTAAAATTAAGTGACAGAAACAAATCAATCCATTTGAGTGTTACTCAATGGTTGCCAATGCCATATAAAGCCATGACAAATAGCTGCCTGAGTTAAGAATGCCATTTATTACCTCACCTGGTTATGAAAGATACCACAGCCTATAAAGTGCTACGTGCCATTGCCATTTATCGCAAAAAAGCTACGAAAACAAAAAACAATGAAAGTACTGAATGTAGACAACTGGAACCACAAGTTCAAAATATCAGGAGAAACAGCAAAAAACTGAAATATCCATATTCATATTAATGTTACAGAACCACATGGTTGCCTTCAGTTATATCCAAACCGACAGGAACTTTTGAATTAAAGCGCAAGATTAATCAGGATTCTAATCTGCATAAAGTCTGCTCTCTGTTGCCCTTACGGGGATGAGGTTTCACATGAGCCAGTCTGATCCTTTTCAAAAGTCTCCTGTCTTGGTTATGAGATTCTGCAAAGTCAATGGCTACTGGGCAGTTCTTACTTTTAGAATGGATCGCTCTGAGATGTTCTAAAATTCTCAATTTCAACTTTCTTTTTGTGCTGCTGATGTCAATTTTCATACATGTGCAAATTGATCCATAGACTATAAACTCTGTATTGCGGTCAATCGGGAAGGTGATGTTATGTCACAAAGTTGTACTGTTCATTTAGAAGTTTGAAACTTTGATAGCCATGGAGCAAGTGCTGCAAGAGAAACAGCCTACCTGTTGATGTAGCCAATGTTGTTGCTGCATAGTCTCCAAATGGCTCTGGGTGATCAGGCACTTTGTGAGAACTGGATCTTTAGATAGGATGTGCCAATGCTTTTTTTTATCACATTCCGGATTTGGGGTGATTGTAGACCAAATGTGGTAATGAATCTAATATCCTCCAATTCTGGCACTGCGTTTTTCGTTTTTTTGTTTCAAAAGATCTCGAGAATTCATTTTACTTCGGGATTTCTGTAACGTCCCAGTTGAGTAAACTTTTTTCAAGAATCTAGATGACATGTCATTGCAGATTGTTTCTAGATCTGAAACGCAGGAGCAGCTTCTTTTTGCTCTAAGAAACTCTGCATAGGGGATATTATTGATGGTATGGCATGGGTGGCATGACATTGCATGGAGTATGAAGTTACCAGCTATTGGTTTACGATACATCTTTGTTTGAACCAATCCATCAATCACTGAGATTCTCAGATCCAAAAACTCAATGCTTTCCTTGCTAGCAGTTATAACAAGTTTCAAATTTAGATCCTTTGCATTCAAGAAATTATGGAATTGATGTAACTCTTCAATACTGCCATGCCAGATCCCCACCATATAGATCAGAGCCGCCAGCATATTACACCAAAGATCACATGCAGTATCAGTCACAAGCACCACAAACACAACAAACACAGCAGTGAATGCCACCCCAAATGCAGCAAGCATTAATGCAAATGCAGCAGGCATATATGCAGACACAGGCACCTGCACAGCAAAACACAATGACATCATGGACCGCAAACGTATTGCCAAAGGCATCTACACATAGAAAAGGGTGGGTGACACCAGTCCCACGAGAGGAACTACGGGTTAGGGTGTTCATAGGTGACAAAAAGTCCTTTGTAACAGATATGGGAGCCACAAGGACAAGGTCTTGTGTAAATGAGGGGAAGTTCCCAATGAAACACTTGTGTATAGGCGCGTTACAAATGCCATATCATATCATAACATATCATGTCAGGTATATCCATGGACACACAAGGTTTTCTTGGGGCGACTACAAAGGTTTCTTTTACAGACAGCTTACCCATAACGATTGGAGAACATTATTTGGCTATGCCATTCGTATATTCCCGCCAGACACAGTGAATGTATTGGGGAGAGACTTGATGAGTAAATTAAACATGACTATATCATTTACTAACAAGGGGTAATATGTCCCACTCTGGGATTCATTATGTGAATGTGCAATAGTTGCCAACTGCATTTTATGGTCAGAAAGTACAGAGGGGGGTAGCACTCTACCCAGAAGTGTTCTTCTATGGAGTACACATATTGTTAGCATGACTCTCAAGAATGCAGGATAAAATATTGAGGTTACCACCAGAGTTATTATTTCACCCAGAAGTACACATGGATGTGGACGGAGGGCAGATAAGTGCACTTGAACTAGAAACAGCAATAGTGTGGGAAGACAGAGTCCTTTTACATGGAATAGACGATGAAGGAATAAATTGATGCACTGTGATAGCGCTTGACGAGGCACACAGGTTGACTGACTTGACAGATGAAAAGTTGTTTACAGATGAAGTCTCAGTTGATGTAGTAATGGTCTGCATTTGTATCACAGATGAGCTGCAAATTAAGAACAGCGAGATTCCCCAGAGAATGACATTAGTGAAGAAGGTCCCTTCCTCTCTTTAGGAAGATTTGGCGTATGTACCAAGCTCACTATGAACCAGCAGTCCATAGGATGTTGGGCTATTAAAAGGAATGGGGACAATAAAAATTAAACTGAAGAAAGGGACTATTTTACCATGAGTAGGACAGTATACCATGTCAAATGAAGCTGATGAGGGGAACTATGAAACCATTGCTGCCTTAGTGCAACATGGAATATTAGTTCCTTCATAATCAACATGCAACACCACTGTGTACCCGATGATAAAGGCAACAGGAGGGTCATGGAGAGTCATACAAGATGTATGCCCCCTGAATAATATTGTTGAGGGAGAGTTCCCTTAACTACCAAACCCAGCCATGAAATTATGTAACATCCCATTGAAAACTAAGTATTTTACAGTGATCGATTTAAAAAATGTTTTATTTCCAATTCTCTTGCATCAGGATTCTCAATAATTGACATCATCCACTTACTGTAGTATTCAATTGCAATATACATGCTTACCCCAGGGGTATTGTGAACCACCCTCAGTCTTCAACCGAGTGTTACAGATGGACCTAGGAAATGTAGCACCAAAGAGGAAGAGTGCAGAAGACTCAGTAAATCTAATGACAGTATTGGCAGAGAAAGGATATGAAGTTGACAAGGAGAAAATACAATACTGCCAGGAAGAGGTCCTACATATAGGACAATTGATTGCAAAAGAAGGGAGGAAGGTGACACCTAAAAGAGCAGGCAACATGCCCGCCTTGGAAGCAAGACAACACAGAGCAACACAGGTTTGATTCCCGGGTCCACGCTTAGAAACCTCTGGGTATTAAGCGCATTATTAATAACCTACCATATCATATCAGGTGAAACCATGAAAACATGCAGGCCAGAGACAGTGAAAGACTTACAGAAATTCCCAGGTCTTTGTAATTATCGGAGAGCATGGGTTTTTTACTAAAGCACATATGTAATGCCACATTTAAAGGGATTAAAAGAAGCACAAAAAGACAAATTGACATAGCCTGGACAGGTGAAATGATAGGCGCCTTTGATGAGTTAAAGCAAGAAATCAGCACAACTCCAGCGTTAGGGATCTCTGATTATAAAGAAGACTTCTATTTGTTTTCCTATTCAAATGGGGTAGTAATGACAGCTGTCCTTGCACAGAAAACTACCATGGGACACAAACTATTAAGATTTTACAGTGGAATTTTAGAACCAGTAATGAGAGGCCACTACCCATGCAAGCAAGTTGTTGCTGCAGCAGCCATCTCAATAGAGAAATCAGCCAGCACAACCATGGGCTATTCAGTAATATTATATGTTGAACATTCCCTATTGGCCATCCTTGAAAAAGCCAAAAGCACATTATCCAAACAGAGAGCATCCCGTTATGAGGTGATTATATCAAATCCCTCAATCAAAATTGTCAGGTGTCGTGTGGTAAACCCAGCTAGATTCATAGCGGAGCCAGTGAATGTAGGAAAGTATGTGCACGATTGCACTAACTATACTGAATATCAAGAAGAACGTACTCCTTGTTAAAGAGAATGCACTAGGAGGTGGGACACTCCTCTTCATTGATGGGTCATGATCAATTGAGCAGAGCCCTGGTGAAAGGCATATATTGCGTTTGTCATTGTCTCACAGCAGTAGTGAAAGCAAGAGAGAATGACAGCTTTCAGACAGTGATAAGTGCAAGATTGTCACTGCATTTCTCAGCGGAAGCAGCAGAGTTGGTAGCGTTAATATTAGTGCTCAAAGAGCACAGAGATGAGGCGGTAATGGTGTATTCCGACTCTGCCTATATGACATCAACAGTACATGCAGGAATGTAATGGTGGAAAAGGAGGGGCTTCCTGCATGCAGATTGCAGACCAGTACAGCATGTGCCATTACCAGACAGCCTCATAGACACACTCAAACCTCCAACGGCTATCACCATGGTGAAGTGTGCAGACTTGATTTCTCGCAGCAATGAGGCTGCTGATTTAGAAACAAAAAGAGTAGCATATTTTTCACAAGTAACAGACATTGCGACTGCACCAAAGAAATACACACGTGCACGCAACATGGTGATGAAGGAGGGCTTCACTGCCCATAGCACAAATAGTGGAATTACTAGACAGGGCCACACCAGAAGAACAGGAATTATGGAAAAGGAGAGGGTGCTCATTGTCCCCCCACAGATGCTATGGAGAGGCAGGACAGCACCGGGAAACCTGTTATGCCCCGAGGGCTGCTTACAGTAGCATCAGAGCAACTGCACTACCCAGCATACATATCTAGAGAAAGTGTTGCAGTTCTGATTTTGGAAGAATGGTTTATTCCTAATTTGACTGAGCACATCACTAATTATGCAATTAACTGAAATGTACCTCTGGCCACATTCTGAAAACTGTGAGAGGAGCAATACCCCACCCTACGGGACAATTTCAACATTTGCATATCGACTATGTGGATATGCTCCAAATTTGTAATGGCTACAGGTACATGTTGGTGGTTGTATGTCATTTTTCTCGATGGATCGAAGCTGGTCCATGCATACATCCAGATGTCATCCAGATGCCCTTTGAAACAGAATTGACTGTATAAGCACCTAATAAATGCACAATAAATGAATAAAATAAACATGTCCAGAGAAGTTTCTTATACATGAGGTATTTCCAAGGCGAGGAGTGCATGATGTATTGTGTTCCGACAATGGACCGCATTTTGAAAATGAAGTCTTTGAACACATCATTCTACTATTGGGGATAAGGCACAAATTCTCATCCGCCTATCACCCACAAACAAACAGAGTTTGTGAGCACCTCAAGGGCCTCTTAAATAATTGCCAAGTTAACAGAGACTCTGAAAAAGAGGTGGGTACATTGCCTTACTCTACCCCTATTTGCCCTACGTAATCAGCCAGGCTCTGACTCCATATGAGCTGGTGACAGGACACAGAATGCCTACACCCATTGCTCTTCCCAAACAGGCTCACACTGATGCAACAAATGTTGCCATTGTGTTAGGGAAAGAAATGCACAAGAATTTAACAGCTATGATGGAAGCCCTTAAATGTATGTCTCGACAGGTACAGGCGCGGCAGGTGGGTATGAGGCAAACAGATAAAATGATCGAACAATCTGACCATACTGAAAATAGGCAGAGGCATTAATGGACAACTATTGGGCCTGTGGTTCAAAAGCCTATATTAAGCTTCCACCAAATTTGGGATGGCTGTGCTCCCTGGCAGTGATAAACTCACCAGCCTTAGTAGTACCCCAGAGTGAAGTGCAGATTGGGGATTTTCTCCTGATGAACACACACATAGGGCCTCATTCCGAGTTGGGCGCAAAGGGATTACCGGCACCGGTAAGGTCACCAATGCTGGTAATCCCTTTGCGCCCTATTCCGAGGTCCCTTAGCGGGTCACGCTATGGGCACCTGGTTTTACCAGGCGCCCTTAGCGGGTGCCGCAACGGGACCGGGTAGCAAATAACGGTACCGCAAATTGCGGTACCATTATTAGCTCCCTCCCCATTCCCATTGAGCCCTATGGGGGCTCAAATGGGAATGGGGATTGCCTTTTTCAATGGGGACTTACCGGTCCCACAAAGGTCGGACTACACCGGTAAGTCCCCATTGAACCAGGTCAGAGTCGGTACCGGTATGGGAGGTAGTCATGGCGCAAATAGCGCCATGACTACCTCCATACTTGGAATGAGGCCCATAATAAATAAGAGGTCCCTCACCCTTAAACACACAAAAAGGAGTAACTATGTCTCATAATGTTCTCTGTGTCTCTCTTTAGTGCTGGTTTGCAAGCAAATACAATGCCAAATGGCTGAAAATAACCCGCTGGGAGGTGTTACAGCCAATAAATATGACTGTAAGAGGCTTCAATGCCGTAAAGGAAGGGCTGAGAGCATTAAGGCTCACAATCCTTCAAAATAGGTATGTCCTTGAGTTAATAGGACCCCTTGCTCACTTCTCTTAGAGAGGCACAGCTCCATCCTACTGATGAGGCCCAACAAGGCTGAAACACATGTCTGGCGTTGCTGTCGGTACTCTTGTTCAGAGGAAAAATTGCCTGGCATTTTGTTGCTGGACTGCCCCAGGGCAGGACAAAAACTGGTATGTTATGGATATTTCTCCTCCGTGAAAAATGATAGTGAGCTAAAGAATCTGGATAAGACTCTTGAAACCGGGACTCAATGGATGGTAGAGGGATTGCCAGGACCCCCCTTGTTTTTGATTGAGTTAATAAAAGCCATGGAGGGGGGCATGTGCGCAAATATTGGACCTTATTCCTGCACATGCATACAGTGGCGTATTTAGGCTTTCTTCTGTCCGGAACCCAAATACGTGCATGCGTCTGCCAAATTCTGCACCTTCACCAGATTCCTCTCCTTCAACAAACTCTGTCGATGTTGCCAAAACTCTGCCCCATCACCCCGTTTTGTCCCCCATTTTGGCTCCATACGTTATAAGGATATTTATTAAGTTGCAGAGATTAAAATTGTATTGCTTCCTCATTATACATTCATGCCGGTCATCTTCAAAGCTATTTTAGTTGAAAGAGTGTTTTCAGATCTCTGCCGCCCACGGTTTGGAGAAGGCAATGTGCTGTACAGTTCAGTTCACTAGAGGTAATTGCTACGTCTAATTGTCTACTTTCGTCTACTTTCGTCAGCAAACACTATTTTAGATGGTGCAATCACAACATGAGCTGGCTGACAGCACGACACAAGTGAGAGAAGGTTGAAATGATGAATTTTGGTTTCAATGCTAATATCTGTTTTCTCTCACAAATTGCCTGCTGTCACTCTGATGTCGCCACACATCACTCTGAGAAGCACCTAGACTGGTCTGTACTAGTAATGCAGCATAACTACATGCCTACATCCGGTCTTGTCAAATGGTAAAGTTTACATATGAAATATATGCAAGTTGTACAGGCACATTTTATACAAATGTTAAATAAAAATAACTCAACCCCCTTCTCATGGTTACAGCTCTGGTGTTAGCAGGGGGCAAAATGGAAATAAGGCAAGTTACATGCTGAAGCCAATGTACCTCCAATCCCTTGGACTGGAAGACCATTAAAATATGGCAAAATCACAGGTGCCTGGGGATACACACCTCAGTAGACTAAAGACAGCTCAAAAAGGTTCTTGGAATCTTAATCTGTGCGTTCTCACGGTGGAGTAATGGATAGGCATGACCCTAAACATTCATTGGTGGGAAGCAACAGCATTCGTCGTAGCTTCAGAATGCAGGCACCTTTTATAACAAAGTAAGTAGTACACACTGTTTACATCATTGCTGTTTGTGCCATTGTCCAAAATACCCAACACACCAAGAGTAAAATTGAGCAATGGATTGGGTGTTCCAGCACAATATTACCTTTGTGGGTGTGGTCTAGCCTATGGGTCTTGCCAGCTTGCTTTCAAGGTAATTTAAAAAACTCCTCAGAGTTGGTTGGACTGTACAAAACATAAGAATATTTTGAGATTTTTGGGTATAGATATAGATGTCCTGGTTTCATTTGAAGTCCTGTTTCACAGTAAAAGTCCTAACTTGTATTTAGAAAATATTGAATGTAAAGATTGCTCATAAACATCACAGTTATGCATTGTGTGACATACTTTGCAGTTGGTTCTCCTGGTAGTAGTGAGAGTACATCAGAATGTCATCAAAGACACATGATAAACCCAGTAGGGATGCTTTTTGCCTGCTTAGCGCTGAGCAGCTTCTGTAAAGATGGCTGAATTGACATATCTTTACAGGGCACCTTCTTTACAGCTGTGAAACAGTGTGGCACTCAGTATTTGTTCTCACCCTTCTGTGGCTTTGGGTATCCTTTCACAGGTTTCTTGATGCACTTACATATTTAGATTTACACTTTGCCATTTTAACGTGTCTATGATCTATTTCATCCTTGCACCTTTTCTTTTGGGCAGCCACAGACCTCTGAAATGTGGGCCGGGTAGGGAAATTAGTGCTTGCTTCTGAACATCATTTTAGTACCACCTGGGGGAACTCTGTGCTTGACTTAAGCATAGGCATGCTTAATCAACAGTTATGAATTTGTTATTTACAACTTTACTTTGGTATATTTGTCAGGATGTCTTCTTTATGCTACTGCTTCTACTTCAATAACCATATTTCTACTGTTGGTAGCAGAAAAACAGTCACCTTTGTCCCACAGTGTCATGCATGCAGCATTTCACCGCCGCAGCCCGCGTTTACCTACCTAGCGGATATATCCGCGTTGGCGCCTGCTTCACGGGAAGCCAGGCAAACGATGCTGCATTCCTGAAGGGCAGCGCAGGGTCAGTTCCAAGCCCGCCGGGATCTTCGACAGCAACAGGATTGATGCCATTTCCCGAGCATGTGCTAAAAGGACCAGTGTCTACTACTCGCACATGCGCAACTTCAAAGGAGTCATTGGTTACCTTATAAATGACGCTGGATCCCGTTGCTACGACTTTCAAGCCTCCAAACTATTTAAACACACCACTGACACAGACGGACGTGTCTTAAATGTGCTCTGTATGTGACTGGTTCTTTGCAGTTCGCTACTCTGTTTTTCCTGCATTTATTCCTGGTTCCAGATCCTTCTTACCTTTATTTCTCCTGCTTTATCCCGCAGCACACACTTCTACCTTGGAATACAACAGCGATCCAAGAAGATTAAGGGAATTTTGTAATCATTGTAACATACAATTCAGATTTCGTCCTCAGTATTTCCAACACAATAAAGCCAAAATAGGATTTATATTAAGCAACCTAACGGCAGTGACTTGCTATGGGCTGCCCCATGCATTTTGGCTAATAGCCCATTATTGGATGATTTTGGTGAATTTGAAAATGCCTTTCTGGTGGTTTTTCAATCTCCTAAATTAGTCGCAACTGCTCAGAACCAAATTCTCGATTTGAAACAAGGGCATTCAGACCTTATCACCTACTTATGTCATTTCCGGCAGCTTGTTGCTAATTCTCAGTGGCCAGAAGTGATGCAGAGAACATTATTTCGAAGAGGGCGTCATGAAGAATACAAAGCTCATCCATACTACCGAGCCTGAATCCTTACAAGGTTTAATTGTTCATGTCATCCGCATAGATCACCACTTGATGAAACGTCATGGAGAACGAAGAAGAACAGGGTAAGGACCCTACTGACCAGTTCCTGTTCCACCCACTCCAGTTAATCCAGTGAAGGATTCATCCGATGAACCTATGCAATTGGGTGTCTGGCGAGGTCCTTTGTCAGAAGCCGAACTAGGAGGGCGCCGTCTAAATAGGTTTTGTCTTTATTGTGGAGGAAGCAGTGATTTCTTGGGTTCCTGTCCACTATGTCCTCCAACACCAGCAGGAAACTGAAGGGCTTGTTGCAGAAACAGGATGAATCAGTAAGCCCAGTTACCATACAGACCTCCATGAAGACCTCTTTCAACCCATGGCTCTATCACGATTACTCTCATTAGAAGTATGTCTTTGTTAAAACAACAACTCTACTATATACAATAAAGCCTTACTTGACTGTGGAGCATCAGGGAACTATATTGATACGTCTTTTTCACTACAAGCTGGGATCCCATTAGTGTTGAAACCTGTGGCTTGTTTTATCAAAGTGATAGAAGGATCACCCCTCGCTTCTGGACCTGTACACCAGCACACCTCACCTATCTTATGGACCTTTGCTGATCATGAAGAATCACTAGTTTCGGATACCATATGGGCCCCATCTTATCCCATTCTTTTGGGGTTACCCTGGCTCATTGGCCATGATCCCTACATAGATTGAAGAAACAAAACACTGCACTTTTCGACTGGTGGTCAGTCTTCAGAACTCTTGCTAGAGCTTTTTACCGGACCATTTACAACACTACCATCATCCATACTTTGGTGTACCCTACAGGGAATCCCTGAGGAATGTAATGACTTTGTTCCAGTATTTGCTGAACCTGTTAATATACCACAACCTCCTCATTATGTTCATCACTGCAGTATCAACTTGTTGCCAGACAAACCGATACCACATGGTCGGGTGTATTCATTGACTGTGCCAGAAAGAGAAGAATGATGTTCTTACCTGGATGATTGTTTACAAAAAGGGTTCATCACTCCACCGAAAACCCCCAGCTCAGGCACCCCTATTTTTTGTACCCGAAAAAGAAGGGACATTACGTCCCTGTATAGATTACCACCTCCTGAATACCATTACTGTGAAGGACTGATACTATTTCCCTGTGATCCGTGATATTATGCAGTTCTTACATTCATCTTCTGTGTTCACAAAATTGGATCTGCGGGGGGGGGCCTTATCATGTGCTGTGTATTAAAGAGGGTGATTAATGGAATACAGCATTTAAAACACCTATGGGGCAATACGAGTAATGTGTAATGCCATTCAGTATTCTCTGACCTGATTGGAATATCGTTCTGGATGTATCTTGATGACATCCTGATATTTTCTCCCTCTCCAGAAGTGCATGAATGCCATGTAACAAAAGTACTTACTCGCCTGGCAGAAACATCAACTCTGTGCAAGGGCTGAAAAAAAGTGCATATTTCATCAGAAATATATTGAATTTCTAGGTTACATAATCGGCTCATCTGGAGAACATATGGATCCAAAAAAGATAAAAACCGTATTGGATTGCACCACACCACAAGATGTCAAAGCAGCTCAAAGATTTCTAGGATTCACCCATTTTTACTGCCGCTTTATTTCTGGATTTTCTACTCTAACAGCCGACATAACTCTCCTTCTTTCATCCAAAAAGCTGTTTGTTTGGGATGATAAAGCTGAAACAGCTTTCCTGACTAAGAAAACCTTTACAGAAGCACCGATCTCACAACACCCTGATGAGATGCGTCCGTGTATTGTTGAAGCCGATGCCTCAAACAAAGCTGTTGGGGCTGTACTTTTACAATACAACCCTTAGACCAACATGGAGCACCCCATCGCCTCCCATTCCAGGAAACTCACTCCTAGTGAAGTAAACTACTCAGTGATCGAAAAAGAACTGCTGGCTATCAAAAAAGCCTTTCTGGAATGGAGACATCACCTGCTTGGAGGTTGTCATAGGTTTGAAGTACAAACTGACCCCCGGAATCTCCAGTTCATCTGAACGGTCTTCTGTATGAATAGTCGCCAGGCACATTGGGCCTTTTTCTTCTCTGAATTTGATTTTATTATCACCTATATCACCGGAACTCAAAACATGAAAGCTGATGCTTTATCACCTTTACATGAATATGAATCTCCTATTGTCAACCCAGCAACGACAATTCTACCAGCCAAACATTTCTTCAATATAATTGTTCTATACACACAACAGATCAAAGAAGCTACAGCATGCGATCCAGAAGCTATTACACTTTCACAGAATACTTATATTGAATCCATCTATGGTTTTCTGTTTCATATAGGGCGTCCGTAACTAGCTTCTGCCAAACAGCGATGCAACATGCTGTCTTGTTGTTATTATTAATGTATTTTAGGACATAGAGGGGCAAAAGCCACCCATAACTTGCTGCTGTGGAATTTCTGTTGGCCTGTTCTTTGGAAACCAGTGCAGCACTAAGTAAACCAGTGTCCCGTTTGTGCCCAATGTAAAACCACCAATATAAAACCAGTCATCATTGTCCTGCTGGTCTTCTTCAACCTTTCATTCCATTAACAGCTTTATCTACTGCTGCTCATATGGGCAACGTGTATCTTCTGAAAGTGTACAGATTACATGGCCTCCCAGTGAAAGTGGTCTCGGAGAGGGGACCACAATACATCTCCTGTTTTTTCAAGGAACTTTGTTCTCTCTTGGGAATTCAAGGGGTGTTGCGTTCTGGTTACCACCCACTGAGTAACGGCCAAACAGAACAGACTAATCAAACACTGGAGCAATACCTAAGCTGTTATGCCAATGTCTTGCAATCTAATTGGTTTACACAGTCCATTTTATTGTACCTATGGATTCCATCATAAGATGTTCCCGGTTGCCTTGCCTAAGCAAACTAATGTGCCTTCAGTTGATGCCTTGCTTCAAAATAACCTTCAAGTCCAACTCTTGGTGGCACTTACCCTGCGGGAGTCCAGTGTGGGATACAAGGCCATAGCAGATCGGAGGTGTTCTGATGCCCAATGCTACGTCGCAAGCTGGCACCTAGATATCTGGGCCCTTTTCACATATTGGCCTGTGTTTTACCTGTGGCTTTTCGGTTACAACTCCCTATGGAGTGGCATGTTTACTCAGTGTTTCATGTTTCCTTATTGAAGCCCTACCTGAATGACACCTTGGGCCTTATTCCTACCCATCCACTTCCTTTGGATGTCAACTCCAAATACAGACAGGGCGTTTGTTCTTCCTCATTGACTGGAAAGGCTTTGTGGCCTGTGATCGCTCCTGGAAACCTGCCTAGGACTTTCATGCCACTGTTTGGTTTGGTACTTCTTTAATTGTTTACCATGGATACCTAGTGCCCGGGGAGGGAGTTATTGGGTCATAGACGCAGCATGTCTCCACCGCAGCCCGCGTTCACCTACCTGGAAGATATATCCTCATTGGCACCTGCATTGGAGGATGCCAGGAGAACGATGCAACAATCCTGAAGGGGAGCACAGGGTCAGTTCCAAGCCAGCAGGGATCTCCGACAGCACCAGGTCACCACCATTTCGAGATCAGTAAGCATGCACAAAGGACCAGGTCCAGGACCAGCTCCAGGACCAGGTCCTCGCGCATGTGCAACTCTGAAGGAGTCATTGGTTACCATGGCAACAACACTGGATCCCGTTGCTACGACTTCCAAGCCTCCAGATTATTTGAACACACCACTGTCACAGAAGACGCATCTTAAATGTGCTCCGTACGTGATAGATTCTTTGCAGTTCACTACTCTGTTTAGTCCTGAATTTATTCCTGGTTACCCACTCCTTCTTATCTTTATTTCTCCTGCTTTATCCTGCTTAACAATTCTTTGTGGTTATCTTCTTTTCCTACCTTACCAGTGTTTTGCTGTATCTCTGGTTCCTTACCTTGGCCGCCTACTTGTTCTTTGAAGACTGGTAATTACCTTTTTGGCCATATCCTTTGCTAGAAACCTACTCACAGCTGTGATATCCACTTTGCTGTTGACAATTCCACCCGGCTCCCCGCAGCCAGTGCTTGCATTCTCCTTACACCAGGTAGAATCCGGGGGAGCTAGCCGTGACATAGGGAGACAACTTCCATGGTCCTTTTCCTGTTACAATCCCAGGGAGATGGGCTTGGAGCTTATCCCTGCATTGCATCATCTTCTAGACAGAAGCACTGGATCGCTAACATACACAAAGGAGAGGTCTTTCCCATCATCAGACTCAGCAACGAAGAGACCAGTTATTTAACACACAGTATGTTAATGGTTCATACCACTTCAATGTTACTTCTACTGACAACTTATTATACCACTACAGTTTAAGTACTACTACCACAGATCAGTATTTTGAATGGTTAGACAGATTTTGGCAAGACTGTTCAACCTCTTCAGGTAGGCAAGGCACTCTTCCTTTAATGACTTTCTTAAAGGGGCAGCCTGTTTGCCTTTCCCGTCTGTCTGCCACAATTACAACCTGGTTCGACCGGTTACCAGACATTTGGTCGAAAGAAATTGGTCGACCAGACAAATGGTCGAACCAATTTGGTCGAAAACCAAATGGTCGAATTTTTTTTTTTTTTTATTTTAACCCTTTTTTTTATTTTTTGGGGGGCGTCCACCCCCCAACTCCCTTCTTTTCTCTAAAAACCCCTTTTTTTACAAAACGAAAACCCGAAAAATAAATATATAAATAAAAAAAAAATTCGACCATTTGGTTTTCGACCAAATTGCGTCGACCAAATTGCAGTCGACCAGTTTTATTTTGACCAATTGACTGGACACCGGTTCGACCCACAAGACTCATGTTAAGATGTGAAGGATGACTCCTACACCTCAGGTAGGGAAGTGAACTACTTTACTAAGTACCAGATTACAAGGTGATACAACAGGATAGGTTCATGGTAAGTAAGTAGGAAGGTACAGGAAGACATCCACCTGCCTCCACTCTCACAGGCTGTCTTACTCCAACTGACATTCATGGAACTTCAAGGGGCACTCACACCACAACATTCCACCAGCTAACATTCCACCAAGCATTCCATCAAGCAATCATTCATTCATAACCACTGCAAGGGAGACACAAGACACAATATCTCCCTCCTTAACAAAACCAAGGAACAAGTTATGGAATGAGCACAAAGGGAACAGCATCTGGTAATGGTTTCAAAGAATGAAGGCAAACAACACTCTGGTCACAACTGACCTCCAAACTCCACTGACACCCACTACCACTCACTCCATTCCTAAGAACAAGGAGCATCGCTCTCACCAACCTTATCCCCTCAAACTGCAAAGAAAACAGGCAACCAGCCAAGTACACCCTCAGTCTAGTTAAAGAGAGGACCATGCTCTTAAAGACGCAGGTGTCCTACTCCCCAGGAGCACGGGCAGGAAACCCCCCAAGCACCATGTCCAACGCCCCACCTCCACTAACATGAAAGAGGCATGGCTACATGACACCCCAAGTGCCAGGTGTCCAACACCCCGGATGACCCGTGGCCAGGACAGGCTCTCCAGCTGATACTGCACCACCAAAACTACAGCCAGGTCAAACCCACTAGCGGACATTGCACTGCACAACACATACACACAGGACCTGGGCTGCCACAAACCCAACAAGTGGTTCGCTACACCACAGGCTGGGTTTTACAACAGAAGATGTAGAACATATAGCCTGACAACACAAGAGTAGGCGATTTGAGTGTACTAAGGCATGGAAAACAAGAGACACCTACTCTTATCGAGTCCATTGCCCTAAGTTACAAAGTTCATAACACTTGGTGGCCCTGTGGAGGAAAAGTCTAGACAACAAAGGCATTGATGGAATTCGAGAAAGACAGTAAAGAGAAGAGTGAGCGAAGAGAGAGAAAGAGAAAGAAGAATAAGTTTGGAGATGCATAAACCATGGGATAAGACAGTAGCATTATTTTACCACATTTTATGTCAAGGGCTGCCAGAGCCGGTGCAACATCAGCTAAAGGAACAGGAGGGAATAGAAGCAGAACTATAGCCAGAGATACAATTGGCAATTGTGCGTTACTGTAGAATATTAAGGGAGAAAGATAAAAAGAAAGACAAGAGTAGGAAACAGGAACAAGCAAAGTTGGTGCAGAAACAATTACCAAAGTATACCATAGAAGGAGCGGTATTGATAAGTAATGAGGGAGTGACGGCACAAATAGTGCAGTTAATGCAGCAGAATAAAGCCACATACGCCATGCATCAACACAGGTATAATTTTATGCTTGGAGGCAGAGGGAATGGGCCTTGAGGAGAAGAATGAGGTGGATTTCAAAGCCCTCAAGGAAGGGGAGGATTTAATGGCAGACAGCCACTACAATGTTGGAATTGCAGTAAATTAGGACATTTAGCTAGAGTATGCAGAAGCAGGGGAGGCATGCAACAACATAATTGGCAATCTCCAAGAGCGGGGATGGGATATGCTCCACAGTATAATACAGATTTACAAGGATATTATGTCCATGATCACACGCACACTCAGAAATATGCACCGCAATCATAGCAAATACAAGAAGTCCCAGTACAGATGCAATCACCACAAGGGCAACAACATCAAGCACCTATGCAGATGCAAATGACACTGACACAACAAGTACAATATAGCCCAATTCAACAGGCAGGTGCATCACAATGGCACATGGATACGGGCGCCACACAAGTAGCTGCACCCAAATCTGGGAGTGTGACTATGGAAGGAGGAAATCCTTTCACAGGTACAGGGATGGATTCATATCCACAATAGGATAGGCCAAATAAGGACCTGATGTGTTCAGTACTATCTATAACACTGTACCCCCAAGAGGAACCAAGGATCAAGTTGACGATAGGAGGCAAGACGTTTTCATTTCTTGTAGACACTGGAGCAACTTGTTCCTGTGTCCATGAGGGAAAATATCCAATGTCAGGCCACGCCATGAATGTGCAGGATTTATTTTGGGGTGATGAATTTAGTTCCATTTACAGACAAACTACCAATTTCTATAGGTGAACATGACATGCCTATACCATTATTATACTCGAGACAAATGCTGGTAAACATAGTTGGGCATGACTTAATGACGAAACTTAATATGACGAAATTTTTTTCTGATGGAAGGAATAGTGTGTTCAACTCCTGGTATAAATTATGCCAATGTGAGGAAGCACATGTTAGCATTTACAGTAAAGAAAGCTTCACACAGAGTACCTCTAGAAGAGGAAGTGTTTTTGTATGGAGTGACTGCCTTATTATCATGGTTGCCTAAATTGTTTGGCAAGTTATTGAGAATATCTGATACGTTTTTGTTCAGGCCAAATATCCCTATGGATGATGAGGAAGGGCATATTATCGCTTTACAACTAGAAGCAGCAATAGTCAAAGAAGAAAGAGTGGCACTTCATGGGACAGACAATGAGGGACAGGAATGAAGAACAGCAATAGCCCTCAATGAAGGATATCGGTTGACAGATTTAACAGATGAAGAGCTATTTAGGGATGACTATTCAAATTATGAGTTAGTATTTTTCATAAATCTCACTTATTGGATCAAAGTAGAGGATGTAGAAATACCACAGAGAATGGCATTGGTAAAAATGAAGCTGCCATTTTTCCAGGAAGATTTGGAAAAGTACCAAGTATCCTATGGACTACAAAACCATATGACGTGGGCCTATTGAAAGGAGTAGCAGCAGTTAAAATTAAGCTCAAACCAGGAGCAATTCTGCCACGTGCAAAACAGTATCCAATGTCCAAAGAAGCGGATGAAAGTATATTTGAAACCATATCGCTTTAATGAAGCAAGCATTTTAGTACCATCTGATGCTCTGTGTAACACGGCCGGGTACCCTGTCAAAAGAATTGACGAGGGGTTCTTGGAGATTTATCCAGGACCTTTTCCCTCTGAACAATATAGTCGAAGCAGAGTTTCCCTTAGTTCCAAATCCTGCAACATTATTGTGCAATATCCCATTGAAAGCAAAGTGTTTCACTGTTGTAGATTTTAAAAATACATTTTTCTCAATTCTGCTTCAGGAAGACTCACAAGATTTGACTTTTTTTTCATATTGAATGATCCGCCTGAAACATACTTTTTTGCCCCAAGGGTATTGTGAGTCCGCATCAATTTTGAATAGGGTCCTTCAGGTGGACTTGAGTAAAGTCCACCTTGAACGTACCATAATTCAATATGTTGATGACATTTTATTGTGCAGTGAGACAGAAGAAAGGTGCAGAGAAGACACTGTCAAACCTATGACTATAATGGCAGAGAAAGGGTACAAAGTAGATAAGGATAAATTACAATATTGTCAGGAAGAAGTACTGTATGGGACAGTTGATCACATACGAAGGAACAAAAGTGACACCTGAAAGGGCAGAGGCTATCATGAGGACTGAACAGCCAAGAACAGTGAGACAACTGCAACAATGTTTAGGCCTATGCAATTATTGCAGGGCCTGGGTCTTTTATTGCAGTGCATATATTCGTCCACTTATAAAAGAGGCACAGTTGGCTAAAAATAAATTAATATGGACAGAAGAGATGACTAAAGGATTTTATTAATATAAAACGCGATCAGCACAGATCCTGTGTTAGGGATTCCAAACTACAGTGAAGAATTGTACTTATTTTCTCATTCAAATGGAGAAGTCATGACAGCAGTGCTTACACAGAAAACAACACTAGGACATGGACATAGACCATTGGCTTACTATAGTGGGATCTTAGATCCAGTCATGAAAGGACATTATCCTGGTAAGCAATCTTTAGCAGCTGCTACGTTTGGAATTGCTAAAAGGCCTGAAGTATAACCATGGGGTGTTCAGTAACATTGTACTTAGAGCATGCATTATTTGAATTTTGGAGAAGCCTAAAAGTACATTGACTACACAAAGAGAGTCAGGGTATGAGGTAATTATCTCAAAACCCTGCAATCAAAATGGTTAAGTGTAGCACAGTGAATCCATCAATGTTTATAGCTGAACCAGTGGGAGATGATGATGATGTGCATGACTGTACAACATATACTGAATGATATGATGATATTCCCCGATTTAGAGAAAATGCTCTAGGAAGGGGGAAGTGGCTTTCATTGATGGGTCATCGAGAATTGATCAAAAGATGGGGGTAAGACATACGGGATCGTCAGTGGTAAAACTGAACCAAGAGGGTACATTTGAGTTAATGATTAGTAAGTGATTGTCCCTAAATTACTCAGCGGAGGCTGCAGAATTAGCAGTGCTTATTGATGCGCTGTGAAGTTTTGAGGATGAGGAAGTGATGGTGTACTCTGACTCTGCCTATGTTATGCCAACTGTAAACACAGGCATATGATGTTGGAAAAGGAGGGGTTTCCTCCATGCATACAGCACTCCAGTGCAACAGGCAGGCCTATTAGAAAAACATATTGGGCCTCATTACAACCTGCCAGTCCGGGACCGTGCAAAATCTGTGACGGCGGTAAAACGATTCCGTGTCCGCAAGGTTGCGGAAAAACCGTCCGATTACACGCTGTCGGTCGCACGCACCACACGAACTCGGAAACGTTGTTACCTCCGTCACGGAACACCCCACGGAAATGGAAATAACGCAGCCACAAGTGGTGCAAAACCCGTTTCCGCCTCCGCCGCCACGGACACGGAACCGGAAATACCATGATCGCCAAAACAGGAAAACACTCCAGTGCAACAGGCAGGCCTATTAGAAAAACATATTGGGCCTCATTACAACCTGCCAGTCCGGGACCGTGCAAAATCTGTGACGGCGGTAAAACGATTCCGTGTCCGCAAGGTTGCGGAAAAACCGTCCGATTACACGCTGTCGGTCGCACGCACCACACGGACTCGGAAACGTTGTTACCTCCGTCACGGAACACCCCACGGAAATGGAAATAACGCAGCCACAAGTGGCGCAAAACCCGTTTCCGCCTCCGCCGCCACGGAACCGGAAATACCATGATCGCCAAAACAGGAAACAGAGAGGTGGCCATCATATAAAAGCACAATCCATTGCCATCCAGAGCCAGCACAAGCACAATCCTAACTCTGAGAAGCCAAAAGGGACCACCAGCATGTCTGCCAGGATTCCTGCTCAGAGGCAGCGCAAACAGCGCTTCAGCGAGGCGGAGCTAACCGTCTTGGTGGAGCACATTGTGGACAATGCGGAGATGCTGTTCAGCGCCGACCAACGGCGTGCCACACAGCAGCGGAGGAAGGAGGTGTGGGCCGAAGCTGCACGCAAGTGCACCGCTGTGGGCGTGGCAGTGAGGAGCGTGAAGGACTGCCACAAGCGGTGGGACGACCTGAGGCTGAGGGTACGCAACCTCATTTCCACGCACCGCCAATGCAGCAGTGGGACAGGCGGAGGACCCCCTTCCCCACTGAGGCTGCAAGCATGGGAGGAGCGTTGCAGCAGCGTCCTCCACCTAGAGGGAATCCATGGGATCGGGCAGGCTGAGGCAGGAGTGAGCCCACCTGCAGATGCCGGTAAGTGCCCAAACATGAATGCCACATGTAAATATGCAGTAGCGAGTACTGGGCCAAAGGACCCATTAACAACCTTCCCCTCCCCCCCAGTCAGTGCATGTGTGGGCCAAAGGACCCATTAACAACCCCCCCCAGCCAGTGCATGTGTGGGCCAAAGGACCCATTAACAACCCCCCCCCAGGGCAGTGCATGTGTGGGCCAAAGGACCCATTAACAACCTTCCCCCCCAGGCAGTGCATGTGTGGGCCAAAGGACCCATTAACAACCCCCCCCCAGGCAGTGCATGTATGGGCCAAAGGACCCATTAACAACCCCCCCAGGCAGTGCATGTGTGGGCCAAAGGACCCATCATGATCCGTATGGCAACCAATATCACAGAATGCATACACCAGCAATCAGATGCATGTGACTAACACTATTCAATGTACAATCTTAATGACGCATGTGATGCACCCATCTGCCACCACAACAACACTAATTGCATGCCCTTTGTGTCCCCACAGCCGTTTCAAGTGACAGTGATACTGCACAACAGGCCAGCCAATCTGCACCGGCAAGTACACAAGCCACCGCCACCACACAGGAGGAACTGCTGCCGGCAGTTCTGCACCTCTGCCACATTACCAGCCACTACAGATGTGCGGCCCACCACCACCGACATCCCCACCGTCTCCACACTGGCTGAGTCTAGACAGGTGCCACGGGAACCTATCATGGCCACCCAACACAACACCGAAGGCAGCAGCACTGCAGAGGGGGCGGCCTGCAGTGATAACAGTGCCCCGCAAGAGCACTCGGAAACGGGGCCACAGGGGGAGATGCCCACATTGGAAGACCTGGGCTCCTTCCATGTGCTGGGGTTCAGCCCCACTTCACCGGGGAGTCCCATGAGGTCGCCCACCCCATCCATGGCCGAACTGAATGCCCGCATGCAGCGGATGGAGGACCAGCAGGCTACCCTCACCCAGCTGGTGGAGAGGCAGCTAGAGGAATCCAGGCTGCAGAGGGAGAGCTACAGCGCCTCAGTGCGTCACCTGTCGAGGTCCATCGGACGCTTTGCGAGCACTATAGTAACCCTTGCACGCCATGTGCGGGAGGGCAACGACCACACCTCCAGGCTTGTAGAGGCCATGTTGGTTGGCCAACAGGCAAATCTGGCACGGATGCCCTCAATCCCAGATTCTGGCCAATCAAACACAACCACCCCATCCAGCTCCACTACTGCAAGTCCAAGGAGGCGCTCGAGTAGGCTAACGGGTCCCTCGGGCAAGGTTGCACAGGCACAGAAGCGCACACGGAAGTGATGGCATGTGTGTGGGGCAGTGCAGGACACATGTGGACTACAAGGGTGTGAGAGGGGTGGGCACATTTGGGTGGTGGGGTAGGTAGTTTTGGGGGTTTGAACAATGGGGTCTGGGTGGGGGTGGGCACGTTTGGGTGGTGGGGTAGGTAGTTTTGGGGGTTTGAACAATGGGCTCTGGGTGGGGGTGGGCACGTTTGGGTGGTGGGTGGCCCCGGGTGTACAGCTTCCCTAACCAATGCACCTCCTTCCCTGTTGTTATTACATCAATACATCACCATTTCAAATCAAGACATACATGTGTGGACATTGATCATTTAGTTGTGAAGTGCAACTATTAATTCATTGTCGTCACCATGTTCGTGCATTTCTGTGAATGTGCTGTGACTCAAAAGTAAATGCGAATCAGGGCATCCCGTGCTCTCTGGCCATCATGTGGACCCCCAGGGGGAGGCGGTGCCATCCCATCCCCATCTCCATCCCCATCCCCATCTCCATCCCCATCCCCATTTCCATCCCCATCTTCCTCATCTGCGTCTGGTGGCATTGGGATGTTCCTGCGCAGGCATATATTGTGCAACATGGCACATACGAGCGTGATTTTACCCGTCTTTACTGGGCTGTACAGCAGTGATCCGCCAGATCTGCTCAGACAGCGGAAACGGGCCTTCAGCAGTCCAAATGTCCTCTCAATCATTCCACGTGTGCGGATATGTGCCCTATTGTATGCCTCTTCATGCCTGTTCCTTGGTCTCCGTACAGGTGTCATCATCCATGGCGTGAGTGCATATCCCGCATCACCTACATGGGATGTAGATGGGGGAACATGTCAGTGTTTGTGGCATCATGTCCTCATCTGCTGCTGTGCATTCTTGTATCATCATTCATTCATGCATATGTACCATGCAGTGTATGGAGGTATGTTTTGGGCATCACGATGTATGTCGCTGACTGCATATGGGCCTACACATTAACTTGCATGTTTACTGTGCCCTGCGGGTGACATTTGATTGTGTGCATGTCACGGTGCAGTGCTGTCCACACATGGCAGAGTGACTCCACTGTACGGAAGTAGTAAATTCACGTCGTCTCATTTACACGCCTCTCGTGCTTTTTGAGGCAGTGTTTCAATTGAGGGTGGGTGTCTGCAGTGGCACAGGGTTCATGGGACAGTGACAGGAATGGCTGTGCCAGCGTGTGCACGGGCACATTGTGGTGCCCTGTCATGTCTTCCTTCATGATGTTTGGCATCCGCTGTGTATTTGGTAGATGGAAGGGGGTGATACATGTGCGGTCACAGCGGCACACTCACAATGCTCATTGGCCTGGACACACACACACCACTCCGACAGGGTTGTAGCATCATCAGCTGTACTCACCCAATAGCCATGTGCTTTGTCCGGCATAGCGTTCCATGTACCGTGGCAACGTGGAATTCCGCAGTACCATTGAGTCATGTGATGAGCCTGGGAAACGTGCGCAGCAGTGTGTAATCAGTTGCATGGCATCACAAACCATCTGGACATTCAAAGAGTGATACTGTTTCCTATTGCGGAACACCGCCTCAATTGCATGTGGTACTGTCAGCTCGACGTGGGTGCAGTCAACTGCGCCTATGCAATTTGGCATGCCTGCTATGGCATGGAAGGCCAACTTGGTGGCAATGACCTCGGAGAGGGTGCGGGGTAGGGCTATGTGTTCCAACACATGGCGCAACAGGGCATCCAGTACCTGTACCAGGATTTTGGAGAAACAGGGTTGTGATATGCCGTGCAGCTCACCAACCGTGTGTTGATAGGTGCCAGTGCCAAGGAAATGCAGTACTAAGACAACCTTCAAGAGGGGGGGGATGGCGGTGGGGGTGTCAATTAGGCTGCTGATGTTGTCCTCAATCATGGCGGTGATGTGCAGGATTGTTGCACGGTCCAGCCGGTATAGTGTGTGGATCTGTCCTGGGGTGAGGTTCCAGGGTGATGCCCTGATGCGTGGTATTGCTGGCTGGCGGCGGGGTCAGGCTGGCTGGGCAATGGGGTTTGCCATAGCTGCAGGGTTGGCTGGTTGCCGCCTGCGCCTCCTCCGCCTACGCCTCCTCCTCTGCGCCATTACTGCCACCATGTGCAGTGCTGCCTGTTGGTTGAGTAGGCCCAGTCCCAGTGCTACTAGACCTGCTGCCTGCATGGTTCTGTGTTGTGTTGGGCTGGGTGTGGCCCTTTTGTAGGCTCCCAGTGTCCTGCTCGGTCCAGCCTGGCTTATTTGGTGCACCTGTGCCCTGATTCATTTCAGCAGGCAGTGTATAACGCCATGTTCACGGTGGCGGCGGTTCCGCCACCGTGATCACGGTATTTACACCATTTTTTTGCCGGTATTTCCGTGTCCGCGCTAGTCGTGATGCTCACAGTGTTTCGTGTTGACGGTAACGGAGGGGTTTCCGTGCAGACGGACTTAACGGGAACCCTATTTCCGCGGTGGCGGTTTAGGGTGGTGCTATTACCGGGGCCGCGGGTCATGATTGGGCGGACATGGAAACGGTGCCGGTATGGTTTTACCGGCAGTGTTAATTCCGGACCGGAGTACTTGTAATGAGGCCCATTGAAGCATTGAGTTGCCCAGACACCATAGCAATCGTAAAATGTGCTGCTCATTCAAAGATAACAAATGTAATCTCTCATGGAAAAGAAGCCGCAGATTTGAATGTCAAAAAAGCAGCCAATTACCCAACTACATTTAAAAGTGAAGTAAAAACTGCAAAGCAGGCGACAGGGCGATACATGCTGGTTAAGGAAGGATTTTATATGACGTCCATTCTGCAAATAATTGAAATGCAAGGACAAGCATTGCAGGAAGAAAACAAGTTGTGGAAACAGGGATATTCTCTATCCGCCTCTGAGGAAATGTGGAGACAGGATAACACTGGAAAGCCAGTTATACCTCTTTCATTATTGAGGGTAGCGTTGAAGCAGTTTCACTACTGAGTGCATGTGACTCGTACCAAACCTATTTGAACATGTGGCACAGTACATTATAAACTGTACTGTGTGCCAGAGATGTACTGCAGGACACACTTTGCGGTGAGGAACCAGCCTGGCTCATATCACCATCTGACCCTCATGAGTTGGTGACTGGATGCCGTATGAGAACTCCTCTCACTCCCCCCAACAGGGGCAAATACAGATGCCCATAGTGTAGTGAGGGCTTTAGGTGATGAAATGCATGATTATTTGAAAACAATAACCACAAGTATTTCTTTTATGTCTCAACAGTTCCAGAATCGATGGGAGTGGTCAAGGGGAAGCAGAAAAAACAATCAGCCTATTGATTAGAAAGAAATAATCAAGCCACTATGCCTGTATCCAGGGGACCAGGTGCTGGAGCGCAAATGTGTACACACCAGGAGTACCCCGCTCTTTGAGGGCACCAATGAAGTGGAGGAAGTAATCCCTACTGCTGTGAAACTACAAGGAAGGTGAGCATGGATACATTTACATGATGTCAAACCCTACAAAGGATAAACCTTGACCTTTCCTGAAACTACCCCTACTGAAGCAAGTGAAGAATGTCAGCGTGTAAAAACAAGATATATGAGCAAAAGCCAAGACCAGGCAAGGGAAGAAGAAGCAACACTTTTAGGCTAGGGTTCCTTAAGGACTGATGGACTTGCAGTGATCCCGGAACAACTTGCATAATCTATTCATGAGTTATCAATAACCGATAAACTTGATATATTAAAAGTAATTGGAGAAATGGAAACGTTTCAAGAAGAAAGAAATGCAGCTCCACAAACGAAATGTACTATATGAAGGCTAATTATCAGAGCTTTTTGTGGTATTTTAATTTTAGCTGCTATCCATATTACGTTGGCATTCACACATATTATAGGCAGTGATGAACAAGAAAAGAAGCCATCTGCCATTGTTCCCATTAGGATTCCAAAAACCCCACATACCTCTGAAATTAAAGGCCATTTTTCTCAAATAAAGAGAGATGCTGAAGAAGGCAATGAAAATATAAGTGCATATTTAGGCAAATCAGCTGATCCAGATAACAACCTATGGCACCAGCACATGAAAGAGGTGGGAGAAAATAAATTAGAAGAAGGTTGTTATGTCTGTTCCTTAATACCATATGCCATGAATGCGGCAAAAACATTTATTGCAAGAAATGTGCCTTCACATGATGCAAAATGTCTCAGTCACCTGGCAGCATGCACCACCAGAGGGAAATTCAAAGGAAGATGGGCAACTCTAAGATGGCGATCAAGACAGACTTTCCCATACAAAGATACATGTGTGAAAACAAAGAGAATGGAGACTGGAATGGGGTTGACAAGCAAAAGACGAATGTATCCGTCCCAGTATGGAGAACAAATAAAAACTGTCAAAATGAAAAGAATGAACTGCTCAGACATGACTGAAAGATCAGGAGAGCCAGGATGCTGGGAAAGAACACAGCTGTTGGTGTATGGACGTGTATCAATCAGTGCTGTGTGGGAACATGCACTAATATCATTCCCTGCACACTTATTGTAGAAGGAAGCAATCCGCAAATGCATAAGGTGAATGATGAATGCCTGAATCACGGGACATGTATGCAAAACTACTAACCTGAGTTGACAACGAAGCAGGACCAGTGCATATATTACGCAACTACCTGCTTCAAGCATGATGGCAAGGTCAGTGTTGGCAAGAATAAAGGTTGTGGGGGAAATAATTGAAGTTCCAGGAATGAATGGAGGAACTGCAGTGCTGATGGATCGATATTGGACCTGTGGATCCAGAGTCTACATGCTGTTACCTACAAACTGGGGAGGAGTGTGCTCCATTGTAATGGTACACATCCCAGCGTTGGTGATTCCCCAGAGTGACCTTCATATTGATGAATTTCCAAATTGAATGAATACCAAAGAAGGAAGAGATAATTTAATCTTCAACAACTAAATGGGAGAGCTAGTTCAGATCAAAATCAATAAAGGCTTATGAAGACATTCCTGATGAATACAAATTATTCAGCGAGACCACCATGATAATGACATCTCTATTTATACCAGTACTCCAAGCAACAGTGAATACCAAGTGGTTTCAGATCACTGGGTGGAAATTGCTGCAGATGATCAATGCAAAAACAAAAGGAATTAATACAATCAAAGAAGAATTGAGAGTCACCAGGCAGATGACCCTCCAGAACAGTTAGTTTCTGCATCTAATAACAGCAATTATAGGAGGCATTTGTGCCAAGGTCAGCCGTCTTGCTGTACATTTACACCATCTCATGATGGAGAAAATGGAACCATGACAGAAGCAATAACGATGTTTACAACCCTACATACAAAGATGGAAGAAGATGCTGATGAGACGACAGGAGATGATTGGTTCTCATCTCTGTTTTCATGGATTCCATCTTGGTTGGCGAAATGCTTTCAAATTACTTGGAGCCATATTAGTGTTAGTGATGCTAGGATTCTGTTTCATAAGGATAATTTTGGGACAATGTCAGAAGACAGCCAAGAAAGCTATTGGAATGAAGATAATGGTTTACATTAACAGTGGCGCTGGAGAAAAAATGCAGACGAAAGAAAATACTCGAGAAAATATCAAGAAGAGTTATCTTGCACCTCCAGGAACAAAGTTTTACTATCCCCAAGATCGGAAGAGGTATGTGGGATGATGGATATTCTGTTCACCAGCTGGTATAGTCTATATGCTCTGGAGTGTGGATGAACATATATAAAATGCAGGTCACCTTAGGGGATGACGAATACTCCTTTAAGAATCCTGCCGTGACGGGCCCGCTGCGGCGCCAAATTGAATGTAATCATGGCAGAATAAACACCCCAAAATCCACCTGGGGGTGTCAGAAGCTCTGCTGCTCACTGTGGTCTCCACTCCGGAGCCGAACGGGACCAGGAAGCCAGCCCTTTGGGCTCCGAAAGCAGTAGCCCCTCCGCCGCCTCCTTCCAAAATGGTGGGCGGAGCTCGGGAACCCGGCCACTCAGAGGAGCGTGTTCTCGGCGTGTGGCCCCCTGGGCGTGGGTGGCCCAGGCAGGGCTCCTAAATGATATTGGAGGCAGCCCTGACTACCCGACCAAAAGCCTTGCCTGGGTGCCCCCACCCGTCGCCGCATGCGGAGCTCAGCAGCAGCACGCCTCCTCGGAGCCCCCCGGGCCCGACACGACACTCGCTCCTGAGCCGTGCCGGCAGCCTCACCCCGCTCCAAATAAGCCCTTGGGTGCAGGCGGTGGTGCGGGCTCCACGGGCACAAGACAGCACTCGTGAGGGGGAATCCCTCCATCTTCTGAGATCCCACAGGTGCCAGGAGGCCCCTGAACCACAGGCAGGAGCTGGCCGGGGACTGATATGGGCACTGAGCCCATAAAGCAATTTAACTACTTAGGGGACAAGACCCCCCAAAGCGGCCAACACGGATCCAACAGGAGGGACCCCACAATGTGGGAGGTGCCCCTTCCCAGCGTCACCCCAGAACGCCTCTGCTCCAGGACAAGGTAGGCATGCAGCTGGCCCAGGAGACCCACCGCTGATAACGGAAGGCTTGGCATCCACCCCGCTGGGGTGAGACCGGGGTGCAGCCTCCGAAGTGGCCCCGCTCATCCGCTAGGGACCTCACCTCCCCCATCACGCACCGGACCCCGGCTGGCCCTGTTTGGGCACCCCCGCTGGGGGCTAAGGGACTTCAGAAGTGGCCCCTTTGGCAGCTCTTCCCTCCAGGAGCGCCCCAGCCCACTCTGCTTTCCCCCACTGCCTCTGTATAACAGTGGGGGTCTTCAACCCACAGATTCTTCCATCCCAGCGAATACCATCCACAGAATACGGCAACATCCTCCACGCACAAAGCATATTTACTAATATCAAGGAGTCCATATCCTCTTACTCGAATCAAGCCTCGGCCGGCCTGTCCTGGACACCCCTGCTGAGTACTGAGGGACATTAGAAGCGGCCTTGCTCTTCCCACTCTGCTGCCCCTACTTCCTGGGGTGCCCCAGCACACCCTGCTCCCCCCCCCCCACTGTCACAGCACAACAGTAAGTGACTGCAATCTAAGGAATCATTTGCGCCGGCAAACACCAGCTACAGAACCGCAACTCCTACTTCAACATCCTCACGCTCTAAAATCATATCTACCAGCGCTCTCCCACCTACGCCCCCGGAGGGTCCTCGAGTCCACCTCTCAGGAACCAGATCTAGAACAATGGCAAAGCAATCGAAGGCCAGCAAGAACTCAGACATCGCATCCATGTTCTCGACGAAGGACAAAGGGAAGAAGCTTGACCCCCTCAAATCCACCCCACCAAAAGCTCAGGAGGACAGGGACTCCTTAGCCACCAAAGAGGACATACAGGCCTTCATGGCAGACATTAAATTCAAATTCAGATCCTGCATGACGGAGCTTACCACCAAGCTAGAACACACGGATCAAAGGGTGAACGAGATGGAACAAAGACTGGGGGAGATTGACGACCGCTCCCAGGATCAGGCAGCCACACTGTGGGAAATCCAAAGCTATATAAGATCCTTACAGGACAAGTGTGGAAACCCTTGAGTTCAAGCAAGAGGATTTGGAAAACAGGGCCCGGCAAAACAGCTCCCGAATCCGTGGGGTTCTATATTCTGTGCCAGACAAAGACCTGGCTGAATACGTGGGGGACTTCTTCCAATCTCTGCTTCCACACCTAGACAAACCACAACTCCTTTTGGATCGCACCCACAGATTGCGCCTACGACGAGGGGTGGACTCGGACCCCCCTGCGGATGTTATAACAAGAGTGCACTTCTTCACTACAAAGGAAGCAATCTCAGCTATCAGCCGTACCCGGGACAAACTTTCCTTTCAGGGGTCACCTCTCCAGATCTACCAAGACCTCTCCCTACTCACCCTCCAGAAGAGGAAATCTCTCTGGCCCCTGCCACTTTTCCTGCAGGAGCAACAGATTCGGTACAGATGGCTGTTCCCAACTGCCCTACAATTTTCATATAACGGCACGCTACACAGAATCAGCCACGTTGAAGATGCCAGCAAGATCATGCGACCCTCCGCACCTAACGAGGATACTTCACCAAGGTTGGAGGACCCGATAGGTCGGGAAATGGCTGTTCTTCCAAAGCCTAGACGATCTTCATGGTCCAAGGTCCCGCAAAGTAGAAGGAGAAAATAACAAAGTGCAGAGGATTCTCTGCAGGAGGGTTGCCCCTCCCGGGGCTGTCCTCCAAACACTGCTGCGGAGATGTATCACTGACCCTGACCCAGCCACGAATGATCACGTCCGACGCAGCGGGCCCTACCCACGGCCCATGCCCATTTCCAAGGTACATTCCATCTTTGAGTCCTTGGAACTTCATTACACTCGTATTTCTATGATTGGCCCCCCAGTTAAAGTTATGCTCCCCCATTGGGGGCATATGTTAAAACCCCAAGAGCAGGGTGATTTATGGCTAACATACCCCCGGGGCCAGTTAATCGACACCTCACCGACCCCACCCCCTGAACATACCAGCAGGGCAGCCCAAGCGCAGGGACACCATACCCTGAAGTTCCTTACTCTGAATGTCAACGGATTGAACTCTCCCGCTAAACGGAAGTCGATCCTGAAAAAGCTCCAAGACGAGGATGCAGCTGTAGCTCTGATACAGGAGACCCATCTGCTATCGGAATATTGGGGACGGCTCCGCTCTAGATTTTTCCCGCTTCAGCTTTTTGCCTCAGGGAGCTCTAAGAAAAGCGGCACAGCAATCCTTTTCAGAAAGGGCCTGAACCCTCAAATTCTGGATACTAAATCATGCCCGGAAGGCCGATTCATGGCAGTCAAATGTCGACTGCTGGGAGACATATACATGTTTGCTTCAATATATGCCCCCAACACCGGCAATCAGCTTTTTACGACTCTGTGGGTGCCACCTTATCCCACTTTATAGAAGGCCAAGTTATAATCGGGGGAGACTTCAACAGAGTGCCGGACCCTACAAGGGACAGCTCCCACCTCCCCACTCCTAGAGACTTCACTCAAGCACTCAGCCTCCTTTGCTTGTTTAGAACGCTCGAAGTGGCAGACTCATGGCGGATCCTCCACCCTTCTGAAAAAGATGACTCCTTCTACTCCTATATCCATGTGACCTTCTCGAGGATAGACCTCCTTCTGACATCCACCCAGCTGCTCACCTACACCGAAGAGGTATCCACCGGCCCCCAGATTTTGTCAGACCACGCCCCAGTAATCATTGAAATCCGAGCACACATACCAAAGCCCAATCCTCCTCCCAGATGGTCACTATATGATCCAATTCTTAATGAAATGCCGCTCAGGGACAAGACCGCAAAAGCAATCAAAAACTTCCTCAGAGAAAACCTGGTAGAAGACACCTCCCCCTCAAACACCTGGGACACCCTAAAGGCGGTGATCAGGGGTGATCTAATCGCACAAGGGGTGGCATTCCAGCGCAACAGACGGCAGGCCTGCCTAGTCTTGGAGGAGGAACTCAAAACAGCGGAAGAGACTCATAAGAAAAAAGGCTGGTCCCCCAGGACACAGCGAGCCATCTGCATCGCCAGGAAAAAACTAGAGGCTCACTACGCCGAACATACGGCCTTCCTCATGGCCAAAGACAAGCAATTTTACTATGTCAAGAACAATAAGGCTAATAAGCTACTGGTAGTCAAACTAGCCAACGCGAAACATAACAGTACTATCGTCGGCCTCCGAGATTCACAGGGGATAATTCAATATGTGGAATCCAAAACACTACACTTGACGGTGGTACATCTGTCCCAGGTAATAACGGCACCCTCACGGAACCAGAACAAACAAAAAGAGTACCTACGAGAGGCAGCGGTCCCCCAACTACACGACTCGACCAGAGAAATCCTGGAGTCCCCAATCACAGATGAGGAGGTTGAAGAAGCTATTAAGTCCCTCAAACCCCGGGCCCCAGGCCCCGATGGCTTCTCCACAAGATTTTACAATATCGTTTAACCCCAGCTGGTTCCCCCCCTTGGTGGCACTCTTCAATTCCTTTAGGGAAACGGGGACGGTGACCCCCTCAATGCAAGAATCCACCACAATCCTCCTTCCTAAGCCAGAGAAAGACCAGAGAGACCCGGCCTCTTGTAGGCCGATAGCCCTCCTGAACATCGACGCCAATCTATATTCCAAGATCTTGGCTGACCGCCTGGTGCGCATTCTGCCTGATATAATTCACACTGACCAAACAGGCTTTATCCTAAACAGATCTGCGGGCGATAATGTGCGCAGAACCCTGAACCTGGTCGACTTAGCCACGCAAAACTCCCAAGGGCTGGTGTTGACGGCTCTTGATGCCATCAAAGCATTTGACAGGGTGGACTGGTCCTTCATACAGCTCACGTTGGAGGCCTTTGGACTTTGCCCGGCATTCCAGACAATGGTGCTGGCTAACTATAAAGCGCCAAAAACACTCCTTACAATTAATGGTTCATTTTCTGCCCCGATCTCTCTGACCTGCGGGACCAGACAAGGCTGCCCCCTATCTCCACTGCTATTTGCGCTCATCATGGAACCGTTCGCCCAAAGGATCAGACAGAACAGCTATATCAGGGGCCCTCACTCCAATCTGTCGCAGCATAAAATTGCCCTATATGTAGATGATGTGCTGCTCACGATCTCGGAACCCCGCACCTCATTACAACATGTCCTATCCGAAATAGCCAGCTATGGCGAGGTCACTGGCTTTGCCATTAACTTTATCAAATTGGTGGCCCTGAGCATAGGTCTCTCCCCGGAGGAGCGGGAGGCCCTGATCCCAATGTGCCCAATTGTATGGAAGAGAAGAGAAAGTCCATCCCCTACCTGGGGGTCCAGATCCTGGCAAACCCAAGGGAAACATTTCAATCTAATTTCCCGAAGCTCTTCAGAGAGTTCGAGGATGACTTGAAATGCTGGGCATTTTAGGAAATTTCCCTGATGGGTCACATAACGGCCTGTAAAATTTACCTTTTACCAAGATTCCTCTACGCCTGTTCAACCCTCCCAGTAGCAATCCCAATGCCCGACCTAAACGAGTTACAGAAGAAGATGCTCCAGTTTATCTGGAAGGGCAAAAAAAGCAAGAATCCCCCGGAAGACACTAGTAGGGGACACAAGACTCAGAGGTCTGGGGGTCCCCGACCTGCAGGCCTACAGGGCAGCAGCACAACTACCTCACGTCCGCGCCTGGCAAATAGCCTCCGACCGCCCAAGATGGGTGGAACATGAGCAATTACGGCTCCTGCTCCCCCTCAGATTCCTTCTGCACATTCCACCTGCCCTCAGAGAACACGGGGAGGGCCTCCTGCTGGCAACCAAACACACGCTGGCCTCCTGGGATTGGGCGCTGAGACATAAGGGAATCACGAGGGGACTGAGCCCCCTATCTCCAATTTTCCACAACCCAACCTTTTCACCCGGGACGCATCCGCGAAACTTCCAGAATTGGATAGCGGGAAGCCTCGAAACCTTGGACCAACTATATGAGGGGGCCCTCCCCTGCACATTTGAGCAATGTAAGGAGCGTTTCCAACTTCAGGAGAGGGACAGGTTCACATACTTTCAGCTATGCCACTGGTGCTCACACCCGCAAACCCTCCAAGCAGCCACGCGCCCCTCACAGCCCTCAAACTAACCCTCAAGGACCTTGCATCCCGAGGCAGAATATCCACTCTATATAGATTATTTTCGGGGGACTTTCTGGTCACAAAGGCCCGGGCTATAGCCCAATGGGAAGCGGACTTGGGACACCCGCTGGAAGACCAGGCCAGGGTGGACATTTGGACACGAACTCACGCATCATCTACTTGCGTCACCAATAGAGAATGCACGTATAAAATTCTACACCGCTGGTACTACTCCCCTCTCAGGCTCCATCACATGAACCATTCTCTCGACCCCCTTTGCTGGAAAGGATGTGGCCGACCGGGCTCTTTCTTTCACATGTGGTGGGCGTGGCTGAAGGTCCAACAGTTTTGGAAACTATGCCTAGTGGTCATCGAACAAATCACCCAGACTCCACTCCCCCTCGAGCCCGGCCTGTTCCCCTGGGGACCCCGATCCCAGGGATTTACCCACGCTCTGGAAACAAAGCCAAACTACTAACCCAATGCCTCCTGGCGGGGAAAATAGTGACCGCCCGCTTCTGGAAAAGCTCTGGAAGGCCCCTCGATGATCCAATGGTGGGGGAAAATATGTGACATCTTGATCGCCGAATAGGTGACAGCGGCAAAAGCCGGAATCCTCCACCTCTTCCAAAACATCTTGGCCCCCGTGCTGGAATATGATCAGAGATAACCTGCTCTGACCTTCAAGCCCACTAATGCCCAGCGAGTCCTGGCGGACCACAATGCCACCTGAAAGAGGAAGCATAATCAAGGTGGACAAAACAAAGCACAAACTTGTGGGAAGCATACCTGTATCAAGGGCAGTGGAAGGAGATGGGTGGGGGGGACGTTGAGGGGAATGAGTATGAGCCATGTTACATGTTTTACTTATCATAAGCTTGTTACCTTGCCTTGGTTTAAAATAAACATATTTTTTAAAAAAAGAAAAGAAAATATGATGAGATGATAGAAGATGAAGCAGGAATTGTGGAAGAAGAGGAGAAGAAGGGTATGGTTGAATATTCAACCAGAGGGGGGAATATAGAGGAGCAGGTGGATGCCTCTTCTCTGATCCCCACGCCCTCACCACCATCCTACTGGAGTAGCAGACAAAGAGCTACAATTGGGAACCCATGCATGAATCCATGCAACATTACTATATCGCCTATAGATAAGATATGTAAGACTGACAATGTAACTGAAGCTCTAAGAGAAACATGTACCTAAGGACAAGGTAATCGTGAATATAAGAAGGTGATGTAACATGCTGACCAATAACTGTAAATACGCTGTAAAGCAAGCCAGAAAAGGCATATAGGATCTTGCTAAAAATGAGTCATATACATTATGTTTAGGACGGCCATTAGAAGAAAATGGACGCCGGCCCATGTTAGGAATCAACCCTGTTACCTCAGAATATGAGGACAGGATTGCAAATTGAAGAATTTATGAAGAAGCTGTTTTCGTGTGCAGAATAAGGGAGTAGCTTGGCCTGGGATAAAGGAGGCTATTTTGAGAGATGGGTGTAAGGAACAAAGGGAGGCAAATGAACAGACCATGTGCATAAGACATATTTCTGCTAGGATTAGGAGAAAGACAAGGACATTTGCAGGTGCCAAGTGTTGAACAAGCACGAAGGCAAAAACCTATGTGAGGTGGAGTGAGCAAATCTCTAAAGACCAGAAATGATAATAACACCCTCTTTAACAAATAGTATTAAATGAGAGGCTAAAATGGATAAAATTGTGGTCTCCTAACACATGACTCAGAAGTAAAAAAACAAGGGCTATTCATTAAATGCCCAGATGGAGATAGTGGTGTGCTCAAACTCCCTTGAATGTTCCAGAACAGTGAGCAGACTACTGTAGAGGATCAGCTGAATGCCTCTGCAGGAAGTCCTGCCCCCATCCTTCCTATATGTTGGAAGCCAGAGATGGTGACATGCAGGACACCAGTGATGGGGCCTATCCTGCAGAGAGCCTTTGAGAAAAGGTATCCCTATAGAAGACCCTATATGATATGGTACCCCGTAGAGATGACAATCTTTTGGAGGAGATCCCTGAAGGAATATGAAGAGGAGAGAAAGAGAAGTGGTGACGTCACAAGAAGCGAGCGTGACACACTGAGAAGAGTGGCTGAAGAAGAGGATGTAGAGAAGTTATGGAATCTAATGATTAAATAAAGGATTGAGCAAACTTTCACGTGCGGAATGAAGATTGCGCATGTGAAGAGCACTGCAGAATGTGCAAGTTGTTTCATAACTGTACAATGCAAGTAGACTAAGTGATCTTAAGGCTCGCTACACGTAGTGAAATAGACTGCAGGCGGTGCTGCCATTATATAAGAATTCTGGACATCAGTGTCACATATTTAGTAAGCTCAGACCCATGGAGAAGGAAGATTCGGAAGGCTGTGTCGCAGCAAAATGAAGCTAAGAGCATGGAAAGGCCTTGAAGAGTGGAGCTGTCTGGCCTGGTGTCAAGGATGAAGTAACCAAGAACTGGTTATCTATCTGAAAAGAACAGGAACTGTGAGACGCTGAATCGTCTTGTGTCAAGGTACAAAGAAAGAACACCATGAGTGCCAAGTTTATTAATTGAAGACAATTAAATGTTGCAAAACATGCCAAAATACAGTCTCCAGTCATGTGAGCAAAGGATGGAAATAGGAGTTGGCCATGCAGACCAGAACTGTGATAGGAGTGTGCCTATACTCCCTTATATTCCCAGGAGCAAGGATAGTTTGCAAGGCCGAGTTGAAAGACTATCTGAGTAGCAGAGGGCATAAGCGATGAGAGATGTTGGGCTAATTGGGTGGAGAGACATAGTCAAGTCCACCCACTGGCACCTGGGGGACCAGTTTACAAGCTGCTAGTGAGCCGAATGTTCCAGAAGGGTACACGCGTGCCAACCAATTGTAAAGTGTGGGATATATTGACCCACTCAACGGCATTGTACCACATCACCAAGCGGCATTGACACAAGAAACAGCAACTTGGCTGCTCTGTTTCCTGTGCGCACCAGGACCTCAAAACTGCGTTTTGGAAATGACAAAAGATGGCTGCACCATCCTGCCTAGTACACTTCAGGCAAGATGGAACAAGGGTACATACTGAAAAAGTATGACAGTGTGTTCTGAGACATTTATATGGAATCAAGTGAACCGGCAGCACTGTATTGCTGCAAAAGCCAAAAATTCCCCTTCAAAATGAAACCTTTTTTCACCCTTTCAAAATGCTGTTTTATGCTTTTTCCATCTGTGCATTCTGAAACCACTATGATGGAAATGGCCTTGCCAGGCCCAGGATAAGTCATTGTGCCTCAGAAAAACCGGGCATAATTCATGAATGACAGGTCCTGTCAAAGTAGATTTGAAAGAAATCAACAAGCAACTTTCTTTTCACCGGCACGGGAACATGCGTTTATTTCTTGACAAAATGTATCCAGGCGCAGCAGTTCAAAGAGACTTTTTACTCTCTGAGCCAGGTCAAGGATAAATGTATCTATACTTTAGATAAGAGTCCTGCTGCAAGGACAATGACTACAGCTTCAAAGACAGTGGCAATGTGAGGAGCTGCAAACCGAATTAAAGAAATAAATTATAGCAGTGGAAAAATGGGCTGTGCTGACTGAAGAAAAAAAATGACCTGTTTAAAACTCAATTGTTGATGAAAGCCTGCTTACTTAGCAATGTAAAGGAATTATGTTACTGGTGATAATACACACATAGGATATCTTCTGTCATAGGTTTGTTTAATTCAAGTAAGGAATTGAACAGTTTAAAACACATAGGCTGAAGTTGCAAGCTCTGAGAAAAACCTGTTATTCCAGTTGTTAGCCATGAAACTCTTCCAAGGAAGCAAGATACATCCAAAATCCAGGACACGTAGGTGCGAAGTGCCAGCTTGAAAATCTTTGTACGGAACAGGACAATGAAAGTTCACATGCTCATCAGACATTCGTCTGTGCTCCAGGCTGGGACAATAGCAGTCCTGGGACACTCACCTGTCAAGTGTGAAGGGGCAATAAAGCCTTCCTTGCCTGGAAGGAATGGACAGCTGCTTACAGTTGGAGGAAGAAAAAAAAACAGGAGCAAGTAACAAAGGAACTGCCTTTTGGTGCCAGAGACTGTTATAAAGAAACTTTAAAGACTTTTATTTCTGTAGCAAGAATTAGCAAACATTTTAAAAGTTTGCAGTGTTAAATCTAATTTTGTGGGCTATCTTTTAAAACTTGGTAGAACTCATTGCCGCATGGGGAACAGAAGTTACAAAATATGACAGATTCCAAGGAAAGTATTAATGTGGCAAACATAAGATTTTGTACATACATCCCTGGGGACAATTCGCATATGTGTATACAATTGTGGAATTTTAGGCCAAATCTTGAATGTGTAAAATTACCAAAATGTGTCAGAAAGGTGAAACAATGTTGCACAGACTGGAGGATTGGACTAATCTGTGCTGCACATCATATGTAACCTGTTGGTATAATTTGCCAAGAGATTGCAAGTGTATACATGTATGTTTTTGGTAACATCAGATTTTTAGGTAAAGTAAATGTGGGAGTGTTGGGACATTGTAAACCTCACCACATAAACCTGATATCATCCCCTTAAAAATCCAACCAACTGAGAGTGAGGCGGACACTAGCTGTCACGACCCTCACCCAAACCCCCTCTGGCAAGCCCATTGGCCAGGTGGAGTCAGGACTCGGGTCTCTAGAGCCTGGCATCCTCTTCAAAAGCCCTCCTGGGGCCAGTCCTGGTGCCTATCGTGCCAGGCTCATACACCATGAAGAACATGTCCTCTGGAACTACTTTATTGTGTTTGTCAGCCAACATGGAGGCATCCACATAGCTTGGCTCCTAAGTCTAGTGTTTTGGGTGGGTTGGCCTAGGGACTACTTTACCTGGACTATTTTGTTGTTCGGGGTGCACAAATCCCTTGCGGCTGGATCTACGTTCTCACAGAACCGGGAAACCTTCATTTGAATTCCTATTTAGACCAGTACCTTGCAAACGGATTTATCCGTCCTTCGAAGTCCCCAGCAGCCAGTCCTTTGTTCTTCGTACCGAAGAAGGAAGGGGACTTGAGAACCGGTATTGACTACTGCGCATTGAACCAGATCACAGTGAAGAACCGCTACCCCTTGACACTTATCTCTGAGATGCTAGACCAAGTCAAAGTTGCCCAGATTTATACCAAATTGGACCTTCGAGGAGTGTACCACCTGGTCCGAGTCAGAAACGGAGATGAATGGAAAACCGCCTTCCATACTAAGTATGGCTTGTTTGAATATCAAGTCATGCCCTTCGGGTTATGCAAGGCTCCTGCGGCATTCCAATATTTCATGAATGACGTCTTGAGGGAGTTAATTGACATGTGCGCTTTAGTGTACATAGACGACATCTTAGTGTACTCAGCCTCAAAACAAGATCATGTCAGGCACGTTCGTTCAGTCCTTACCAAGCTCTGTCAACATCGCTTGTTTGCAAAGCTTGAAAAATCCTTTATTCACATCACCGAAGTAGAGTTTCTTGGTTTTATCCTTGCTCCAGGAGGCATCAGAATGGACGTGTACAAGGTAGATGCCATTCTGAAATGGCCTTCACCGACGTCTCTGAAAGGGGTACAAAGCATGCTGGGCTTTGCGAACTTCTACCACCAGTTAATCCCAGACCTCTCTCAGGTTGTGCACCCAATCACAGTTCTATTGCAAAAAAACAATAAAAAGTTTGCTTGGACCGAAGAAGCAGAAAAAGCCTTTCGGGAACTTAAACAAAGGTTTACCTCCGCTCCAATCCTGAGACATCCTCGTCCAGACCTCCCATATGTAGTTGAAACTGATGCATCCAGTCTAGCAATGGGGACTGTACTTTCACAGAGAGACCCGGAAACCGGCCAACTACATCCTGTGGCCTTCTGGTCAAAAAAGTTCTCTCCTCCAGAGATTATGTCATCACGAACAAGAAACTCCTGGATATCAAATCCACCTTTAAAGCCTGGTAGCACTACCTTCTAGGGGCCAGACACACCATTACAGTGATCACAGACCACTGAAACCTGCAATATCTCAAAACAGCAAAGCCCAGTCCTCGGGCCAAATGAGGTGGACCCTTTTCTTCGCCGAATATGATTATGTAATCACGTTTTGACCAGGGGTCAGAAACGGAAAGGCAGATGCCTTATCTCGTATGGGCATAGATGAAATGGTATATACAACTCCAGACCTAGTCCCTATTATACCTGAAGACAAACTCTTGGGTATCACAACTGCCTTAACACAAGCAGAACTACGAAAAGAAATTCAGCGGACAATGAATCCTGATGCTTTCCTCGCATGGCAAACTCAAGGAGAACAATATTCCATCAAGGACCATCTACCCTTTTTAGGGATTGTCTATATGTACCCAAGAAGGAATTACAACAGCATATTATTTCAAGTTATCATGACTCACTGATCGAAGGGCCTCCTGGGATCGCCAAAACCCTAGCTAAGGTGAAAGAGAACTTTTGGTGGCCTACCTTGCGTAAGGACATCATTCAGTATATTCAATCCTGCGGTGTCTGCACAAAAAATAAATCACAGAAACAAAAACCATCTGGTCTCCTAAAATCATTGGACATTCCTCCAGTTCCATGGCACGCTCTTTCCCTCGACTTCATCACTGATCTACCTCCCAGCCAAGGGTTCAACACCATCCTTGTAGTTGTGGACTTATTCTCAAAGATGGCACACTTTATTCCTCTCAAAGGCCTCCCAGACGCATCCACGTTAGCAAAAGCAAAAGTATTCCTGGAGGGCGTTGTTAAGCTATATGGCTTCCCATCAGTTCTGGTCTCTGATCGAGGCAGCCAGTTTGTATCCAATTTCTGAAAAGAATGTTGTGCTATGGCGCAGATCGACGTTCGGCTATCTACCAGTCACCATCTCCAAACGGACGGCCAAACAGAGAGGACCAATCAGACGCTCAAGTAATATTTACGGTGCATGCTGCACCACGAACAAAGGAATTGGAAAGACTTACTATGGATAGCCGAATATGCCTATAACAATTCCTTCTTGCATTCAAGCACGGGACAAACGCCCTTCTATACCCTTTATGGCAGACATCCATGTACCTCTGAACTAGACCTTCCAGCCAGCTTGGAAATGCCAGCGGTAAAGACTCTACACACAACCATCACTCAGGCTTTCAAAAAGGCGAAAGAAAATGTTATTCATGGCAAAGAAAAACAAAAGAAATTTGCCGACCAACACTGAAAAAAGGCACCTGACTATCAAGTAGGAGACAAAGTTTGGTTAGCTGCTAAATTCATACCCATCAAGGGAACCCGGACCTTTCATCCCAGATACTTAGGACCCTCTACCATTAAGGCAATTATCAACCCAGTAGCCGTGAAACTGGATTTACCTCCTAATCTACAAATCCACCCGGTATTTCATGTGTCACTCTTGAAACCAATGCAACCCGATACGCGGATTGGGGCACCACCTAAGCCCTTACTCATTGACGGAGAACCAGAATTCGAAGTCAAGGATATTCTGGACTCCAAATACTCTAGGTCCAAGTTATATTATCTCATCGATTGGAAAGGATTTGGACCACAAGACAGGTCCTGGGAGCCCAGTGAGAACATCCATACACCACGTCTAATCAGGAAATTCCATCAGAACTTCCCAACTAAACCTGGACCAGACAGAAGGAACACTGTAGGAGGGGCCTTAGGGGGGAGTGCTGTCAAGACCCTTGCCCAAAACCCCCTCTGGCAAGCCCATTGGCCAGGTGGAGTCAGGACTCGGGTCTCTAGAGCCTGGCATCCTCTTCAAAAGCCCTCCTGGGGCCAGTCCTGGCACCTATGGCACCAGGCTCATACACCATGAAGAACATGTGCTCTGGAACTACTTTATTGTGTTTGTCAGCCACATGGAGGCATCCACATAGCATGGTTCTTACGAACCAAGCTATGCGGTCTAGTGTTTTGGGTGTGGTGGCCTAGGGACTACTTTACCTGGACTATTTTGTTGGGGCTATTTAAACCACACCCGAGCAAGACAACACGCTTTGCGTTACTTTGCAGTTTGCAACGTGACGCTCACCGTGTCCAGCTATACCCACTAACCTCGGAGAAGCAGAACCTGCAAAGAGAAAAAAGAAACATTGTTAGCAGCAGCATCTTACCTGCAGTCTTCATCTTTAGCTTCTCGCAGCTCCTGTGAACAGCTTCGTTGAATCTGCACGCCTCCCGGACTGAACGACCTGAAGAGGAAGACAGAGGCAACATTAAAGAAAGCATAAGAGACATTGCAAATTACGAACTGCTCAAAAGGCTTACCTGGCTGGTCACCTCTCGGCTGGCACCACTCTGGAAACTCCACACACGCTGAATAACACCGCAACCTACAAAGAAAGAAGGAAAACAGGTTAGCAAAGGCAAGACATTGCAGCGCTGCGCATAGCTCTTACTTACTGCATCATAGCGCTCTTAATGCGCCATCATTTACCAGCGAGGCTCAGCAAAACCAGTTCGCCGTGCTGAAGCTCTGCATATCTAAGGGAGAAAAAGTGAGATTATTAAACAAAGAAAGGCATGCAGGAATAGCAACAATACGAAAGAACGGCAGTAAGACCTACCTGAACGATATCAAACGGGCTGGCGTCAGTGAAGTAACTGGACCGCACACGCCCACGAAAGACAACGCACCGCTGCAAAGAAGGCAGGACGAAGAGCATGCCTAACTCTACCACAAGGTGAGGAGAGGGCCCCAGAGGGGCTGAAATCATACGGGGTGGAGGGAGGATACTTACCCCAGTCGGCCAGTCTTGAACCCAGTCCTCCTGTATTTTCAGGCAGAACCTTCCCCGCAGATCACATCTGGGCACCACTGAGAAGTATACCAGCGAGTAACCCGGGTGGGTGGCATCCCTGTGGATACCAGGTGAGCGTAACACTACCTCCCGTGCCAATCCAAGTAGTTTAGGGTGGGCGTAGTTAACCCTGCCCACCTTGATGATGTCATTTTGCATTATAAATAGGGTCCCTGAAAAAAGACCCTAGACACAGACACTGATTCCTGATTTCCTACGCCGGCGTCCTGTTCCTGTCTGTTCCTGTCTTCATCTTGCATTTATCCATCTAAACTCCAGATACCAACCACAAGACCAACCATTGCTGATCCTGCTTCAGCTGGGCCTCAATTTTAAAATAATCCCCATAACCAAGGGAAACGCTGTGGTGTTGTTTTGGGAAGCATCCTGAATTAACCTGGCTTGCCACCACTCACTGCATGCTGCTGCCATCCTGCTACCCTGATGCCCTATCTTATCCAGTAACCAGAAGTGCTACCCGGTAACCAGTCCATGCCCAGCTGATCCTGTCCCGCTGATGGCTGTCCTTTCTTAGACCAGATCCGTGTGGCGACCAGAGCGCTGAGTGTCCAAAATCTAAAAACTAAAAAGCGGACTGTGGGTATCAAAAGGAACCATAGAAATTCACAGTATACCTTGTATTGCCTTGTCCTTAGTTGCACTCTCCCTGACAACTTGTAATATTGCCAAAAATCATTCTTGATTTCTTGTGCTAGCGCCAACATCTTTAATAATTTTGTCTCGTGAAATCCTAAACCCTTAGTCCTCTTTCGAGTGATCGGACTGGTTTCGCAGAGGTGCTAGGGTTGAACACACGAGTCAACCCCAGAGCTTACTGTGTCTCAATCTGGTAGCCTAGCTTGAATGCTCTAGTGTAGAGTAAAACTGTCCTTGTCAAAACTGATTTCTCTTCCTTTTTGGCGCCTTCATTTTCTCAAAAACGCACCTTTCTAGATCTTGCATAACTCACTCACTTTACCAGCTAGAGACCTCATTTCACTTCATATTGTACCTAGGATCCATAGCTACACCCCAACACAAAAATGATTTACAAAATTTCACCCGTTTTTATTAAAAACCGTTTTGGTAAATCAAGGTGGGAATTGCAAAAGTTTGTTAATTTTACAACGTGTCATTTTGATTATAAAACTGTTTTAAATCTTCCATTTAATTCCGAATTGTATGCTTTTGCTCAATCCATTGCTTATGATTGCTAGTGGCTTTTCAGTGTTGCTCCAGTAAAGAATTGTTTTTGTTTCAAGATTTTTACACATATTCATTCATTTATTCATCCATTTCCGAGTGTCATTTTAGCATTGCCAGTGATTAAAATCTGTTTTTCTCTCTTGTTTGGGGATGGAAATTCGGATTTTTAATTCTGTTTTACATCTGTCATTCCTGATTACCTGCTGATTCTGTTTATCCACTTAAAATGTATTATTTGTGGGTTGAGGCAACCTTGCAGGGAGAAATTCTAACTAAAGTGCTATCTTACCTAAAATCAAAAAGTGCTCCTATTTCCTGATGTTTTGTAGATGTATTAATAGAAGGTTGACTAAGTGCATTGCTTACATTCTTATTGTTCTTATCACCCCATTGGTGATTGCTGCCCCATATTAAAAATTGTATGATTTCTCTAAATTTTCAAATAAATGAATAAATATTATATTTGATCAACCAGACTGGTTAATGGTCCATTGTGACCCGGGGTATTTGAAAAGGGGGTGTGATATGAGTGGTGTAACATCTCAATATTGAATCTAATCTAACATAAGTATTTCAATTGCGCGCTGCATACTGGGCCGAGACTAAGGTGTGCATCGCCTGATTGAAATCCTTTACAAATTGGCCATGTAATGAAGGGCCTCATAGTTTGAGAGCCAATAATATACTGTGTATCTAATAACTGTTGGAGGTAACTTGCACTAGGTGTGGGCATAAGTTGTCCACCTTACGGTAGAGACCCAATCACAACCCTTCCCTATATAGAAAGTATACTTAGATGTTTTTCCTTTGAGATTACAACCCCCGGTAGGTTTTTCTTGTTTGCCACGTAGTATGACATCACGTATGACACATTTTTGCTATATAAATGTCATTTTTATTAAATGCTTTGAGAGAACGCGAGCGAACATCTGTTGATGTCCGTTGTAACTCCCTGTTTTAGATAATTGATAATAAAACAATCGAGAGAGATTTTTTGCCAGCTTCCTGAGTCGGTCTTATTTGGTGTAAGAGTTATTCTGCATCTCATCCATGCATGACGTATTACTGATTTAAGAACCCCCGGGTTCGCGTGGTAGTATTGTCGGATGGTTTCATAGAAGACCTATCGACCTGTTAGGACTCTAGTGTTTCGAATGATCTGACATCTTCTGCCATCTAGCCAGAAGATTGCAGGGTTATAGAAAACTTGCTAGTAAAATCAAGACGGTGGGCAGAGACGTCTTTATAGGAGGGCAAAAGGAGCATGTGCCCCGGGCCCCCACTTTGAAGGGGGCCCCCTACATAGCTGACTGATACAAAGAACTCAGTTGCCATTATTCATTAAGTATAAATAATAAATGTCAATATATTTTGTGACGCATTCCAGAGGCTCACAACCTACTGCTTGATTGTTATTGAGAAGTATATTGTGCTCTGATCAATTAATCCTATAATGCTTGCTGTGTTAACTCTCGCCTAAATAGTTTATGCGTTCACCATGGCACCGCTGCTGTAGCATTCTCACCTTTCTATGGGGAATTTATGGATAAAGTGCAATCACCAAAGTTGCAATGATAAATCTGAGTGCTGCTATGGTTCAGAAGATAGCTCAGTGTGCTAAGCATGGATTACAGAGATGTGTATTCATATGCCACATCACGGTACCAAACACCAGTAGGTCTGACTGAGCCTTTGCTACATCCGAGCCTTTTGTATAGGTTGGTGAATGTCAAATGTGTTGTGCTACAAAACACCCATCCTGCAATACATTGTGGTAGCTTCAAAAATTAACATAGCCTCTAGAATTCGATTCCTTCAGACAGTGGTTGTAAAACCTAGGCAGAAACCTGCAATGACGAACATGAAGGGTTAGCTGGTGATTAGGTAGCCATTCAAGACTGTGGAACCAAAGTGTATCCTGCCTTTGCCAGTGGACAACATAGTGATCTTGGACAAATTATTTAATACCACTGTATAGTACTTTAAAGCCTTCCATGATGCTGGCATTATTTAGCCCATTGTCTGACCTTTACTTTTATGTAGGTCATTTCAGTCGAAGGGGTCCTAGACAGAAGAGAGCATACCAAATATACCTAAATCGTTTTGTTTTTAAACATTGTCATGTTGGGTTATGTAATTTGTGTACTTTCCAATTCAGTTGTACAAAATGGGATTATTTTAGTGCATGAAAGTCAAACATTCGCAACCTTGCTCTTAGATAAGACATGGGAAACAAAGTGGCAAAGTAAAGAAATTGCAGACTGGATTCAAATTCCAGTTTGACGACTTAATTGATGTGTGTGATCCTGGCCAACTAATTTCGTCTCATATTGCCTAACCTGTCAAAAATGCCCTGACCTAAACATTTTAAAATGATCGTCCCCCAAGAGTGATTTTCTTCTCAAGATATGCTCAACACAAGAGTCCCAGTCCTGGTTTAACTGTCGATATTGTTACTTCATGATATAATGATAGTGACCATTGATATATTACACACCACAACCATGTGTTTCTTTGCTCTCTAATGGCATCACAACTTAAAAACCATAGCCCTCTTCTTATCTCAGGCTATGTCCAGAAGTCCAGAAACATGTACCTTCCTTGTAGATTCTAATCTGTGTCTGCTATCTATTCTATGGTGTGTGAACCTTTCTTGTTGCTTCCAGTTGGTCTGCTGTATCCATGCTTGAGAACATTTACATTCTGTGAGGCTGCTAATATGATTCCTATGTCTAGTCTGTGGTATGTACACTTTTGTCATATGACCACTAATCTGTCTCCTGCATTTATATTTGAGCCTATAAACCTTATTCATGGGTACCATCATAAAAAAGTCTTTCTTCCTATACTGGGACACAAATACCCTTGTTCCAGACTGAAAATGTTGCCCTTGATATGTCACTTGTTTTTTATTCTTATTCCAGAAAAAATGAAGAAGGTAAGGTGACTGGAAGGGAGTACTATACTTTTAATAGCAACAAGGCAGCATACCAAGCTATTTGATGAGAGCACAATGTGGGGCGGGATGGGGGGGAGGGGTGCAACCCGATATTTTGGATTCCACACCTTCTTTGGTTCTGTAAAGGGGGGGCAAAGGTGTCTGTGCCCCGGGCACGAAGTTGCTTAAAATGGCCCTGACGGTGGGCAGGGTCCCTCTTTGGCAAAATCCCTACCTGGTTTCCACAGGCGCTTTGCAGACGGAAGGCAAAAGCGGTCGATTGGAGGAGGAAACGATACTGAAGGCCTTGAGCAAGATGAGCGAATGGTGAGTAGACTGAGGGGAATGGCAAATTAAGGGGACGGGCTCGTGATAATATTATAAAGTAACAAAAGTAAAAAAAGTAATGAAAGTAACAGGAGTAATAGGAAATATTGTGTAAAGAGATAAAAATATAATGCCCAAAGAGTCCTAACCCATGGGGGATATAGAAGAGGTTGTTGCACACTCCAATCAGAATACTAGGCTATGTGCAGGACATGTCCGCATAAGGTGACAATCTAAACTCTGGGATCAGGGTATTAATTAGGGGCAAGAAGATGAGAGTGATCACCAAAGTTTTTTATGTAAAGAGTCGACTAGTCTGTCTGTTTATGTACTTATGTTGAATTAAGGTGTCGAGGAGCGACACTAACAGTTGTGTGAGAATTGAGAAAAAGTTAAGAAGTTATACTATCTATCTAGGGAAGTGATTGGTACCAATCCAGAGGCAGAAAGAGAAAATTGGAGAAATAGAGGCTTTGAGCAGAGATTGTTGGGGCACGCTCATATTTATTGTTTTTAAGAATCAAAAAGCGGCAAAGGAATATTACAAACTCAGGTAAGTATTGACAGTCAATTGAGATTCGTCACAGTGAGAGATATTACTCCTCTCATGCATTTATGTAAGACATTTCCAAAACACATGCCCAAACTCAAACATTATTGTGCAGAATGGGTGAAAGGCACATCAGATAAGATGTTCATGCCATGGCCACAGAGTGGTTTGCTATCAAAAGTGGTATTGCAACACATGACCACATACTTGCATGCTGCGTACACGGGAAAGAAGTTAGAGAAGATGTTAGCTATTTTAGAGCTCTGCAAGATGTACCAGGAAGAAAGGAAAGATCCACCACCCGAGGGGTGGATGCTTAACCAGTATAAGGAGGAAGGTGTTGAGCCCTCAGCTCCCCTTACCTCACAGGAAGTAAACGGCGCCAGTATGGAAGACATAGGATTGTACCCTTTAAAAGAACTGAAAGCAGTGACAGGGTATAGTAATCCGATATATGAACTGCCTGCTTATAGCAGTGACGACAGTACAGAGGAGAGTAAGAGAAAACAAGAGATATTTAAGATCTTGGAGGACAAAGGGGAGAAAAGTGAGCAATTGAATATATCGACAGAGATAGAACGAGAAATTAAGAGATGGAAAGGAGAAAAGGATAAAGCTGATGAGATAACGCTTGTACAGAACGAATGGATGGGACAACAGATATTACTCAAGCTAGGTGGGAAAAACATTGAGGAAGTAAGGCAAAGAGAAGATCAGAACGAACAGGATAGAAAAGACAGAGAATGAGAAAAGAGACTAAAGGAAGATGAGCATAAAAGAAAGAGCAGATAAAGGTGAGAACAGATGTATCAGGGGGAGCAACAAATGAAAAAAGAAAGGGCAGAGGAGCAAATGAAGTATGACAACAGGCAGAGAGCAATGGAAAAATGGGATAGTCAACAAAGGAAGAGAGAAGAGGAAGAAGCGCAGAAATTAAGGGACAAAACAATACAGAGAAGAAGAGAAGAGAAAGAAAGGAGAGCAGGGATAAGGAGAGAAGAGATAATAAAAGAAGAGGAGAGAGTTCGAATGGAAGCAAAAAAAAGTGAAGAGAATTGGATGAAGAATTAGAACAAAAAAGAAGACCATAGATGCTTGATATCAATCGCATTCAAAAGGAACTAATGGAGCCAAGTCCTGCAATATGATGGGATGGAGTGTAAGAGTTCCTCCCGGTAAAGGGAGCGCCATCAGGGCCATCTAGAGTGGCCCTAGAAGAGAACTTTGATATAGGAAGTATCAGAAACAGGATCGATAAAGCCTATCAAGAGATACGGGAAGGTAGCAAATCGGGAAGCCAAGGGAATGAAGATCAATTCCTAGTCTTCCGAGCACGAAGCGAAGAGGAAAATCCATTCAGTCTGGAGTATAGGACCTTATCCTTAAGCAGACTGACCTTAGACAAGGGTGAAGGGGGCAATAGTCACGCTAGTTGGGGACTAGACATGTCAGACAAAGAGAGGGAATCCTTCCATGGGGAAGAGCGAGGAGGTGCATGTGCCCTGAGAGATGCCTGCAGACGGACAAGGAAGTAAGATGGTCTGATCTAGAGCAACCTAAGGAAAGGGCACCAGATCCCATAGCATATCCAGAGCATCCTAGTGGACGACTGTATAGTGAGAAGGGAGAATCACCACCCTATGTGAGTAGGTCAAGATCATTGCCAGGAAGAAGGCAGTCAGGAACCATTGTTTCCACCATGGACAGGCAGACGATGGGAGCCGATTGCAGGCTAGGGTTTTAACACAGTTTCCCTTATTGGAAAAAAGGGAGAGCAAGACTACAGAATATTCCATGGCCAAAGATGGACAAGGACAATTTAAGATGCAAACTCCCAAGTTTGACATCGGGTGCGGGAAAATGGATTTATGAACTGGAAAAAAAATTACGGGAGGAAATACGTTAGCCATAGGGGACACTAAGGGTCTCTTAGCAGCCATTCTTGGGGAAAGAGCTGATGACATATGGAAGATAGCAGGCTATTCAAGTGTGAAAGCATAGAACACAGTGTACGATGGAGCGCCATTTTATAATTGTAGAGCAGGTGTTTGGAGGGCCCTCAGGGTACAGTATCCCGACACGTCAGACATGGGTGCAATCATGACACGTAAGATGAAGGAATATGAAGACCCTCTTGCTTACATTCAGGATGTTCAAGAGCGTTGGACTCTTGAAACGAGGGAACAGTGAGAAAAAACTGTGGCATTATTTTGCAACATTGTATGTCAGCGATTGCCCGAGCAAGTACAGAAGCAGATGAAAAAACAAGTGGGAATGGAAGCAAAGCCATTGGCTGAAATACAGTTGACGATAGTGCATCACTGCCGGCTGTTACAGGAGAAAAATAAGAATAGGGATGAGGCTAGGAAACTTGAGGAAGTGAAGTTAGTTCAGAAAACATTGTCAAAATATGCCCTAGAAGGAGGGGGTATTGACAAGTGGAGAAGGGCTGGGAGTACAGCAATCAGTGGTTACATTGCAAGTAAATAATCAGCATCCGATGGATCAAGGAGCATGGGATAAAGAGGAAGAGGTGGATTCCAAAACAATCAAGGTGGGTTTCAGAATGTGCAGAATGAGAATCAGAATGTGCAAGGAGGATTTAACCAAGGGGGACTAATTAGAAGGGCTCCCTCTGTATGTTGAACTTGTGGGATGACAGTGCACATTGTGCACATATGTGGGAGCCAAGGGAACGTACAGAATAGTGTCACAATCCTTGCCTCTGACCTCCTCAGGTATAACAGCCCCCTGGCAGCAATGGGGCTAAAGACCTTCACACTGGACTGGCCCAAAGGGCCTTAAAACTCCATCAGAAACATACATGGAGTAAGTCCTGGTGCCTTTGGCGCCAGGGTCATTATCAGGAATAAAGCAAAAACAGTTTTGGATGCTAATCCAACATGGAGGCCTATTACACAGCTTAGTTCTTTAGAACCAAGCCGTGCGGTCTAGTGGTTTGGGTGTGGCTGGGCCTGGAACTACTTGTCCTGGAACTACTTTACCTGGGCTATTTAAACCACACCCAAACAGCAGAACACGCTTGGAGTTGTTCTGCATTCCTGCAGCGTAACGCTCACCGTGCCCAGCTCCTGCTCATCTGCTTCTCCGGTGGGCCAATCCTGAGGCCCTAGATCCGGATTTCATTAATAACCTGGAAGAACAAGAACAGCATTAGTAAGTAAGAACACTTACCTGTGAAGTAACCGGCCTTGAATCCATCCTGCGCTTTGCTTACTTCGCCCATCTCCGGAGTTTGCCGCAACCTGCAAAGGTAAAGAAACAAGGACAGCATTAATACCAATTCTTACCTGGGCAAGCAGCGAGTCCAGGCAGCACCCTGCGCTTCTCTTACCTCGCCCATCTCTGGGTTTCACCACAAACTGCAAGGGAGAAGGATCAAGGTCAGCATTAACAAAGCACTTACCTGGGGTGGGGGGGCGCTGTTGCGCACGAGGAAAATGGCCGCCTGATTTCGGAGCTCCCCCTCCACCGAAAGATCCTGAGCCAATCTATCCTTTTTGAGACCACCTGGGAGGCTGGAAGACTGTGCCGCCGGTAGCCGGGATATCCGTGCGCCTGCATAGAAATTCCTGAGCGGCTACGGCACATGGCTATGGAGATACAGCCTTTTGAACATTGACCGGCACCTTGCACTACTGCGATCCGGCATAGAGAACCAGGCAAAGACACCCGTTGGCTGAGGTCGGAGAGTGGCAGAAGGTCGCTGGGGGGCGGAGCCATTGGACGCGGTTTGCGCCCGACCCGACACACAAGTACTAGCTACGCCGAGCTGGAAGTCGGCTACGACCCACACTGGCAAGCGGACCCAATACAGAAGCCCTGGCTCCCTTCTCGGATGCCACGACAGAAGGGGGCTCTAAGGCGGATCCTTGAATGCCACTGCGACCACTAAGACTCTCCGGTGGTGACGCGGCACGGACACGTGACCCTAGGTGAGCGAACGAGGGAGAGTGGCAGCAGCTGGGTGTTGAGCCTGCTGCCGGCTCCCGCACGGGCCAGAGCTCAGCCTCGCGGCTGCGGCAGCCACGCGTATCATCAGCGGCTGGGGGCGGCCGTCACCCAACCCTACAGTGGCAACGCTCGCGGAGCAGAAGGGCAGTTGAGATAGAACTACAGTTGTCAAGGGGAGTGATCCCTGGTTGTTTGTGACCGCTTCGCGCCTGGGCTCTGCACACTATGAAAAACCCTAGCCTGCGGCAGACTGCATGTTTTTAAACATTTGGAACGGTGATACACGGACCCCGGTGGCGGGCACACACGTGTTGGCCTGTACCTAAAGAGATTATGTGTGCGGTACGTGACACCCGGTAAGACATACTCTAATCAAGGGGTGCGCTGACGCCCCCCGTGCTGCTATCGGATACGGGGGTGTTGGTTGGTCACCTGAAAACGCGTAAAGACTGTCCACGCGTCCCTGTATTGGAACATCCAATTAATACACAGAAACTGAGAGAAAGGGAGGACTCAGGGCCAATGGACAACAAAACTTAATTGATGTTGTGAAAGAGGGCACTTGGAATGCATATGGGTCCCAGGGGAGGAAGCTGAACTGAAACTTTGTGATAATACGGTCACAACATCACATACGGGGGAGATCACAGTCCACTCGTGGCATATACGCCTTGATGCCCTGTGGCTCGGAAAAGAACATGGGCATACCCGTAGCTGCATCCGTTGCAGGTAACGCGAAACGTATTACTAAGGAACAAACACCGATGAGCATCCTTGTCTTGGACACTAACAGAAGTACAGCTAGGAGTGATGCACACCCCTGCAACAAAATGGGGGAGCCGCATAAAACAGGCAAAGCAGCCAAGACCCCTGGAAACAAGAAAAAGGGACCAATGGACACTTATACCAGTGGCCAAAACCAAAACGTGACAGTTGAGGTGCACACGGAGCCCAGTTTAAACCGCAAAGAAAGTGAGGAGAGAGAAGACAAGCTAGCGATGCTGGTGCAGACTGGGTTCCTGGCAGTAAACACGAAGCTGGATGAGATAGTGGCCACTATAGGCTCCATGGGGGCCAGAATAGATAAAGAGAGCACATGTATCACAGACACTGAGAACAGAATAAGTGTAAATGAGGATACTATTACTCAATACGGTCAGGACATTACTCTTATCAAAGAAACAATGCGCACATTGCAGAATAAATGTGAAGATCTTGAATCCAGATCGAGGAGGAACAATGTCCGAGTGGTGGGCGTGGTAGAGTCCTTTGGAAAGGGGGAAATGGAGAAACAACTAGAGGCGCTATTCAAAACCCTGTTCGAGCCTGCAGCATTCTCCGAACATTTCCTGGTGAAGAGAGCACACCGCACGCTTGCACCGGTTCCCAAACCAGGCGCACCACCACGTACGATAATTGTACGTCTCCTTAATTTCAGAGATAGAGACACTATCCTGCGCCTGGCGAGAGAACCCGGAACACTGCAGTATGATGGGGTCGTATACATATATATCCAGACTTCTCTGCCACGGTTCAGGCTAGCAGACGGTCCTATGAACCAGTTAAGAAACTTTTGAAAGCACGCCAGATCTCTTATGCTCTGATGTTCCCAGCCAAGATGCAGATTCAACATGCAGGGAGAGCGCACTTTTTTGAAAACCCGACTGAAGCCTTGGCGTATATAGAGTCCTCTATACCCCTTCCGCCCAGAGGGACAGGCCGGCACAGAACAACAGACCCCGTCCGGCGGACTAATAACACAAGATAAATTCAACTATGCTTGGGTTGCCGGTGTTTGCCCTACATGTTTGGCTTTTGGTCCAGGGCGAAGCTGAATGGCGCCTAGGTCGGACTCAAGATCCGTTGATTGGTGGGGAGATGGGAACCGAGGTTGGCGGTCATGTGAGGCAACATGATCACCCCTGGAAAATTCCACAAGTTGAAATGGGAACATCGTCAAGTTGGGGGTGATGATGAGGGTGGAGGGCTGGTTAGAGGGTATAAAATAAGTTGTTGTTGTTACGCAGACTCACAGTTTGAGACTGTAAATGGGCCCCGTGTTCAGGAGCCCCGTCCAGAGGTAAGGACAAAAGAAGCAGAATGTTTGTTAATGGTTAAACCAGTGGTCGCGCAAATGCTAGCAATACTCGCCCTGTACAAACAGTATGCTCCTAACATGCGTGGTGTCAACAAAACATTTCTTCACGATACATTGGTGATGGGTTAAAAGTGGGACTGTTGTCGTGGAACGTAAGGGGGCTAAATAACCAGTTGAAAACGAAGAAAGTAGGCAACTATATAGCCAGGCATGGTGCCCAGATTTTTATGCTACAAGAAACACACATGATGAATCCGAATAACGAGCACATACTGCCCAGATGGGGCAAATTGAGATTCCATACCAATTACTCGTCCCAGTCCAGGGGGGTCATTACGCTTATTCATCCAGGATTGGGGTTCAAGTTGTTGGGCCAAAAGATTGACCCGCTTGGCAGATATGTACTGGTTTGGGGTGAGGTCACGGGTCAGCGTCTGCTTCTGGTGAACACATATGGTCCCAATATTGATGACCCTTCCTTTTATACATCTATATATCAGTTGATTGTGTCAATAGCTATATCCACTATACTATGGGGAGGAGATTTTAATGTTGCCCTTGATCCCGGGTTGGATAGATCCAGTATTCCATCAGGTCACCTAGCAAAACGCTTGTTCACCCTGAAAAACGGTGATCGGTCAAAATACCGAAAACAAAATCTCGAACTGCAAAAATCTCGAATACAAAATCTCGAAAAAAAAAATATCGAATTATTTATTTATTTATTTATGTGTTTTTGGGGTCAGGTAAGTAAAAAAAAAAGGGTTAAAATAAAAAAAAATAAAAAAAGGGGGGCTAGGGGGGGAACCCCCCCATTTCGAGAAAAAAACGTCATAAAAAAAATTTGATATTTTTTTTTTCGGTCTTTTGTTTTCGATATTTTTGTTTTCGAGATTTTTGTTTTCGGTATTATCACTATAAACCCTGAAAAACATTCTGCCACAGTTTTCACTTGAAGATGCCTGGCGTTTGCTACACCCGAATAGAAGGGGATACAGGTATTACTCCTCAGTTCATGACTCTGAGTCTAGGATCGATTACTGGTTTGTCCCCCTGCTGCGAACATTACATTGCAGACATGCAAAATACTATCCCGCACACTGTCCGATCATTCCCCTGTGTTGATGGAGGTTGAGTTGCGCAGCTGCCCCAGACCTGTAAAAAGATGGAGAATGCCGGGAGGAATATTAAACGACCCTGGGGTTGTGGAAAAGCTACACACAGAAGTAGTGGAGTTCTTCACCAATAATATCGGGTCGGTCGACAGATACTCTACTGTCTGGGAATCCTTTAAGGTCTGGGTCAGAGGAACCTTGATATCTAAATCCATGGGGCTCCTGAAAGGGGTCCTAACTGAACTAACCAAAATCGAAAATAGACTAGGGGAGCTTGAAGAACCCTACACTCATACACAAGATAAGGCAATACTGGCTGAAATTCAGACACGGCTTCACGAATTTGGCAAATTGGCCAAAAGAGAAGTACCATATTTGGCGGCACCGGTCCGCGCCCGTAGATATGGTGAGGGGAATAAAGCCGGGAGGACACTGGCCAACTTGCTCAAACAAGATAGGCAAACAAACCTGATTGCAAGTATACAGACATCGCAGGGGGAGGTACTCGTGGGGGAGCAAGACATTAACAATGAGTTCACTAAATTCTATCAAGAATTATATAGCAACAATGACACTAAGGCAAGCCAGAAATCAAATCCTATTCAGAGACACTTGCAATGCCCAAACTCTCCGAGGAGGCCCAACTGGCATTCGAACAGCCGGTCACTGCCGAGGAAATTGCAGAGGCGATTAAAGCATTGGCATCGGGTAGAGCTCCAGGGTCTGACGGTTTGGGCGCGGAGCTCTACAAGGAGTTCCGTGAGGATTTGGTGCCGGTGCTGTTGCATGTGTGGGAGGAAGCACTCCAAAGCAACATACTGCTCCCGACATTGAGAGAAGCCATAATAACCGTACTCCCTAAACCCCGTCGCCCGCCTCAGAATATATCATCATACAGGCCCCTTTCTCTTATAAATACTTATGCCAAAATATTTGCAAAGGTGCTGGAAAACCGGCTCCTACCGGAAGTCCCTACACTTGTCCATCCCATCCAAAACGGGTTTATCCCCACTAGATCCACGGCCCTTAATCTCCGTAGACTTTTTGGTGTTATGGCACAAATTGACCCTAAGAGGAGCGGGGTGGCCATATCCCTAGATGCTGAGAAGGCTTTTGATTCGGTGTCGTGGACCTATTTGCTAGCAGTGCTAGAAACATTTGGCATGGGCCCAAACTTCATCAGATATGTGAAGCTGTTATACACTGAACCTGGGGCACGGGTGTTGACGAACCAAACCATCTCAGAGCTGTTCCTACTGGGGAGGGCCACAAGGCAGGGGTGCCCATTCTCACCAATATTATTTGCTTTGACAATAGAACCAATGGCAGTCACGATTAGACTGAGACACTCAGGTAGGGGGATAAATTTGAAAGGCTCTACCCAATTGATCTCCCTATATGCGGATGATACGCTCTTGTACGTCCGTGAACCAGAAACCAATATTGCACCCATAATGGCAGAGATTCAGAACTTCACGGTTTACTCCGGATATACTATAAATAAGACCAAATCGGAAATATTCCTGCTTACTCAAATTGTCGATGTGGGGACGCCTTCCGATCTCACTGCATGGTAGAGTCGCAGTCCTTAAAATGATAATCTTGCCCAAACTACTATATTTGTTTGTCAATATCCCAATATGGCCGGGACGACCCTTCTTTGCTAGGCTTCGATCCATGGTGGTAACTTTTTTGTGGAATGGTAAAACTGCAAGGATAGGATGGGAAAAAATGACTGAACCATACTCCTCTGGCGGCATAGCGGCGCATGATTTTGAACTGTATTACTACGTTGCCCAAGCCCAGTTCGCGCGATACTGGTATGGAGAGACGTAAGGCCCCCCCCACACGTGGATAGAAGAACACACCACACACCCCACGAATATACAGTCTGTAATTTTTGATACGCATTATAAAGACACGTGTGATTATAACCCAGTGAGCTGTACGGTTGGGGCCGGGAAGGCTATATTTAAAGGACTGGGATTGGAAACCCCTTATAACCCAGAGGTCTCCCTCTGGAATTACCCGGGCATACCTCCAACACACGATTGTAACCTGCGGGAGGCCTGGGATCGCAATGGGGAAATGAAACTGGGTGATATTACGTTGACGGTAAATTTGCGACCTTGCAGGACACACTGAGGGCCCTGGGAGGGGGTCCACTCAAAACACTCCAATACTATTGCATGAGATCAGCTTTTCAGAGGCACTGGCCACTCTTCCCGGATGAGCTCCCCCCCACATCCATGTATACAACTGATAACGGCTGGGGGCAACCTGGGGATCTCCAAGCTGTATGCAGCAGTCCAGGCACACTCTCCTACAACGAACCATGTCAAAGACAAATGGGAGAGGGATCTGCAGACCCCCATTGACGATACAACCTGGGACAGATACTGCTCACTTACCAAAAGGGTATCCTTGAACGCTGGCCTACGCTTGATTCAGTTTAAGATTCTAAACAGACTACACTACACTCCAGCCAAAATAACCAAGTTCACGTTGGTGGGCTCGGGTGAGTGTCCCAAGTGCAAAACACCTCAGGCGGGAGCGTTCCACATGTACTGGGGGTGTCCGGTGGTTGCGGACTTCTGGAGAGAAGTGGTGGAGATGTTGGAGGAAATCACGCAGGTTCCCCCGGTGCTAAGGCCACAGAAATACTTATTTGTTGACATAGGCAAATGCTCTGAGAAAATCAGGAGACTGTTTAACATCTCATGTGCTGTAGCCAAAAAATGCATTTTGCAAAATTGGAAGAGTGCTGCCCCACCCAACATGAAACAGTTCCTCCGAGAATTAACATATGTAAAGGAAGCAGAGGAACAGTTTGTTATTACCCGCCCAACTATGAGCAGGCCCAAAGACATCTGGGGTCCTTTCAGGATGTACTTATGTGATATGATTTTGGAGGAAGATGAGACTATGTAATCATGAACACTCGAATGAGGTATAAATCATGTACTTGTTGTGTACTGTGAAAATGATGTGATAAATGCTGTGTATCTTTTGTGACCACTAATAAAAAGAGTTTTAAAAAAAAAACAAAGCACTTACCTGGGCAAGCAGCGCTTCAATCGCTCATTACTCCGGAACATCACGCAACCTCTACAAATAAGAGAAGAGAACACAGGTTAGCAATTAACACCAATAAACAGCGCAGCGCTCAGTGCATCAATAACTCACTGTGGTCTTCGCCATCGGTGCAGCAACTCTGAGATCGCAACCATCCCTGTGAAAACAAAAAGGGACATTGTTAGGGAACAGCGTAGTGGAGCAAGACGCCGAGAAGACAGAGAAAACGGAGGGAAAGAAAGAAACAGAATAAAGACGGAAAAGACATTATAACTCACCTGGAAGACAGCAAGCAGAGTCGTAGTCACAGCCAGTCTGGACCCGACATAAGGGCACGCGGACCAGTGAAGCAACTAGGTCCATGGAACGCCCGCAACAACCACGCACTCCTGCACAGAGACGCAGGACGGAGAGTTCAACGCACAAAAACCTAAGGTGAGCAATAACCCCAAGGGTGGGGATTTGGACCAGAGGGAGGTGGGAGTCCACCCATCACAGAAGCAGTATCTTAACCCTCCATTCTACTGTTATAGGCGCTACCCAACGTCTGGCACATAACCAAGCAGAGAGGGGTCCGGGATAGCACTTAGACCTCCATCAAGTATTGTGTGGCGCCCCCGTGGATACCAGGTGAGTGTAACAAATAGCTAATTCTCAAGAGGGGGGACAGGCTATCGTCCATCATATAGGGGGGTCAGCTTATCCTCCAGCATATAGCTCGAAAGCCAGGCAAGGGTTTGACCAAGATCAAATGGTGTATAAAACACAGACACTGCAAATACAACAGGCTCAACAACCACAGCAAGCTCAAATTAATCCACCACAAGGGCAGTCTCAACATGCCCCTGTGCAAACATGGGACAATTATTGACACCTAGAATAGGAGGTGCCACTGTAGTGGGAGGGAATCCTTTCACAGGTACAGGGGTTTGCATGTATCCACAATAGGACAGCTCACAGGGCGACTTGATGTGTTCAGTACTATCTGTTACACCAGACCCCCAAGAGGAACCTAGGGTTGATGTGACAATAGGAGGCAAATCTTTTTCTTTTTTAGTAGACACTGGGGCTACTCGTTCATGTTTATGAGAGGGAAAATATCCAATGTCGGGAATTGCCATGAATGCTCAGGAGTTCTCTGGAGCTACGAGTTGAGTTCCTTTTACTGATGAATTACTAGTCTCTATAGGAGAGTGTGATATGTCTATTCCATTGTTGTATTCTCAACAGGCACAAGTTAACATTTTGGGAAGAGATTTGATGACAAAACTTAACATGACGATTTCTTTTACTGGCAAAGGGATAGTGTGTTCCACTGCTGGAATACATTACATGAATGTGGGCAAATTTATATTGCCATTTACAGTGGCTTTGCGAGGCATTCCAGTAGAACGAGAGGTTTTTCATTACGGGTTGAGCATTCTATTGACATGGCTACCTTGCTTAGTGGAAAGGACTATGAGAATACCTGATGAATTTTTGTTTAGACCACAGATACCTATGGACAAAGAAGGGGGGCAGACTATCACTATAGAATTGGAAGCAGCAATCGTACGAAGGGAAATGGCGATGATTGAAGGAACGGATGACGAGAGTAGGCCAATGGCGGACAGTGATAGCTATCGAAGAAGGTTATAGACTGACTGACATAACTGTCGATGACATGTTTAGAGATGACCCAACGGATGATGAAGTAGTGTTCCTTATGAGCATTACATATTGGATAAAAATAGAAAAAAGGGAAATCCCACAGCGAATGGTGATAGTGTGGCACCGTCCAGCATTTTTTGACGAAGACTTGGAGAAGGTGCCAAGCGTCTTATGGACTACAGGTCCTTATGACGTAGGACTGATAAAGGGGATAGGGGAAGTCAAGATAAAGCTGAAGCCAGGGGCAACTCTACCACGAGCAACACAGTACCCCATGTCTCGAGAGGCTGACAAAGGTGTTTTTAAGACTATCTCAGCACTGATGGTACAAGGTTTCTGGTACCGTCAGAATCATTGTGCAACACTGTGGTGTACCCTGTAAAAAAATCAAATAGAGGATCGTGGAGATTCATACAGGACATGAGACCAGTTAACCAGATTGTAGATGCAGAGTTTCCTTCAGTTCCTAACCAGGCAACGATATTATGTAGCATCCCAGTAGAAGCATGATTTTTCACTGTGATTGATTTGAAAAATGCGTTTTTCTCAATCCCGTTGCACAAGGACTCCCAAGTCCTGACTTCATTTACGTTCCGCCAGACTCTTCTGAAACACACTTGTTTACCCCAGGGGTACTGTGAGTCCACATCGATCTTTAATAGAGTCCTACAGATGAATTTAAGCAATATTTATGTGAAGAACGTTGAGATACAGTACGTAGATAACATCTTAATTTGTAGCGCCACAGAAGATGAGTGCAGGCAGGACTCGATTCCCTTGATGACTATCCTAGTAGATAAGGGATACAAGGTGGACAAGGATAAATTGCAATAGTGTCAAGAAGAGGTGTTGTACATAGGACAGTTGATCTCACATGAAGCAAAGAAGGTAACACCTGAGTGAGCTGACGCGATTATGAAAACTGCAAAACCGCACACGGTAAAGCAGATGTAACCGTTTTTGGGGCTATGTAATTACATTAGACTGTGGGTGTTTGATTATAGTTCATATACAAGACCCCTTTTTCAGGCTTTGAAGAAAGCACAGGTAGATAAAGTCACAATAGAATGGACTGAGGAGATGGAGGAAGGGTTTGCAGAGTTGAAGAAAGCAATTTGTACAGCTCCTGTTTTAGGAATTCCCAATTATGCTGAGGAGTTTTTCTTATTTTCACACATGAATGGGACAGTTGTGACAGAATTGCTTACACAGAGGACTACATTGGGGTACAAGCCTCTAGCGTATTACAGCGGGATTCTAGACCCAGTTATGAAGGGACACTTTCCTTGCGAACAGTCATTGGTGGCCGCCGCGTTCACAATTGAGAAGTCTACACGTATTGTAATGGGTTGTTCTATGACTTTTTGTGGAGCATGCTTTGTTTGCCATTTTAGAAAAACCCAAGGGCACATTGGCATCCCAGATAACTTCTGCTTATGAAGTGATAAGTTCGAACCTAGTGATGCAAAATAGTGAACTTTGCCTCATTTGTAGCTGAACCAGTGATAGAAAGTGATGATGTACATGATTGTGCGAATTATATAGAAATCTATGATGATATACCACGTGTGAAAGAAAACGTGTTGTCAGGAGGGGAAATGCTCTTTATTGATGGTTCTATGAAAATTGATCAAATAACTGGAGAAAGGCATTCTGGCGCAGCTGTAGTGAGACATAGAGCAAATGGTGAGCTTGAGGTTATAGGTAGTGCAAGACTGCTGTCTCACCTTTTGGCGCAAGCAGCAGAATTAGTAGCGCTCATTGTCACGCTCAAAAATCTTGAAGAGCAGGAAGTGACGGTGTACAGTGACTCCGCCTATGTGACATCAACTGTACATGCAGGGCTAGCATGTTGGAAAAGGAGGGGTTTCCTCTGAGCAGACAGCACTCCAGTGCAGCACTCATCCTTAATGGACAGGCTTATTAAGGCACTACAGCTCCCAGTAGCCATAGCCGTCGTTAAATATGCAGCGCATACTAAGCTAACAGATTTTATTTCTTGCTGGAATGAAGCCACAAACACAGAAGCCAAAAGGGTTGCATATTCACCAGATATTTCAGGTTTTGACACTCCAGATGTTATGGAGAAGGTAGTCACGATTATGGTAGTGAAAGAAGGATTTAATAATTTACCAAGAACCCAATTAATGGAGTTCAAGGAAGTGCACCACAGGAAGAGCAGGAATTATGGAAGCGCAGTGTGTGATCATCCCCCCCAGAAGCATTATGGCGACAGGATAGCACTAAAAAGCCGGTGATGCAACTAGCATTGCTAAAGGTAGCGCTTGAACAGCTGCACTACCCTGTGCATGTAACTAGGGAAAGTTTTGCTGCAACTATTGCAGAAGATTGGGTTACTCCACATCTGGTAGAACACGTTGCATTTTATGTAGTAAACTGCATCGTATGTCAAAAGTTTATTGCTGTGCAAACACTAAGAACGATTACAGTAGTAATTCCTCAACCAAATGGTCCTTTTCTGCATTTACATATTGACAATGTTGATATGCTGAAAGTATGTAGTGGATACAGGTATTTGATAGTGGTGGTGTATTCCCTTCTCCAGGTGGATCGAATGCACACACCCTGATGCCACTTGTGCAGCAAAGTTGTTAGTACATTAACTCTTTCCAAGATGGGGGGTGTGTGAAGTGCTGAGATCCGATAATGGGCCACATTTTGTCAATGAACTGTTTGAACAGATAGGACTAATGTCAAGTATTAAGCACACATTTTCTTCTGCTTATCAAACGCAAGCAAACGGGAAATGTGAGAGGCTCAATGGCCTCATTAAAGAAAGTATTGCAAAGTTCAAGATTATGTTGAAAAAGGGATGACTATATTGCCTGCCCTTAGCTTTATATGCCCTAAGGAATCTGCCTTGTTCGGACCACCACCTCACACCCCACGAACTAGTGACAGGACAGTGATTAAAAACACCTTTAACTCCTCCGTCGAGGAGTAGAAGTGATGCCAAGAGTACAGCAAAAATGTAAAGAAATCAGTTATATGATTATTTGACATGTATGACAGCTAGTATATCTCTCATTTCAGATCAACTAGAGCGCCGACATCCAGCAGGCGACATCTAGGCAGTCGACATCCAGTACTGGATGATGGCTAGGTAATTGCAGAGACAAATGATATCCTGGGCACTATTTACTCTCCTGTTGTCATGGTGCATGCCCCCAAAACCCTGAAACCCGCGAGCCCAGCCCAGATTCTGGCTTCCTTTGGGACTTCCCAGGCCCCAGCTAGGCTCACCTGGGCTCAGTCCTGGCGCCGCTGGCACCAGGCTCATGCTAAGTGTTAAATACATGGTCCATTTATTTGGCTCTGAGATGCTGAGCCCATTCAGTACAGGGTGTGGCTTGGGACTGCTTTACCAGAGAGACAGGATAGGATAAAGGGGACTATTTTCCTTGAACTACTTGCAAGGCTATTTAAACCGCACCTTGCAAACTGAACCCGCTTCGCGTTAATCTGCACTCCTGCAGTGTAACGCTCACCGTGTCAGTTCGTGCTTCCTTTCTGCCACGCCCGTCCAGAGTCTTCTATCCATCGGCACCTGTGAAAATAGAAGAACAAGAGTTATTCACGCATTGAGGGCCTTACCTGCAGAACATCCGGGCCTTGCCTTTACGCTTATCCAAGGGCCGCCGCATCTGTAGAAGATCAGAACAGAAGGTACCCTCTCGGGTAGCGACGCACCTGACCCGGCCTCCTCTAGGAACTCCAGCAAGAAGTTCTCCATCATTCTGCATCGCGCCGCATCTCGACACCATCAGTCGGACCTTCCATCTTCTTCCTGGAAAAGCGCTGCACCTGCCGAACAGAAAAGACAAACCAGGTTAGTCGCACACAACAAGAAGGCTAAAATAAAGCGAACTATTAGTGCATCTCGCACAGCGTTCTACTTAACGGCAAGAATCCTGCACATCATTGTCAGGAGAGTCATCCATCATCCGAAAACCGCTTTTGTGCCGCACCTGAAAGACAAGAAAACAAACATTAGATATCTTGCATGCAAGGACTATTTCAAGGAGTTATTGGAATAGAGACTTACCTGCTTACTCTGGTCGATCCACTTCAGCATCCTCCATCGGATCAGTGAAGTAACTCGATCCAGGAACTACAGAGTAACCGCGCCCCTGCCAGAGAGTGTGCAGGACAGAGAGCTCACCCATATGATAGACAAGGTGAGCCAGGGAAAGAGAAGGATAACACGGAAGGAGGTGAAAACCAAAACCAGCTCCACACAGTTGGCTAATATCTTGTTTCAACTTGCAGACGAACATCTTCTGAGGCAAGACAGAAGGGAAGACGCAAGCAGGCCCTCATTAAGCAGAACAACACCAGTGCAGACATCATCCTTCACACAAGAGCACGCCCCCGTGGAGACCAGGTGAGCGTGATGGAACGCGAAGCCTTACACAAATTCTCTACCTGGGCGCCATGGAAACCTCGGAAACGGATCAGCTAGCTCAGCTTTTGGGGGAACTCAGGGCTGAGGTACATTCGGCTAGACAGGGAAACCAGTGCCTTACGAAGGGAACTGATTGTAGCAAAGGACCGCACCGATGATCTCGCGAGACAGTTGCTCCAGTCACAGGCGGGGCAAACGCTGCTAACTGGAGTGGGGTCAATGGTACCCACTGCATCAAGCAACCCAGTTCAGGTGGTCCTCCCAGGAGCTGTACCTTTGGCACCCCCAGAACGATTCGCTGGAGATCCAAAAAGGTATGTGGTTTTTATGAATCAGTGCCGTCTACACTTCCTATGCAGGGTAGGAGCCTTTCCAAACGACCAGTCCAAAGTGGCCTTTGTACTTTCATATCTTAGTGGCAGTGCTGCTGACTGGTCGGTACCGCTGGTCAGTCGGGATGATCCCATCTTGAGAGACTTTCAAAGATTCCAATTGGATATGGAGAAGCTGGTTGCCCGGCGCTGCCAAGGTCAGGCATTGGACAATGAGTTTTTGTCTTTGCGTCAAGGCAACCAGGATCTGCTAACTTACATTGCGACATTCAACAGACTGGTTGTGGAAACTGATTGGCCGACGACAAACGAACAACGCTGTTTTACCGCAGCCTGAGAGGGGAGTTAAAGGACGTTTTAGCTCAAGTGGTTAACCCTCCCAGAGACTGTGCTGAGTAAATAGACTCGGTGGTACAGCTTGATCACAGACTGCAGAATCGTAAGGCTGATTGTGCTAGAATCGATTCAAGCGTATTTGTACGCCCCAAGGAAAACGCCTCCAAGAACACCGACATGTCAGAACCCATGCGAATCAGAGGAGTGCGTGGGCCATTATCCAAGGCTGAAAGAGATAGGAGAAGACAACAACAACTGTGTTTGTATTGCAGGTCAGCCAGCCATTTCCTTCGAGAGTGCCCAGTAAAGCCAACTAAAAAGGCAGTGGGAGTCGGTGGTAAGGTTGAAACAGAGTCTGAGCTGGAAAACTTCTCTGCCCGGCAGGCGTAGAGGTACGCTTGCCGAGTGAAAAGAAGGACTCCCAGACCTCGCACCTAGTTTTGCCTACGGTCCTTATAAACCACCAACAGCCATCTTGAATGCATGCAGTCAGAGCCTACATTGACAGTGGAGCTATTGGAAATTATATGGATCAAGAGTTGGCTTCGAGCATGAACCTTTCCCTTTGTGAAAAGGCAACAACAGACTTAGTCACCACAGTCGACGGAACTGAGATCGCTTCTGGTCCAGTAACGCATTCTACGACAGAGATGACTCTTTTGTGCCAAGACGGTCATCGGGAAACCATAGTGTTTGATATAATCAAGGCTCCACAATTTCAAATAATTCTGGGAATGCCATGGTTAGTATCATATAATCCTTGCATAGACTGGCGTGCCAAGAGGTTGACCTTCTCAGTCGACTGTGCTCAAACTTGTTATCCAACTAAAGGACCTTTGGTCACTGGTGCGACGACGATCATGAAACCAACAAAGTCCCTCCCTCTGGTATATCAGGACTACCAGGACGTATTCCAAAAGGATCAAGCCAACACACTGCCCCCTCATAGGTCGTATGACTGCCAGATTGACCTTGTACCAGGAACACAGATTCCGTGCGGTCGAATCTATGCTCTCACAGATCCCGAAAACCTGCATTTGAGAAAATATTTAGACCAATACCTGGCTAACGGTTTCATTCGCCCATCCAAGTCCCCGCGGCATCACCCTTGTTCTTTGTGCCTAAAAAGGAAGGTGACCTTAGGACTTGCATCGACTACCGAGCATTGAATCAGGTCACTGTTAAAAACTGTTACCATTTGCCTTTAATTCCTGACCTATTGGATCAAGTTAAAGATGCCCGAATTTACACCAAGTTAGACCTTCGCAGAGCATACCACCTGCTACGGATCAGGAAAGGGAACGAATGGAAGACCGCTTTTCGCACCAAATACAGGCTATTTGAATACCAGGTGATGCCTTTTGGCCTTTGCAATGCCCCAGCGGCGTTCCAGTATTTCATGAACGATGTTTTGTGAAAAATGATTGATGTGTGTGTCGTAGTATACATCGATGACATTCTGGTATACTCTCGTTCAGAGCAAGAACACGTGAAACATGTCCGGGCCGTTTTGGACAAACTTCGACAACACAAACTGTTTGCAAAGCTGGAAAAATGTTTTTTCCATGTCACTGAGGTCGAGTTCCTTGGATTTGTATTAACCCCTCATGGTGTGTGCATGGATTCACAGAAGGTTGAAGCCATTCTCAACTGGCCATCTCCAACTTCGATTAAAGGAGTTCAGAGCATGCTCAAATTTGCAAACTTCTATCATCGTTTCATTCCAGGCTTTTCACAACTAGTGCACCCCATCACCACTCTGCTGCGCAAAAACAAGTGATTTCAATGGTCCGAATAGGCTGAGAAAGCCTCTCAGGAGCTAAAACAAAGATTCATCTCACCCCCGATCCTGAAACACCCTCGTTCAGATCTTCGATACGTGGTTGAAACGGATGCTTCCAGTCTGGCAATGGGAGCGGTCCTTTCCCAAAGGGACCCTGAAACTGGTCAACTACACCCAGTAGCCTTTTGGTCACGGAAGTTTATGGCTCCTGAGTTGAATTATGCTATTACGGATAAGGAACTGTTAGCCATCAAGGCGGCCTTCAAAGCCTGGCGGCATTACATCTTAGGAGCTACGCATACCATCACAGTAATTACAGATCTTCGCAATTTACAGTACCTGAAGGTGGCAAAAGCTCAATCATGCGTCAACTCCAATGGGCATTATTTCTCGTGGCGTTTGACTTTGTAATTACTTACCGACCTGGCTGTCGAAATGGCAAGGCAGATGCACTGTCCCGTATAGGAGTAGACGAGGAATACGCCAATCCCGACCCTGTGCCCATCATTCCTGGTGAAAAGATTCTTGGAATTACTACATCTCTAATGCTAGAAGACATTCAAGAAGAAATCCCTCATCTCATGGATTCCAACGCCCTAAAGAATTGGCCGACCAAAAGTCCTCACCATTCAGTCACTAACCAATTACCCTATTTTCGAGCACGTCTCTACCTACCCAGCAAAGAACTTCAGGAAAAGATCGTCTCACATTACCATGACTCATTAGTAGAAGGTCATCCCGGAAATGCAAAAACTGAGGCCAAGGTCAAGCAGCATTTTTGGTGGCCGACATGGCGTAAAGACATCAAGCAGTTTGTACTATCCTGTGGAGTTTGCGCTCAAAACGAAATCCAGAAAAAGGAATCAACGTGCCTGCTTCAGCCATTAGACATCCCACCTACACCTTGGCACACCCTATCTCTTGATTTTATAACGGACCTTCCTCCTTGTGACGGGTTCAACACAATTCTAGTAGTGGTGGATTTATTTTCGAAAATGGCCCATTTCATCCCACTAAAAGGATTGCCTTCAGCTTCAATTCTGGCTAGAGAATTTCTGGAGCAGATTGTTCGAATTCACGGATTTCCTTCCATCCTAATCTCAGACCGCGGCAGCCAGTTTATCTCACGCTTCTGGAAGAAATGTTGCGAGTTAGCTCAAATCGATGTAAGGCTTTCCACCAGTCACCATCCCAAACTGATGGTCAGACAGAGAGAACAAATCAGACCTTAGAGCAATATCTCAGGTGCATGTTACATCAAACTGAAGGCAGCTGGAAGGATGTTTTATGGATCACCGAGTATGCCTATAACAACTCCCTCCACTCCAGTACAGGTCAAAGTCCCTTCTATACAATCTACTGGTTACATTCGCGAACTTCCAATCTTGACCCACCGCAACTTCTGGAAATGCCAGCTGTGAAGGGTTTGCACTCTACCATCTCTCAAGCCTTCAAATAAGCGACGGATCATCTAAAACAAGCTAAGGAAAGGTACAAGAAATCAGCCGATGTGCATAGAAGTGAAGCTCCAAAATATCAGGTTGGAGATGAAGTCTGGTTGGCGTCTAAGCACATACCAGTGAAGGAACCTCGTACCTTCAACCCCAGATATTTAAGTCCATATACCATTAACGCCATTATCAATCCAGTGGCTATGAAGTTGGATTTACCTCCGCACATGAAGATTCATCCTGTTTTCCACGTCTCACTATTGAAACCAGTGCAACCTGGAACACGAGTTGTGAAACCACCGAAACCAGTCACTGTAAACGGGGAACCTGAGTTCGAAGTGAAAGAAATTCTTGACTCAAAAATCACTAAGTCAAAACTATTTTACTTGATAGACTGGAAAGGATACGGACCACATGAAAGATCATGGGAACCTAGCGAGAGTGTGCATGCTCCACGGTTATTAAAAAGGTTCCACCGCAATCACCCAAACAAACCAGGACCAATGGGTGAGTCTGCCATTAGGGAGGTGTTGGGGGAGAGTGATGTCATGTGCATGCCCCCAAAACCCTGAAACCTGCGAGCCCAGCCCAGATTCTGGCTTCCTTTGGGACTTCCCAGGCCCCAGCTAGGCTCACCTGGGCTCAGTCCTGGCGCCGTTGGCGCCAGGCTCTTGGTAAGTGTTAAATACATGGTCCATTTATTTGGCTCTGAGATGCTGAGCCCATTCAGTACAGGGTGTGGCTTGGGACTACTTTACCAGAGAAACAGGATAGGATAAAGGGGACTATTTTCCTGGAACTACTTGCAAGGCTATTTAAACCGCACCTTGCAAACTGAACACGCTTCGCGATAATCTGCACTCCTGCAGCGTAACGCTCACCGTGTCAGTTCTTGCTTCCTTTCTGCCACGCCCATCCAGAGTCTTCTATCCATCGGCACCTGTGAAAATAGAAGAACAAGAGTTATTCACGCATTGAAGGGCTTACCTGCAGAACATCTGGGCCTCGCCTTTATGCTTATCCAAGGGCTGCCGCATCTGTAGAAGATCAGAACAGAAGGTACCCTCTCGGGTAGCGACGCACCTGACTCGGCCTCCTCCAGGAACTCCAGCGAGCAGTTCTCCATCATTCTGCATTGTGCCGCATCTCGACACCGTCAGTCGGACCTTCCATCTTCTTCCTGGAAAAGCTCTGCACCTGCCGAACAGAAAAGACAAAGCAGGTTAGTCGCACACAACAAGAAGGCTAAAATAAAGCGAACTATTAGCGCATTTCGCACAGCATTCTACTTACCGGCAAGAATCCTGCACATCATTGTCAGGAGAGTCATCCATCACCCGAAAACCACTTTTGTGCCGCACCTGAAAGACAAGAAAACAAACATTAGATATCTTGCAGGCAAGGACTTGAGGCAGCTATTTCAAGGAGCTATTGGAATAGAGACTTACCTGCTTACTCCGGTCGATCCACTTCAGCAACCTCCATCGGATCAGTGAAGTAACTCGATCCGGGAACTACAGAGTAACCGCGCCCCTGCCAGAGAGTGTGCAGTACGGAGAGTTCACCCATATCATAGACAAGGTGAGCCAGGGAAAGAGAAGGATAACATGGAAGGAGGTGAAAACCAAAACCAGCTCCACACAATTGGCTAATATCTTGTTTCAACTTGCAGACGAACATCTCCTGAGGCAAGACAGAAGGGAAGACGCAAGCAGGCCCTCATTAAGCAGAACAACACCAGTGCAGACATCATCCTTCTCCCACGAGCACGCCCCCGTGGAAACCAGGTGAGCATGACACCTGTACAACTGAGTATCGTCTGCGTATTGGTGGATAACTGTATTGTGATCTATGAGGAGAGTGCCCAGAGGCTCCATGCAAAGGTTAAAAAGGACTGCTGAGAAGATGGAACCTTGGGGATCTCCACAGGAGACCTGGAGTCTGTTAGAATGCAACAGGTAACTCTGCACCGCCCGGTGTCTGCCTGAGAGGTAGGAGGTGAACCAATTCATAACAGTTCCAGAGAATCCCATCCTGTCAACAAGGAGGGAGAGAAGGATGCTGTGATTGGCGGTGTTGAATGCAGCCGAGAGGTCAAGGAAAATGAGGAGGCATGAGTCACCCCTATCTATGATTTGGATAGCATCAGCCACCACCTGGATGGTGGCTTTCTTGATGCTACACAAGAGATCATTTGAGCCCAGTCTGCCAGTGAGGCATTGATGATGCTGAGGAGCGCATTGAGTGCAGGGACCATCAATTGTTTAATGTCGGAGGGTGGAATTACATCAACAGAGTAAGAAGTAGGTTTGAGGGAGGCAATCATTTTTAGGAGATCCGGCGGAAGGAGAGGGGCAGTGTGCATGCCCGGGTGCAGGGGATGTTAATGCTGTGAGAGGTTGATTTGATGGTCTCTCGGTTTTGTTTATTTTTTCATTAAAGAAATGTATTTATTTGGTCGCATTTTTCCTGAGATGGTACCTCGGGGTTGGGTGAGGGTTTGGCACAATGCTTTACTACCTCAAAGAGGGCTTTTCTTCTGCTAGAGGCTGCCACAATGGTGGTGGAGTTGTAAACAGCTCTGGCCTCGGTAATCAGAATCCTATGGTTTACGCGCAGAGATTTGAGGTTTGTGAGGTCGCCCATGTTATGGTTTCTGCACCACCATTTCTCTAGGGCTCTGATTGAGCGTTTGTCGGAGGCTAGCTTGGGGTGTACCATGGGGCGGATGGTTTGGACTTAGCCCAGCTGGATTTTAGGGGGGCTTGAGTGTCCAGCAGTTTCATAGCAGAGTTGCTGAATAATTCCAGGAGGCCCGAGGCATTCCCTGTGGTGGGGAAGTCTGCAAGGTTTGCTTCTAGCTCATTCACTGGGAAGGTTTTGAATGAGCAGCCGTGAGTTAGGGGGCATTTAGCCTGACCTTTGTGAGCCGTAGTCTAGTGGGTGACTGATAATGGGATGGCGGTGTGGTCAGACCAGTCAAGTGGGATAGGGTCTGCATGGGTTATGCATTGGGATGATGTGAAGACTTGTTCTAGAGTGATGCCTTTGTTGTTTGTGGCGGAGAGCATAATTTGCTTGAAGTCCATGGAAGCGGTCAGTGCAAAAGGCGTGCTTTGGGTGTGGTTGTTAGCCTGTGACTCTGGGACGTTAAAATCATTGAGAAAGACATTATTTGAATGTGCTAATTTGGCACAGGAGAGTACCTTTGAGATGTCTGCAATGAAAGAGTTACACCTGTGAGGTGCCTTAATGGCCCCAGTGCATTGATGTTACTTTACTACAAGTATTTCTAGTTACTGTGTTCATTAAAGCGGCGGATGTCTTGGTAATATCCATATGACAAACCACCCATTCCCTGACCCAGATGTTGGGGTGACAACCAGAGGATCCTGCTCATACCACCTCGGGCCCAGCATCACGGAGTGGGTGGTGGTATCAGGCACCCATAGTCACCTCCACACACCCCCAAGGGCCAGACAGGGGACATTGTCACACCAGACCAAGGGAATTGTGTTGTGTATGACCTTGATCTTCACTTCCCTCCATGTGAACAGAAGAGACCCTCCCACATAGACAGAAGAGAAACTCCCACATGCAGGAGAACACATTTTCCAGCCACTCACAGATTTCCAGTGTGTGTCTGGTTCTCGGAAAGACGTCTATGAAGCTTGTTGATTGTAGTTAGTGGGCAACTGTTTGCATTTAAGATGTGCACAATTATTGAGTGGCCCTGGAGATCCCACCACAAGATATTATTAGTTCTTTGTTGGATTGGATTGGTACACTTGTGGTCATAATAAAAAAAAAGTTGTTGTAACCAGCATATCATATGCCAATCTAGTGCTGGCTCTCTCTCACTCTCTTTGGCTCTCTCTCTCTCTGTTTCTTTCTCTTTCACTCTCTCCCTCCCGATTTCTCTCTCTCCCACATTCTCTGTGCTATCTTTGTCTCCCTGTGAGGCTCTCCTTCTTCTTGTATGTCTCTGTCTCGCTGACGCTCTGGATGATTATCAAGAGTGTTTCCTAGAGCCACCCCAGCCGTTGGTGACAGCATTAAACCAGAGACAAACACAGATATCTTGAAAGGAGCGGTGCTGTGTTTTTGTTTGGTTAAAAGTAGAATGTGAGCAGCAGTGAAAGAGGAAGACCCCAAGGTGCGGTCTGGCCTAGTACTTGGAGGCAACCATTAGCATCACGTGTGTCCTCTGGGAACATGGCCATCACGCTGAGAGAGCATCGTTTATACAGATAGGGTCTGTGGGAGGTGCTGAGGTTTGTATCGATCTTCTAAGAAACCAGAGAAACAGGCAGAAGAATCTACAAATGTGTTTGGTATTTTCTATTTTTTGTTAATTCATTTATTAGTGGATGTGCATACTGAAAAAAATGCATAATTCATGAGAACTACTAACCAATCAGTGGCTAGCATGCAACAATTAAACATCACCTGAATGCTCCCAGAGAAAGAAATAATTGTTTTGTATTTGAGTGAGGCCCATTCGAAGAATGAAGAACATTTGTAGAGACGAAATTGATAGTGTTTATTATCGTCAAAATAAGGTATTCTAAGGAGGACATTATTTAACTTACATTGTAAATTGGTTCTTTTTAAAATTACATTTTACAATGCCAATTTCTACTGATCATTTCCATTGTATATTGTCGTCAGAATAAGAAGGTTGCCCTTGTTTTACTGAGCAGAGCACATAATAAAATCCTAGAGTGAGCATATAATTTATTTTATGATAGGTTATCATTTCACATTGGACAGTTGGGTTCACTCCTCTTGTACTCTTTTATTTTGAAACATCCATATGATAACTAGGAAGGGATGAAATAGCACCAATGAGGTTTCTTGGTCACTTTGCATAAAATCAATTGCAAAAGCATTTTGGAAACTTTGAAATTAATGCAGATCTTTACATTTTACAAATGTCTCTCTGATTTTAAAAACGGTTGTATGCTTGAATCACTAAGTACATAATGCACAATAAAATTGGTGCTCATTCATTTTTTACAATGTTCATCCTACTATTAAATTGTGGTACCATATGTACCCCTTGGGACAGTGAATAAAATGTCACTCCATTTTCCTTGAGGACCAAATTCTGAGATATGTGAAGAGTCATGCTGAATTTTAAATGAGGGGAAGCCAAGTGTCCGAATAAGGCTGTCCGTGCGGATGCACAGTTACCAATGCACGTATGTCATTAAAGAATTGCACATGTAGGCTACAACATAATGCTAAGCAATATGATTGAGTTCCCTTGGTGTCTGAAAAAGGTACTAAACTAAAGCTTATTTGCTTCATCGCTTGCTTCCTCTGCATCAAAATGGCACGACATAGATTGGCTTTCATGTGTCCCGGTGCAGAGTGGAGTGCAATAGACTGGTCAATATCTTGATTAATCGCTCATCTATACTAAATGGAAGCATTCTTTAGTTGAGGGCGAGGGAACCTCTTGAAGGAGCTTACACGAGGATGTGTAGTCATCTTCTGACTCCACTTTGCCCCTCCCAAGAAGGCATCGGTTACTGCTTGAAAGGTCAGTCGTGTGACCCTGCTAGTAACATTTAATTGGCCGCATAGACCTACCTTATGATATGATATATTTATAACGCGCCTGTACACAAGTGTTTCTAGGAGCGACAAGACAAGGAGGGGGGGGGGGGGACAGAGGGAGGACAAAACAACGATCTTACTAGGCCCTGTGTCATTCATATTGTGCACGTGCATGGAACCAGCTCTGGCGAGAGGTTGCTGGCCTTCTATACACTTAGAATGGAGCGTCGGCCTGGAGCTTGCTGATTGGTTGTGCACCAGGGAACGAGACCTTGCGATTGTATTGTATTGTATCGTTTATTTATTTATAGAGTGCATCGGGCCCTGAGGCAAGCTGAACAAAATCAAGCACAACATTCCAAAGCTTCATGTATTGAACTTCTTGGAGTAAATGAGCTTCAAGTTTAGGAGCACTCATGTGAGACTAGGAAGACCAGGGAGACAAGGAACACCTCGAGCTCTGCTTTTTAGATCTTGCTTAGGGAGATTGGCTCTCTCACAGAGCTGTTGGGTGTATATTTCAGAGGGACCCTGGTCTCAATCTGCTTCTTCGTGAATCACAGAGTACCAGCCACTGCTCTATTGCATCATTCCTTTTGGTTTGGTCCAACCACCTCTTTCCCATCTTCCGTTGGATGCCTCGATCATCCAAGGCTAGACAAAAATGCTATACTTGCCAACATGACCCATTCTAATCTGTTGGTGCTGATCCAGTCCTGTGTTTTTTTCTTTGCTTTCTGGGATTTGTAGATCCACTGTTCCTGTTATGAAACTCAGACTACAAGTCCCAGAATGCAAACATAAGCACCTACAGGTTGGAATGGGTCATGTTGGCAACTATGAAATGCCCATACCCCAGCGGGGGCCTGTCCTCCCTAGCAGGGCCATTTCCCTCCCTTCTCTTCAATCATTTGTTCACGCCATCTTTCATTTCTTTGTTTCTCATTGCGGCATTTCCCGTGAGCCACCTGTCAGCCATTAAATCTGTGTATATTTGCATTGCTCCTCCCTCCTGCACGCGCCTTCCTGTCCCTGCAGCTGCAACCTAACTTGCCCATCCCATATTACCCAGAGAAGTTCATTGCTAAGTATTTAGCTACAAAGACTTTTCTTAAATTTGGCTTGTTTTCAGAGGCTGGGTGAGAAAGGGTGACATGGCGTGAAGCACCGGGAGTATCCCCTCCTTCTGCCCAAATGCAAGTTGTTTGGCCATTTGTGGCTATAGTTTTTATATTTTTTTATTTATTTAAGAACCAGGTGTGATTTTGGACAGAAATGACTTACAAAGTAGACAATAACAGAGGTCGCAGGCAGTATTTAGGTAGTGTGGCTTTACATAAGAGCACTGTTGGATTGAATGACGTATAGCAGCATACTTGCCAACATGATCCATTCCAATCTGTAGGTGCTCATCCGGTCCTGTTTTTTTCTTTGCATTCTGGGACTTGAATTCCGAGTTTTAGAATGGGAACAGTGGAACTGCAAGTCCAAGCATGCAAAGAAAAAACAGCACTGGATAAGCACCTACAGATTGGAACGGGTCATGTGGGCAAGTATGTAGCGGGTGGAGAACGTGTAAGAGTGAGAACATATACCATGGACTGGGAGGGGAGGACTTCAGAATATTTTTGACATGGCGAGCCTGAGGCCACTAGTAAACATTTGCAAATCTTAGAGTGGCTCTGAAAACGGAGTGCGTGGGTCAGGCGGGTAGCTGTGATCAGAGTGGAATGCATCCGTCCGTTTATCCATCGTGCCATCCATCCATTCACTCATCCATCGGTTCTGCCCGTTCACCCACCAACTCACCTCTCCAAACTATTATGGATGCTCACACAGTTGTTTTTTTTTTTAATGGTATCACCACCAGCCTTGACAAACGCTATTTTGACAAATTCCTTGAAGCCCTTAAGAATTCATGGGCGATTCTGTTCTGTGGCTGATCTGTGTGTATCTGGTCTAGAGTGATGGACCCAGACTAGCCTTTACAGAAAGAGGGCATGGGCCGAAGGCTCGCCTGACAGCCCATGTGTGCACTGGCATGGTGCCAATGTGGGCAAATGCTGCGATGTAGTGCTGTGCCTGATCTGTGTGTATCTGGTCTAGAGTGATGGACCCAGACTAGCCTTTACAGAAAGAGGGCATGGGCCGAAGGCTAGCCTGAGAGCCCATGTGTGCACTGGCATGGTGCCAATGTGGGCAAATGCTGCGATGCAGTGCTGTGCCTGATCTATGTGTATCTGGTCTAGAGTGATGGACCCAGACTAGCCTTTACAGAAAGAGGGCATGGGCCGAAGGCTAGCCTGAGAGCCCATGTGTGCACTGGCATGGTGCCAATGTGGGCAAATGCTGCGATGCAGTGCTGTGCCTGATCTATGTGTATCTGGTCTAGAGTGATGGACCCAGACTAGCCTTTACAGAAAGAGGGCATGGGCCGAAGGCTAGCCTGAGAGCCCATGTGTGCACTGGCATGGTGCCAATGTGGGCAAATGCTGCGATGCAGTGCTGTACCTGATCTGTGTGTATCTGGTCTAGAGTGATGGACCCAGACTAGCCTTTACAGAAAGAGGGCATGGGCCGAAGGCTAGCCTGAGAGCCCATGTGTGCACTGGCATGGTGCCAATGTGGGCAAATGCTGCGATGCAGTGCTGTGCCTGATCTATGTGTATCTGGTCTAGAGTGATGGACCCAGACTAGCCTTTACAGAAAGAGGGCATGGGCCGAAGGCTAGCCTGAGAGCCCATGTGTGCACTGGCATGGTGCCAATGTGGGCAAATGCTGCGATGCAGTGCTGTGCCTGATCTATGTGTATCTGGTCTAGAGTGATGGACCCAGACTAGCCTTTACAGAAAGAGGGCATGGGCCGAAGGCTAGCCTGAGAGCCCATGTGTGCACTGGCATGGTGCCAATGTGGGCAAATGCTGCGATGCAGTGCTGTACCTGATCTGTGTGTATCTGGTCTAGAGTGATGGACCCAGACTAGCCTTTACAGAAAGAGGGCATGGGCCGAAGGCTAGCCTGAGAGCCCATGTGTGCACTGGCATGGTGCCAATGTGGGCAAATGCTGCGATGCAGTGCTGTGCCTGATCTATGTGTATCTGGTCTAGAGTGATGGACCCAGACTAGCCTTTACAGAAAGAGGGCATGGGCCGAAGGCTAGCCTGAGAGCCCATGTGTGCACTGGCATGGTGCCAATGTGGGCAAATGCTGCGATGCAGTGCTGTGCCTGATCTATGTGTATCTGGTCTAGAGTGATGGACCCAGACTAGCCTTTACAGAAAGAGGGCATGGGCCGAAGGCTAGCCTGAGAGCCCATGTGTGCACTGGCATGGTGCCAATGTGGGCAAATGCTGCGATGCAGTGCTGTACCTGATCTGTGTGTATCTGGTCTAGAGTGATGGACCCAGACTAGCCTTTACAGAAAGAGGGCATGGGCCGAAGGCTAGCCTGAGAGCCCATGTGTGCACTGGCATGGTGCCAATGTGGGCAAATGCTGCGATGCAGTGCTGTGCCTGATCTATGTGTATCTGGTCTAGAGTGATGGACCCAGACTAGCCTTTACAGAAAGAGGGCATGGGCCGAAGGCTAGCCTGAGTGCCCATGTGTGCACTGGCATGGTGCCAATGTGGGCAAATGCTGCGATGCAGTGCTGTACCTGATCTGTGTGTATCTGGTCTAGAGTGATGGACCCAGACTAGCCTTTACAGAAAGAGGGCATGGGCCGAAGGCTAGCCTGAGAGCCCATGTGTGCACTGGCATGGTGCCAATGTGGGCAAATGCTGCGATGCAGTGCTGTGCCTGATCTATGTGTATCTGGTCTAGAGTGATGGACCCAGACTAGCCTTTACAGAAAGAGGGCATGGGCCGAAGGCTAGCCTGAGAGCCCATGTGTGCACTGGCATGGTGCCAATGTGAGCAAATGCTGCGATGCAGTGCTGTACCTGATCTGTGTGTATCTGGTCTAGAGTGATGGACCCAGACTAGCCTTTACAGAAAGAGGGCATGGGCCGAAGGCTAGCCTGAGAGCCCATGTGTGCACTGGCATGGTGCCAATGTGGGCAAATGCTGCGATGCAGTGCTGTGCCTGATCTATGTGTATCTGGTCTAGAGTGATGGACCCAGACTAGCCTTTACAGAAAGAGGGCATGGGCCGAAGGCTCGCCTGAGAGCGCAAGTGTGCACTGGCATGGTGCCAATGTGGGCAAATGCTGCGATGCAGTGCTGTGCTTGATCTCTGCGTATCTGGTCTAGAGTGATGGACCCAGACTAGCCTTTACAGAAAGAGGGCATGGGCCGAAGGCTAGCCTGAGAGCCCATGTGTGCACTGGCATGGTGCCAATGTGAGCAAATGCTGCGATGCAGTGCTGTACCTGATCTGTGTGTATCTGGTCTAGAGTGATGGACCCAGACTAGCCTTTACAGAAAGAGGGCATGGGCCGAAGGCTAGCCTGAGAGCCCATGTGTGCACTGGCATGGTGCCAATGTGGGCAAATGCTGCGATGCAGTGCTGTGCCTGATCTATGTGTATCTGGTCTAGAGTGATGGACCCAGACTAGCCTTTACAGAAAGAGGGCATGGGCCGAAGGCTCGCCTGAGAGCGCAAGTGTGCACTGGCATGGTGCCAATGTGGGCAAATGCTGCGATGCAGTGCTGTGCTTGATCTCTGCGTATCTGGTCTAGAGTGATGGACCCAGACTAGCCTTTACAGAAAGAGGGCATGGGCCGAAGGCTAGCCTGAGAGCCCATGTGTGCACTGGCATGGTGCCAATGTGGGCAAATGCTGCGATGCAGTGCTGTACCTGATCTGTGTGTATCTGGTCTAGAGTGATGGACCCAGACTAGCCTTTACAGAAAGAGGGCATGGGCCGAAGGCTAGCCTGAGAGCCCATGTGTGCACTGGCATGGTGCCAATGTGGGCAAATGCTGCGATGCAGTGCTGTGCCTGATCTGTGTGTATCTGTCCTGATTGTTTTGACTCAGACTAGCCGTTTTGACCGAATTAGATGCGGTCAGAAAAGAGTCCGCAAAAGGCGGGGTGGTGGCTGGGGGGGCGGGAGGGAGGAAAAGAAGACAGGTGTAGGCATTTTGGCAAAATGGGGGGGATTGGTCTGGGGTTTTAAAGGGAAATCCTATTTATTTACAAAACTATATAAGGAACAAACAACTAAAAGAAACAGTACATCTGAGAAATTGTCATGTTGCCCCTTTCAGCAAAAGGTAAATAATGTGTCATAATGACAAACAGCCACGACACACACAAACACCTTCACTTCTAGATGAAAGCCAGGCGACCTATTGGCATTGTGAATGCTTAGTATAAAAGCACTCGTGAGCAGTTCCCCTGTCACCCCACATTCTCCCACTTGCTCGATGACAGGGGTCCCCTGTCCCAGGGCCCCGTGTCAGCAGATTTCCACGCTCTGGTCATTAGGCGCCGGGGCTGGTGTCTCCCTTGCGGTGACAAGTGACAACTCCGGCGAGGCGAGCTTTGATCTGGCTGTCGCGTGATGTCACTCGGAGCAGCTTGTTTGGGAGCGCCCTCATCAGCGGTGACTAGCCGCCTAAATTAAACATGCACTGCCGGGTTAAGGGCCCGGGGCGTCTGCCTCCTCCGAACGCTGCCAGGCCCCGTGCCCGACATGGCCCGCCAGGGCGATCGCAGAGTGGCTTTTGCTGAAATCCGTCCCAGAAAAAAGAATACGATTCAGCCGCAATAGTACGATTCATATCGCAGGACACCGCTTCTCGGGTGCGCCACTGCCGCAATGGTACGATTCATATCGCAGGACACCGCTTCTCGGGTGCGCCACTGCCGCAATGGTACGATTCATATCGCAGGACACCGCTTCTCAGGTGCGCCACTGCGGTGATGTGGCAGATGTGCGCATGTTGCGAGCAGGCAAGCAGAACTGTGTATGTCGTAGGGCGGCGGTGGAAGGGGCTGGCGTGTCCGGTGCTGGCCTAGAAGGATCAGGCTAGGACCGGCCAATAGATAAATAGGCCATTGCCCGAAAGCTGGCAAAACCGGACAAATGTGCCGTGGCTAATGTGGGCGGATGTCGTGGTGCGGTGTTGTGTGGCGGATGTGTCGATGCTGCGGCACTAAAACAAAAGGCAGAACCTCAGGCAGATCTGTGTGTAGCTGGTCTCGAGTGATTGGGCTCGGACTAGCCTTTAGGGAGAGAGGGCAGGCACAGTAGGACTGGCTTGAGAGGCAACGTGTGTGCTGGCATTGTGCCAATGTGGGCAAATGCTGCGATGCAGTGCTGCGGCTGATCTGTGTACACCTGGTCTCGAGTGATTGGACTCAGACTAGCCTTTAGGGAAAGAGGGCATGGGCACAAGGGCTGGCCGGAGTGCCCAGGTGGGCACTGGCATTGTGCCAATGCTAAGATCTGGTGCTGTGGCTGATCTGTGTATATTTGGTCTAGAGTGATCGGGCTCAGGCTAGCCTTTAGGGAAAGAGGGCATGGGCCAAAGGCTGACCTGAGTGCCCAGGTGGGCACTGGCATTGTGCCAATGTGGGCAAATGCTAAGATCTGGTGCTGTGGCTGATCTGTGTATATTTGGTCTAGAGTGATCGGGCTCAGGCTAGCCTTTAGGGAAAGAGGGCATGGACACAAGGGCTGGCCTGAGTGCCCAGGTGGGCACTGGCATTGTGCCAATGTGGGCAAATGCTAAGATCTGGTGCTGTGGCTGATCTGTGTATATTTGGTCTAGAGTGATCGGGCTCAGGCTAGCCTTTAGGGAAAGAGGGCATGGGCACAAGGGCTGGCCGGAGTGCCCAGGTGGGCACTGGCATTGTGCCAATGCTAAGATCTGGTGCTGTGGCTGATCTGTGTATATTTGGTCTAGAGTGATCGGGCTCAGGCTAGCCTTTAGGGAAAGAGGGCATGGACACAAGGGCTGGCCTGAGTACCCAGGTGGGCACTGGCATTGTGCCAATGTGGGCAAATGCTAAGATCTGGTGCTGTGGCTGATCTGTGTATATTTGGTCTAGAGTGATCGGGCTCAGGCTAGCCTTTAGGGAAAGAGGGCATGGGCCAAAGGCTGACCTGAGTGCCCAGGTGGGCACTGGCATTGTGCCAATGTGGGCAAATGCTAAAATCGGGTGCTGTGGCTGATCTGTGTATATCTGGTCGAGAGTGATCGGGCTCAGACTAGCCTTTAGGGAAAGAGGGCATGGACACAAGGGCTGGCCGGAGTGCCCAGGTGGGCACTGGCATTGTGCCAATGTGGGCAAACGCTGAGATGCAGTGCTGTGGCTGATCTGTGTATATCTGGTCGAGAGTAATCAGGCTCAGACTAGCCTTTGGGGAAAGCGGGCATCGAGGGAAGGGCTGGCCTGAGAGGCCAAGTGTGCGTTGGCATTGTGCCAATGTGGGTCAGGTTGATGACTCAGTGGGATGTGTAGGTGGCTGTTTGAACCAATGTTACCGGCCCTATATTTTAAAAAATGCACCGTTTGTTGCCATGCATTTGCTCCAAAACATGCCCCGAGGCACCACTCAAAAAAAGCCTGGTGAACAAAGTTGCAAGTCGGGATTTGTAATTTTGGGTCACATTCTCTCTCTCTCTCTCTCTCTCTCTCTCTCTCTCTCTCTCACACACACACACACACACATAAACACACACATTATTTGTAACATGGTGCATCCTCAAACGCACATTATGAGGATAAATATTATCCTCAAGCCAAAAGCTTTTCTGAGGCATCTAAAGCAAGGAATGAATGGCCCCCTGAGCGGATGCACTGGCACGGAACTGGCCGGTGATTTACAATATCCTAAGAATTGACTTCATGGGTGTACAATATTCTATATAATACCAAAATGTAAGTGCAGAGCCTGAAATGAAGGCGCCTGGAACAGCTGCGCCCGCCCCCGGTGATCTTCGCCCCCCATCACACATTCACAAACACTGGCTTGCAATATGACCTACTGCTTGTGATGTCAGAACTGGAGAGTAACAGCAGAACCCTCCCGCTGTGATGTCACAACTATAAGATTGCAATATAACCAGGCACACGTAATTTTACAACTTTAACTTTGTAAAGAAAAAATACATGGCCGCCTGCAATACCCCATAGAAATACCCGTGCATGATACTGTTACTGCCAGCCAGGCCTTTAGTAATACAATGACGTCACAGCTCTTATTCGCATCAAGTTGTGCTGACCCAGTGCCAGCTGCAAGAGAAAGCCTGGTATGTGAAGGGCGACTCCCTCACTCAGCAGCATGGCACTGCCACTATAGCAATGCATAAAGTCTCTGGCCAGCTTGGCAGTTGCCAGTCCTTTTAATAAATTGGTTAAATAAAGAGATTAGGGCCTAATTCACAGAAGTATTTTATAATGGAGCAATCCCGTTGGAAAATGCTCTGTGAAAAAGGCCCATTGAGTGCAGTGTGTTTATTCAGTGCAGTGTTGCTGTTTGGTGCAGGAGAGCAGGCACCTAACTGCCTGTTTGCCACTTTATCTAAATTACAAAACCACTCTTAATGCATTGTGATAAAAATTGCAGGATATTTAGGTTATATGTGATTTTATCCACCACAATTACAGAGTGGTGCACTTAATCGCTGGAAAAACACTGAAAAACACAGATTTTCTTATTGGGGGGTCCCCTCCCAAGCCCCCGAGTTTCTACCCTTATAATGCCACCCAACCCTATCTGACCCATTTCAACCCCTCACCCCACTTCCCTTTATATATTCATTGAATCTTTTCGGTGTGTTTCGGTGTTATTGTTCGCTCTGTTATGTACCACTCTATAATGCTTGCAATAAAATGACTAGATACCGATATTTAATTGAAAGGCGAGTTTTATAGTGGTGCGTTTTTTCCAAGAGAACCGATTCGACATTTATTCCAGATTTTAACAACAGGAATATCCCTTCCTTTATAGTGAGCAAACGATCAAGCATCGAAGGGAATGCTGGTTTGACTGGGTATTATAAGGAATACAATACCCCCTACTGTGTGTCAAAAGGATAGTGCCAGTCTTATATGGGTTTTGTAACCCTGTAAAGAAACGAGGCTTCATGCAACTCACTCCCCAGCACTTTCTTCTGTGGCACAACCAGCACTTCACCCTCCCCCACACCCCATCTCTCATCCCTTTGCTCTCTCTCTGCACTTGCACGTTCTGAATGCTCACGAGGCCTAGTAGGACCCCCTCTCTCTTTCTTTTAGTATTGTGTTTGCCTTTCTTTCCAATCTTCCCTCTCTGTTGCCCTGTGGGCACTTTGAAGCACAATTTATTTGCTGTATAAGCGCGTTACAAATGTTTATGTTAATTGAATTTATATAGCGCTTTAAGCCAAAGCGCTTTACAGTATAACAACAGGTACAAAAGTGAGAGAAGCCTATTTACAAACATGAAACAAGTCATTAGAGCAATATGTAGAACAATTTACAAGGAGGAGGGGGAGCGTGGGGGAATGGGAGGGGAGAGTGGGGTAGGTAAAGGAGGTTACAGTGTCAGTTTTGAGGTCAGGGGAGTGGGAGGAAGGGAGGAGGGGGGAGGAGAAGGGGGAGTGATCTGGTGTCCTCAATGCCCCAAGTGGTATCAGTGACCAATTTGAGGTCATTAGGGAAGGGGGAAGGAGGGAGGGGAACGAGGGGTGAAATAAAATACATGAATAGGGCATGGGGCTTGTCGATGACTTGAAAGATCCTCATATAATGCAATGCGGGTCTTTCATCCCACATATTATTTTAGCAACTTCAGGAGAAGAGAAGTGAGCTCTTTGTGGAATAAGCGCTCTCATTTGCACTTTAGATTAATAGTTGCCCACGTTGCTAAGTTTTGAAATGTAAGTGTATTGTTTGTTCGAATGTGGATATGTAGGGTGATGACATCTAGTTCCCCAGGCCCCAATTAGCCACGATTGTCTGGATAGCCACCATGTAACTAATTCCTATTTAAGCCATAATGCCACATTCCGAGGGCATTAACAGGTGCTAGCAGCCCTCGGACCGAGTTAAGAGCCCGGGGAAAAGTAAGGCCATTTAACGAGGTCCAGGGGACTTTACCAGCTGGTAATGGCCTGAAGAGTGGGGCATTATTGTCATTGTCATTAGAATATTCCACCCAATGCGGGTGGAATTAAATGTTGAAAACTAGCATAAACCAAGGGGAAATTGTGGAATGTTCGGACAAAAGACTCACACCAGCCATTATTGCCCTCGGCCAGTGGATAGTTTGCAATTGAACTGACAGTCTCCCAGTCTTCTAACAATATGTGTTGTATGAAAACGAATATTTCCTTGATATCTTTATTTATTTATTATTTATTTATTTACATGTGTATAGCGCACTTGCAGCCCAGGGGCATCGAGGCCCTGTTACAAGAAATTGTTGGAATTTTTATTCAGAGGTTAGACAGGTGACCGGAGGTCTCTTGATTACACAGATGCAAATATAGTTACATACAGATCCATGTTATGCGTTTTACTGTTACAGACTGATATCATGTCCATTTCAAACAAAAAGCTTGGTTTTAATAGCTTTGCGGAATGCTTGGTGGGACTCGATCATTCTTATGTGAGAACAAATTCTTGAAAATCCTGTCCGAATTCATCGTCATTGCAACGAATTTCCACATCCCAAGGGCTCCGTTTCACGATACCAATGGCACTATGCCGTTTTATCCCAGACTGTATATTAATCTCTAAAGCAGGCACGCAACCCACTGGGCTACGTGAGCCATTTTGTAAGCCTTAACTGGTGCCGTGAACTCAAGCAGAAACTTCTCCCTTAAGTGAGCTCCACAACACGGCTGTTTACCCAGCCACATTAGTAGGTCATTAAATAATTATGGTGCTTGATAGCAGCCATTAAGCTGGGAAGCCGAGACTGACAGGAGCGCGGGTTTCGGGGAGCTGCGTGCAAGCGGTGCAAGCAGCGGTAGGAAGCTGTGCGGGAAGCAGCTGTTTAACTAACACACAGGAGGAGCAAGCCGAGAAGGAGGCGGGTGCGCATAGAATCCACCAGCAGGTGGCAGCAGAGTATAAGCAGTCGGCCGACTCGGACCGCCGCAAAAAACCACAGCAATAAGATATGTTTTATACAATAAACGTATTGCATTTTTCAATTGTTCACAGTTCCCCGGGTCTTAAGCTCGCGTGTTCTGCCAGAAAAACAAATGTTTTGCTTCTGTGCTCGCAGCTTCGCAGAGAAACTCAAGACAACAGCAAAAGAAGTGAAGCCGGCGCCCCAGCATTCGGGAAGACCTGGTGCAGTGCCACCCTTTAAATAAAGCGCTTCATTCGTGGCCGTGCGCTATGTGCTTTGTTGCTAAGAAAACACATACACGATTTTACATCGCAGATACTAATATCGCAACGCTGGCTCTGTGTCGCGGCGAACTCTATGGCGTGCCGTTTTCATTTTTAATAACATCAGTTGAAAAACCCCGTTAACAAAAAATTAAGAACATTTTAAAAATAAATAAATAAAAAGTCGGAATGTCCCGTGAACAGAAAATGTATATATATATTTTTTTTTCTCCATGCAGGTGTTGGGGGACTGGGGGAGGGGGCAGATTCCTACCGCACCCTGGAACACAAAAGAGAGGAAGATTACTGCGTGTTCACGAAAGCGCGTCCCTCGTCCATTTATTAAGCGGAACCTCGACCTCCTTTCGATAGCAAACAACAACTAATTAAGCGGCCGTTTTTCATCTCTGCTCTGGCCGTCTCCTCTAACGAGAAAACTGCCCGCATCGGAAAAATAAAGTGTAAAAAATCCCCACGCGGAGAAAGCTCGGCGCAATTATTATATATATATATATATATATATATATATATATATATATATATATATATATATATATATATATATATATATATATATATATATATATGTATATATATTTTTTTTTTTTAAACAGCCTGCCCCTACTTCCCTTCTTCCTTTACACTCCTGTACAAAGATTGTTGAGGCAAAATAGTCTTGACTTTCCTTTTGCTCCCTCCTGTGAGGCAATTAATGTACAGCACGGCGGGGGAGGGGGGCCTATTAATAAAAAGTGTTATTAATACGGCCGCTGTTATAGTTAATATTAACGGGCTTTATTTTCAAAGGGTTGGGGCGATTGCACCAGAGGCCGGGAAGTCTTTGAAAGCCGGGGCCGTTAATGCGCCGTAATTGCGTGCACCGGGGTCGGGCTGTAATGAAGGCGCGTGGCGGAGGGGTAACACGACAAAAAAGTGGGCACGCGGTGGAAGAGGAGCGGGGTCTGCTCTTGAAAGCGGTGAACCCCGTGGCCAGAGGGGTCTGTGGGCTGACACCGTGAAATGACACAATGCCGACTTCGTCTCTTGGACTGGGTGGAGGGGCGCTGGGGAGCCCCCCCCCCCAAAAAACCTGCTCGATTACCAGCGTCCCACCGGCGCACAGTACACTCACTGCACGCCCGTGGCTTTAATGCACGTGCTCTCAGAGCCGGGGGGCTGCTGCACGTGTCCAGAATGTTAAAGGCAAACGCGGGGTGTCTCCTCGGGGTGTGAAGTTTCCCGGGGTGTTTGCATCGGACCTCCCAGTGCAATGCACTCCATTACCTGCTTTGCACTGATGTCACAATTAACTGTTTCTCTGTATTTGATTCACGCCCTGTCGCAATTAGCTGTTACCTTGTGCTCTCTGTGCTGGAGGACGACAAGGACTCACGTTGTTGTTTCTCTGTGTGTTCGCTCTGTTCCGGTGTCAGAATGAGATGCCTGGTGTGACATTAGGCTCTTGCGAGTTGGTTTGTTGCTCTAATGTCACAGTGTGCTTCCGCGTTAACATCATGTCACAGAAGCTGTTTCTCCTGTGGTCTGTGTTTTAATGTCGCAATGAGTTGCTATCTGGTGGCACTTTGATCTGGTGTCACAGGTCGCTGTTTCACTCGTTCCTGTTCTAAAGCTCCAATAAGTTGTGTATATTTGTGTTCCTTTTTTGTCACAAGTTAGATGCGTTTCTGCTGTTTTCTGTGTTCTTTTGCACCACCGAGTGTCTCATCTGTTTTCCTTTATAGTCCCCCTCACTGCCAGCTGCTCCTGCTTTCCCTGGCTCGCCCCCCCCCCATGTTCGCGCTTACCTCGTGACACACCGAGCTGTTTCTCCCGTTGTGTGTTCATCTCGTCACAGTCAGCCGACGCCGTTTCTCCGCGTGTGAGCTTATCTCGTATCACACTCGGCTGTGTGTGATTTTCTCGTGTCACATCCATCTGTTTCTCCGCGTGTGTTCTTACCCCGTGTCACACTCAGCTGTTTCTCCGCGTGTGTGCTTATCTCGTGTCACACTCAGCTGTTTCTCCGCGTTTGTGCTTATCTCGTATCACACTCGGCTGTGTGTGATTTTCTCGTGTCACATCCATCTGTTTCTCCGCGTGTGTTCTTACCCCGTGTCACACTCAGCTGTTTCTCCGCCTTTGTGCTTATCTCTTGTGCCACTCAGATGTTTCTCCGTGTCACAGTTTGCGGTGTATCTGTTTTTCCTCAGCTCAGGTGTTGGTTGTTTGTCTGTTTTGTTTGCCCCCTGCAGCACTCGCAGGTGATTCTCTGCGCTTTATTTTGATCGGATTTCTTAGTGAGAGCAGGTTTCCCGTGTGTTTGCTTTACTGTCTGCACGAGCTGTTTCTCTTTTTTTCGTTTGATCCCTCCTCACAGCTATTTCTCGGTTTTCTCCTTGCCTCGGCGCCTCTCTGGCCTATTCCTCCCTTTTCGCTTTTTTTCGTGGCATAATGAGCTGTTTGTCTGTTTTGACTTCACTTTGCTGTCTTTTGGGGCCTCTCCGCGATTTTGCTTTGCATTGACGTCGCAATTGTCGTTTGCCTTTGTGCCTGCTGGACCCTGATGTCACTAGAAGTTTGGCAGTGTTTTTTGTTGTGCTTTCTCTGTGATTTTGCACGTACCTGCTTACCATTTAGGAGACTGTTTTGCTTTGGTGTTACCGCGACATGCGCACTCGTGACGCAATAACCCGCGGTTTCTGCGCGCATTCGCTCCAGCCTGACCCCGCAATCAGTCGAGTGTCGGGCTTTCCGTTGTTTGGTGCCGTGCGGAGTCGTTTCTGTGTTTACCTTAAAACTAATGTCACTTGGGTTGCTTGCTTCCTGTGTTTCATTCCCCTGACGTCACAGGGGAAGCCGCTGACGTCACACTGATGTGAGGCTTTTTTTTGCTTTTGTTTTGACGTCACACTGCCTGTGTCCCATTTTCACCCGAGGACCTCGGCGCCAGAAGCAGCTGTTTCTGGCTCTGCCAGTCACTCACAGTTGCGGATGTCTGTTTATTCGCGCATTTTGCGGCTGCCTTTCTGCTGTCACAGCGCACGGTTCCTGCGCATTTGCTGTCTTCTCCGATGTCACGCACTATTTTCCGTGTTTAGCGAGGACAGCGCTCTGCTATTCGCTCTTCCACGAGTGGTGTGCGTGTGTGTGTGTGCGCGCGCGCTGTTGCCTGGTGTGATAACAGCTGTGTTTCCGTTTTTTTCGATCCGACATTGACATTACACGTTCGTTTCTGAGTATTGTTATCCGACGACAACACAACAAGATGGTTGTCTTTCTTTGTCGGTTCCACGTGCTGGAGTGTGATATCTTTTTTTTCTGGTAAACCGACGGGGCGAGTCTCTGCTGTTGCAATGCCAAAGAGAGTTTCTGGCCGGGTTGCCAGGTCCCACAATGTCGTGCTCTTGTGTGGCATTGCAACATTCTGCTGTCACAGCTGCTTCGTTCGGTGGCGTTGCTGTGCTGTGATGGCACGCGCCCGTTTCTCCTCTGTGCCTTCGCTTTTATCGCACCACAGTAGATATGTGTGTTGTCTCTTTGCTCTGATCTCAAATGGAAGGTGTGTTTGTTGCAGGCTGCTGTACTCTGGCGATAGTGTGGCTGCTTCCGTGTGTTGTCTCGGCCCTCATGTCACTGAATAATAGTCGCTTGTATCTATAGCGCTGCATGGAAGGATCCCCTGTTTCAGTGTGCTGTTATAACGAGTTACTACATCACAACTTGGTGTCGTACGACATCGGCCTTTTATATTTGCAACCACTGAATGGTAACCTCCCCCCTCTGCCCCCCGGTCCCCACACACACACGCGTCAGTAAGTATCGTCCCCAGTTCTCTTAATTCAGACAGCACCCTTATTCTGTGCTTTTGGGTTTCACGTTGCCATTACCATCCACCCCCGGGACACACTGCATGTTGACTCCCATGCGGGTTTATTTACAGGCGACGCCTGCAGCACCCCCTCCTCCACCCACTCCCCTCTTTCAAGGGCTCCCGCGGAAAAGACGCACAGCGCGAGTTCTGGGCTCACAAGCATCCCTTTCCCACCCTCTCTCGGACTCCCATCCTTCTTTCTCTCCACCTGCTCCCTTTAGCTCTCTTAGCTTCTCTTCTGCCCCCCCAGACCCTCCCCTCGCGCCCTGGTCCTTTAGCATCCCATTCGCTCTCCTCTCCCCATCAGTCTCAGTCCCGTCACCTTCTTTCTCCTCCTCCTCTTCTGACCTTTTTCATTTACTCTCTTGCTATCTCAATTCTTTCTCTTTTTTCTGTTCTTCTTTCTTTCTGTCTTTCTTACTTTCTTTCTTTCTTCCTCCCTTTCATTCTTTATTTTCTTTTCTTTTTTCTTTCTTTCTTTATAACACACTCTTTTTTACCTTTTGCTTTCTCCCTCTCTTTCCCGCTTCACAATGTGGTTTCTTTTTTCTCTCTCTCTCTCTCTCTCTCTCTCTCTCTCTCTCTCTCTCTCTCTCTCTCTTTCTCTCTCTCGCTAACCGGATCTCTCCCTTCTGTCTTTCTCTTTCACCTTCACAAACTTTTGCTTCATTTCCCTTTTTCGCTCTCTTTCCTTCTGCGCAATATATTTTCTTCATCTTCTGTTCGTACACACATATCAGTACCTAGTACCTATCTACCTATATGTATATTATAGGGTGGTCTATAGTTAAGGTGAAACCCATCATCCATAGGAAATACATTGACTGAAAATGCTCCTTGCAAGTGGATCGATCCCCAGTACCATTTAGAGCCGCTACCGTTTCATTGTCTATGGACGCATGCGTGACCCACAATGACTTGCGGGACCCTTTTACGGTATCGCGTACCCCAATGTTGTTAGAGTATGATCAGATCACTTACCTGTAACCTTCATCACTCCTTGTCCCACGCTTCCTCCTCACTATGAAGGTCCGGCCTCCACGACAGGACACCTTCACCGCATCTTCTAGTCTTGCCCCGTTCCATACCGGCAGTTTAATACCTACCCCTTAACCACAATCCCTAGTTCAGATATTCCAAGCGGATCAGGGGCCCGTCCTCCACTGGGAGCGTGGGATGGAAAGGCAATACTGTGACGAGGAAGAGTAGGACTACGAGTAATGAAGATTCCGAGTAAGTCAGCCAATTACCTGCACATCCCTCTTCCTTGTCCCAATACTTGCCTATGAGGTATCACAATACATCTATGGAGCGGCCTATGACAACGTACCACACAGACCACTCTTAATGCCCTTCCAACACCGTTCATTGATCACACTTTGAAACTCCATTCACTCAGCGCACCCTGGAACGCAAGGCACATGTACCACATGAACCCCGTGAGGTACAGTCCACGCAGTGCATGAGGAATGTGTCAGTGTCTTCTCGTGCGGCCACTCTTCACCGTTCTTGCAAACAGCAGTGGTGTTAATGTTTTCCCTGAATATGCAGAGTGACCGAGTGTAACAAGGGAGCCGAACCAAACAAGGGGCAGTTCTGGGGGGGTCTCCCTCTGAGAAAATATAACAAATATTGGGTTCAAATAGTGCATTTTCAGCACACGTTCCGTGAAAATTTGGAGAAAAAAGCCACAGTTTGCAATCAATGGGTTTTGCAGAGTAATAACACATGCAACAATCCAATAGATGGAACAAGTCACCAACATTGCACAGGAGCATTTCCCAACTCCTTTTTATAATGTCTTTGCCCTCGATATATGCCAGCATGAAAGCATTTTCATGCCGGATTTGCCCATACAAATCCAGGGAGGCTGAACTAATATATGCCAATATTACCACGTAGGAACATAATCCTGTTTGCTTTACCAGTAAAAAAATGCCACGGTAAAGAAATAATTTTTGACTTCTCCAAACAATGTGGGTCACTACAGTGTAGGAACACTCATTTTGCTGCCTTCACCCTGATGCCCAGCAAAAAATGCCATACCACAGTGAAGCTGTGCCCTGACTGAACCCACCAGCCAGTACCACATAGTAACGCTCATGTTGACTTCACCCTTGATTTCCAGTAAAAAAAAATGGCATACCACTGTAAACAAACATGTCCAGACTGGACCCACCAATGTGGGCCGATACCATGTAGAAACACTCATCATGCTGCCCTCAACCGTGATATCACAGTAAAATATGTCCAGACTGAACTCACCAATGTAGGCCAGTAAAACACAGTTACACTCATTAAGCTGCCTTCACCCTTGCATGGCATGTTTCACTGGGCATCCATGTGATGCTCAGTAAAACATGGCATGTCACAGCAAGAGCTGCTTTCCCTCCCCGAGTTGGCTTACACACACCATGCCCGCCCCCCCCCCCCCCGATCAGTGATATGCTTCCAGGGCCAGCACACACACATCAACACTCACATAGAATCATTTATTCTTCAGTTACTCTCATATCCACACACACAACAGCATTCATTCTTCATTCACTGTTACATTCACCTATGCTGCACAACCACACAGCATTCATAAACTCTCTGTTTCATGCACCCACTTACAAACACAAACTCATGGAAACATGCAAACACAAATAAAAAAAGATATATTTTCTTACATACAAGCCCACTTCAGACTGAGGTCCTCTTAGCGTCCCCTTGCCTGCTGCAATGAAGGGCATCCCGCTCCCATGAAGTATACGAAAGGAACCAGGAAGCAGAGAGTGCTTACTGGCTCCTGCATTTGCACAGTGGAGCCGGAGCCCCTCCATCTAGCTGCCCCTCGATGTGTGGGGTGCCACAATGGCCATGCAAGGCTGGGAAAGAAAAATGCCCCCAGCCATGTATGGCTCATTGTGTATGCACGCTGTGGTAGTAACTCAAAATGGAAACCAAGTTTCCCTTTGACAGTTTAAGCCAGGAAAGGAACGCTCCCTCGGCTTTAGAAAGCAGGTGAGGTTTCTGATCCACCATAAAGGGCGAGGGTACTGGTGATTTTACTGTGATATTGCATTTTGTTATAGGGTATCAAGGTTGAGGGCAGCATGATGAGTGTTTCTACGTGTTATCGGCGCACATTGGTGGGTTCAGTCTGGACATGTTTGTTTACTGTGGCATGGCATTTTTTACTGGGTATCAAGGGTGAAGTCAACATAATGAGTGCTCCTATGTAGTACTGGCCCGCATTGGTGGGTTCAGTCTGGGCAAATCTTCACTGTGGCATGGCATTTTTTACTGGGCATCAAGGGTGAAGGCAGCATGACGAATGTTCCTGCGCTTGTGTACAGGCGCGTTATAAATGACTTATCATATCATATATATCATAACATCATATCATATCATTTCCTATGCTGTAGTAACCCACATTATTGGCTGAAGTCCGTAATTATTTCTTGACTTTGGCATTTTTTTTTTACTGGTAAAGTAAACAGTGGTATGTTCTTATATGGTAATACTGCCATATATTGGATCGTGTGCCCCCTAGATTGCTATGGACGAGTAACCACTGCCAAACACAGCCCCTGAGCATTAGCCCATGATGCTGCCATGTCTCTGGTTGTGAACCCCTGGAATCTTCCTGGAGGAGTCCAACCAGCCTCTGCATAATCCGTGGTAATTACAGATCTGTTCCATCTTTTGCGATTTGCTAATGGGGCCTACTGCCCTCTCTGAGGGCCCAAAAGTGATCAGCCGACTGTCCGCATTCCTGTTTGTTCCATCCTTTTTGGGTATTCTAGCACAGTTCTCCTTAAGACAATGCCAGGCCTTCATCTCCGGGAGGAAGGATCCCGAGAGAAGGCCAGCAAAACTTTAACTTGTGATCTGTGAAATATCAACAAAATCTTGGGTAGGTGAGAAGACTGGAGGGGGTATCTGAACTTCTGTCCACTATATAGTTGGGGTAGAGGCACAGAGCTCCACAGTCCAGGCTCTCAATTGGTAGCTATGGACGAGCAACCAAGGCTGAGACTCAAGGGGGGTGATGCAGACTGGTTCATAGGCACAGTGAGTCCCCAAACCCCCCGCACAGGAATGTCCACACACAATGTTATGTGCTAACACAGCGCTTTAATCATATAAAATAAGGTTCAGGTAATCTATATAAAAAATAACACACTTTCTACTCAGGCGGCACTATTCTAATAATGCCAATAATATATACACCTCTATGTGGTATTTAGATTCAGTAAGAATGCACCAACTGCGGGCAGTTATTAAAACGCATAAGAATTACTAAGCAAGGTGTAACTTCATAGACAAGAATATAGAAAGGTAGGCAATATTCAGAACATTGGCAGAATGCTATCTTTAGGATCAAACATGCAGTACTGTGTGAGGATATCCCACCCGGGCAACCAGTAAGGACACATCAAGGTGTACCTTATCTTGCATATTACATCCCAGTCCAAATATGTTCATTAAGGCTCTGCTTCTCTTTCTACAGATCCCACTACCCCAAAGTACCTGGGAAGACACAGGAGAACAGGATCCAAGATCAACACGGGACCCCTGGATGAATCCTGAGGATGGGGGATGCTCTTCCCAGTCACAGTACCTTTGGGGCCTTGGCAGGCGAAGTCGTGGAGTTTCTTGGCTTTACTCGATGGGACCCCTCGCGAATGGACCCCCCTGTGGAAGAAGGAGTCACTGGCATGTCGGTGTTGAGAAGGAGAAGGGAATCAAGCAGTGTTGGAAAGGCAGCAATGCAGGTCTATCGTGGTGGTCTCCGCTGTCGGGTTGCTACGCCGGCTGTGGATGTCCCACAAAGATGAAACTTGCTATGCACCTCGACAAGGCTTGGATGAAGACGAAAAGTCCTTTGGTGGCCCTTGATGACTTTTGTTGGCAACAGGTGCAGCAGCAGCAGCAGCAGGTATCGGGTTCCCGTATTTCACGGTTGTCAGCCTTTCTGTTCTTCGCTGCTGCATCTGCAGCACGGACAACAGGGTGGCTTCTGGTAAATTGGACTCGACCACTGCACTGGACTGCGGACTCTCACCAAGTCTGCACCCTCTAAACACCTTTTTCATGGATTGTCCGGCATGGAAAAGTAGACAGATGTCATGGCAGCAGTACCCCTTGAAGGATTCTCCAGTTATTTGGAACGTTTGCAGCTCCGGGTGTCAGGCTGCACACTGCCAGGGTACCCCCTCTGCCGGACGATACTCAGCAGTTTGGCTTCCAGTGGTCACAAACACTCCACCAGTCTCTGGGTGACACATATGGACTTCTTGGCTTCTAGATGTTTAGGCACTTCTCTTCTGGACCCACAAAGATCCCTTCTCTGGATGGCAGGCACACAGGACTGGCTTCCAGGACAATTTGGGTGAAGAGCAACAGCTGCACGATGCCCTCTCGTAGCTACGGAAAGAGGTTGCCTATCCAGGTCCTCTATGGTTTAGTCCTTGAGTCAGCGAAGCAGCCTTTGGATTTCTTGGAGAGTTGTAGCTGCAGACTTCTTCCTCCAGCAGCTAGACCCAGGATACAAGCTTAAGATGACTTCAGCTTCTTGTTTCTGGTTTCTTGTTTCAGCATCTGAGAAGGGGGTGAGAATGAAGTCCCCTGTTATACAAAACAATCCCCATTCACTTAATCTGAGTCAGCCAATCATACACAAGTGCATTCATGCAGGCAGCACCCGATCAGGCTCCCAGGCATTCAGGCCATTCGCCCAAAACCAGACACCCACAAACCAAATGTGGATTGGGGGCAACTCCCCAGCCTTTCAGAGCACTACACTGCATTCCCTCCAGTTTCAGTCAGGACTGACCTAGGCATTGTGTCACACAACCAAAACCAGACACCCACAACTCAGAATGTGACTTTACTCCATTCACACAGGTTCCACCCCAAGGGTGGGCCCACAACAAGAAGTCCCTCAGAAGGCTCCAGCCAGTCTGGCAGGAGGCGGCCCCAGAGCCATATATGGTCCTTCCACCCAACAGCCATTCAGGGGAAGGGAACAGATCCAGGGCTTCTCAGAACAATGAGAAACAAGGGGTAAAGGCAAAGAAAGCAAGAGGCTACAGTGGCCATCTTGCCTTTGTGTAGGAATCCATTGATTCCTATGGCAGGGCCTGGGAACCCCCAAAATGGAGGATACCCAGAGACACTGTTAAGTCAGCATGTAGTTGCCACCAGCCCATACCCTGCTTATGGGCAACACACATGTGCCCAAAAAGATACAATAGGGGTACAAAGGTGCACCCCTACCCATCAGTGCCTTAAAGGTATCGCATTGGGTACTGTTCACCAAAAGGTAAAAATGAAGAGCTGCACTGCCAGGGGTCCAAACTGGACTCCTGTGCAGAAAAACATACAGAAAACACCAACAAAGAAGTGGCAAGAAAAGGACGAGGAGGCCTGTCCCTCCAAAATCATTTCCAGCATCACACTAGGAAGCCCAGATCATATTGCAAAGATGGCATCAGGCTAGACCCTTAAATAAGGTTGAGAACATATGAGGGCCCATATCACCCTCAACCTCTGAGCTGAAGTGATTGCAATTAGAAAGGTAGCATTTAGAGTGAAAAACGTAATGTCAATAGAAGAGAGAGGTTCGAAGGGTGGAACATTAAGGGGTGACAATAGCAGCGCCAGATCTGATGGAAGAGTGCCTACATGGGAAAGGGTCTGGAACCCAAAAAGGTCTTGAGCAACTTCCCCTTGAGTTGATTCCCTCCTCCCTTCCCCACCCAGTGTTCCTCTTGTTGCTACCCACTGGGCACTGAAAGCTGAAGCTGTCAACCCTTTATCAAACCCATGCTGAAGAACCTGTAGGACTGATGTTATTCCACACTCCATGGCTCAGACCTCAATTCGCTCACAGCAGGTCCCAAAATTAGACCAATATCTCTTGAGATTTGCAGGAAGCCTGCACTTCTGATTTACCCAGATTCCACAGCCCCCCTACTCTTAAGCGTAAACAACACAATGAATTGCCCTCTCATCCCAGACCCCATTATGCAACCCCAGGGGCAGGTGCGAGATCAGAATATGCCCTGACGGAGCGACTCCTTGTACCAATAGGAAGGAAACCAACCTCTATTCTGCCATGAGGTGACAATCAGTGCAACTTCGATCTGGCTGGCCTCGATAGACTTCAATATCATGAGAGTCAGTCGAACGGGGGGAAGCATATAGCCGCCCCTTGGACCAGTCTAAATGCAAGGCATCCACACCCTACACCCACTTGAGGTCGAACAGGGGTCTTGCGTCCCATCTTTTCAAGAACCAGGTATCTATGAACACTTCTTAGAGTGACAAGAGAAAATCAGATGCCTGGGAGGTTTTTCATCATGGCCTTTATTTGCTGGAATAACAAGACACACACTCAAAGAAATGTTTGAGGTTGGAGAGCAGTCTACTGCAGTCTACAGAGCATTTTCCAGCAGAGTCTTTCTATGCTGTTTGCCGCTGGGGGTGTGCCCTACATAACCGCAGTCTAAGATGCAGAGCGGTACGCAGAGTTTGGTACCGCTGAGGTTGGAGAGCAGTCTACTGCAGTCCATGCAAGCCATGGAGCCTCGGGGCCAGTAAAGCTCCTCCACTCAGCCAAAGAAAAGAGATAGGGGCCTGGGAAAGTTCTTATCTCCAGACCCGTCTAAAAGTCCGTCAGGGCGGGTGTTACAAAGTAAACACTCGCGCTCTGACGGACTTTCAAAGGGTGGGGGTCGACTCATCATGTCAACATCGGAAGAGCCCTGCGACGTCCCCTCTCATTCACCGCCATCATTACCGGGAGAGCATTGCACTAAAGGCTCAACGTCCAAACCGGAGAGCAGAAAGAGGAATCCAGACCTCGGCATTGACTAAACTCTTAGTCGGGCAAACAATGCGGATCGGGGGATCCGGAAACAAAACCTGCCAGTCACACCTCGAGTTTCCCCCTCGACTTTGCCTGCCAATCTAGAGAGTAACAACGTGGGTCAAGCGAATATCGCTGCCCCAATTGCCCGGAAGCGACTTACGCTGCAAGAAACCATAGCAGTCGATGACAAACTCACAGAGGATGTGTGTCCGCCACTGTTACGAGTGGCGCCATGACCGATGGCATCAGAGGACGCCTCGGGACTGACCCCAGTCTGCCGGCCGAGGCAACTATTGCGATCGGGAATGCAGCTGTCCCATTGCCATGCGGACAAGAATGCAAACCGCACAACAAAAAAGAGACTTTAACAATTTTGTCGCCAGCCAAGTCAATGGACCCGGAACCGGGCTCGGCTCCAATTTTCATTCAGGTGTTGATACATGACAAACCGCTTGCATCTCATTCGGAGTGCTTACCTGAAAACGATACAGCAGTGCTACCACCCACGGCCAGCGTAGCACCTCGAGTCCAGAACGGTGAGTGCGCTGCGGGAAAATCTCTGCCTGCACAGCTGCAACAGAACCGGCATCATTTTGATCCGTACTTACAAAAAAAAGAAGAAGCATTAGCGATAGACAAAAAAAAGTTCTCCATAAAAAAAAGGGGTAAAGAAATACTGGAAACAACCAACACAAAAGTGCTCCAAAAAAACAATTAGCCTCAATTAAGAAAACAGACATAAGAAATCCGTCTTTTCCAAATCCACTAATGTCAACCGCCTTGAAAGACTTCTTTACCAAACAATTCAAAAGAAAACTGGAAATTGAGACTGAACTATCGGACGCAGAAATGTTGGACGCCGTCTTTGAAATCACCTCTGCACCAAGACAACGCAAAAAGAGTGTTAATGACCCCAATAACGGGCAGCTTGAACCACACGATATGGAAGACATCTTAACACAAAAGACCCCCCATATAGACCAAGACGCGCCGAACGAACCAGTAACCCTAAGTCTGTCGGTCCAGGCATCGAGAAAGACTTCCCGTTTTGACGAAAACGTAAGCAATAAGTGTACGAACCCAAACCTCTTAAAAAACACACATGGGGAAACTAAAGAACAAACAACCAAGCTTTACGACCAACTAAGCAAACCGAGGCCAGATGATGTGGAATTCAGACCACAAACAAACTCTGACCAACCCAGAGATTCACAGCTAGAAAACGTGGAGAAAAACGCAGCAAATACTTCTAATAAAACAGACCAAGGCGATATAGAGACATATGAAAACGATCAAGCGACACCTGAGCCATCTCCAGCCTCAACACGCACAAAGAAAACAAAGGCTTCATAAATCACATGCAACCCATTACGCCATCAATTAGACCAGCGAAAAGAGGTCAATACACCGGTAAAAAAGAGAAGATCAAGTGAAATATTTTCAAGTACACATAAAGATTCCCCATCAAAAAAACCTGACATGTTGCAAATCATGTCTGCGATCACCATCGCCCTAGCTCCCTTCGGCAAGTTATATGAGTCTATAAATGACTCAATGAAAGATTTGCTAACAATAACAGCCATGATGCACAAAAAATTAATTTTCGTGGAAGGTTTCATAACGGCCCTGGAACAAAAAGTGGCCGATCAAGAACGACGGTGAGACTCTAAAATAGCAGCGCTGGAAGAAAAATATAAACGACAATTCATAGCAAGAATACCAAACACGGAGCCAACAACCTCAATCAAGGAGTCGCAAGTAGTCCTTGAGGAAAATTCCTCTCCACAGACTCAGTCCATAAATAAAAACACTCAACCTCCAGTAAGATTTCCAGAGAGCACTAAAACAGTGTCGCTAGACGCATCGAAAAACAACTTACAGAAAGACACTACTAATCCTAAACAAGGACTCCAAAAGAATTCAATTGTCAGAACCCCGGCCATTTTTAAATTAACTAAACCATCTCCACAACTACAAGGCAAAACTCCAGTGACTAAACTGACAAAACCAACAAGCACCCCGAAAGACAGCAAGTATAACGACCAGGACATAATAGTCATCGATAAATCCTCAACAACCCCAAAATAATTAATGGTGAACTCATCATTAATGAACCTAACGCTCCATCTAGATCAAGAGGAAGATGCAGAAGTGGTCCCTGACTCAATTCAGGCTGCCAAGACAACCACAAACCAGAAAATCCATTATCTCGATTTAAATCCGAACAAGAACCCTAGTGTTAATGTGGATTCATTGAAACAAGTCAACACTTTCAAAGACCAAGCAGATGAACTAAAGTCAGTCTCCTCCAGTAAGAACATAGTGAAATAGTGAAATCCGGACCACAAAATGAATCCAGGAAATTAAGAGGGCCAAAGAGAGAAAATGATCCAGACAAACAACAACGTCACTGGGAACCTACGAACCGATTTGTCCATTCATACCAAATTTGCACCTTTAAGATGGAGCAAATAGCCCCAGGAAGAAACCATATGATTCTGAACAGAAACACTATCTTGAAAATACTTAGCGAAATTCAAAAACTGTGCACTAAAAACTCAAGATTTTGCTCTTATTGAACCGTACCATAAAGACAGAAAAACAAGTCAGCTCTACGCGACATTAAACAAGAGTCATACTCTGACCTTGAATCATTGGGCTTTCGCATATCTGAACTTTTCGACCTACCTTCTACCACTAAATCTCTAGACGTACAACAAAACAGAAACACCATGAAAACACACTACACGTCAAAAACAGAAATTTATCAAAAAAAGAAAAAAAAACAATGACTTTCAGGACATGCAGAAATCAAGTTACTTAAGAAACATCAGTCCTGATTGGTCCAGATATGACAGACCACACTATAATTGAAACAACACCTTCAGAAACGATATAAGAAGGAGATTGAGGTTGGACAGAACCCACACCTACCAAAAACCACTAAAAGACAAGGCAGCAGAAGAAACCTGGACAAAACAGGAAGAGCCCACAGCTCAAACCCATCAACAACCGGCTAACTACCAAAATCGACAGGAAAAAATCTTGTCCAAAGACTGCGGTCCTGTTGGACCATGGAACTGGCTGAAAGATGCCTTCAAATCCAACTCTAGGAAATAGCAATCAAGAAAAAAAAGAAACAACCAAGTCTTTAACAATACTTTTCACGGACCAGACTCAACGCAAGTAAAACTGATAACAATGGGGTCCTGGAACACGCGAGGTCATGATCATTTAGCCAACCCTGAGGCTCAAGACCTGGAAACTCCAGACATAATATGTCTCCAAGAGACTTGGTTACAGGAAAAGCCGGCACTAGATGGCTATGAGATCCAGATATCTCTGGCGGTGAAAGGCCTTTTAGGACATCCTTCCTCGGGCCTCTTGACAGTTCCAGCAGGCTCTGGAATCAACATCGAAAAACAGGTAGTAGAGACCTACGGAATTTTAGAAATTTTAGCTAGTTGGGACCTTATCAAACCAGATGCGGCGAATCAAACGACAACAAACCTGGCTATAATAAATCTTTATTGGAATCCTCAAAGAATTAATAACGATATCTTCTGTGCAGAAGTTGCCAACAAAATCGACAAATTCATAACTGAACTTGAAACCAGTCACATTATCATCTGCAGAGATCTAAACGCGGAATGTGAAGCAGCACTTGAAAACAACAACACAAAACAACTACTTCTGGCTACGGTGGAACGTGGAAAGACCTGGATGAAACTTATGAACTCAAGACACTTCCACAACGCAGCAACACTACGTGGACACCAGCCATCTATCCCAACATGGGAACGGGCTAACTCAGCAGCGACCCTAGATTATATTTTTGTGGCACACGACCTGTTGCCCTACGTCGACTTCTTTAAAGTCTATCGGACTGAAGAAAGTGAACACAATTCATTACGCATGACACTGACCACCATATGCCCTCAAAAACAAGTTTATGAATCAGCTGTGGAGCAGAATTCACGCCAGATGCGCCTAAGATTAACAGCAGCAGATATAAGACGCATAACTAACAAATACAGTGCGAATCCTGCAGACACCAGCCTCGATACTAAAACGATCAGACCAAATTACCTTCTGTTACTGCTCCCTTATAAACAAGGCACTACGAAAGGAAAAGAAAAGAATAAGGTGAAAAAGGGCAGACATGAATATGACAAAATATTGACAGCCAAAAGAAGAGAGCTAAGAAAGAAAAGAAAAGCGATCGTGCAAACTGGCCAATTCTGAGGAAGGGAGAAACACCTTTAAGGTGGCTACAAGGACCTACAAGACCTAGCTAATAAACCACACGGCAACACTATATCAGAAGGACGCGGAAAACATGTTAAAGGTACTAACCAATAAGAACTCTCGAGACTTCTGGTCCTTGATAAAGAGCAAAGATTTACAAACTAATGACCAGCTAGTCAATTCTGTCCCTGAATCTGATTGGATAAGCCACTTTACCAACCTTTTTGCTCCATTAATATCAGATTCAAAGGTCCCAAAATTCCCGGATGAAAACAACTGGGCGGACCCCAGAGACACAGAGGACATTATAGCAACAATTATGAAACTTAAACCATCGAGAGCACCGGGCCCTGACGGCCTAACGAACATTGACCTCAAGCATCACCCGGAAGAATGGTCTATCTTAATAAGCAAAATCTTTTCCCACTGTAAAACAGCAAAGCAGATCCCCACATCATGGACTGAGGCTGTAGTGATACCTATCTTTAAGAAAGGAATGAGAAGTGATAAGTTAAACTACCGTCCTATTGCTTTGATGGACATAATTGGCAACATTTTTGCCTCTTTGCTACACAAAAGATTTCAAAAGTGGGCCCGAACATCTCCCTGCTCAGACATTTTTCAAACTGGCTTCTTGAAAAACGCCAGTGCCAGCATTAATATTCTCCTACTAAATGTAATAAAAAAACAACATCAAGACAGGATCACCGAGAGTTTTTCTAGCATTTATTGACATGTCACAGGCCTTCGACAAAATAAATCGTCAAAAACTGTGGACCAAGCTAAATGCTTGGAAATGCCCTGCAGACATTCTCAAACCAGTGATTGCTCTACACACCTACACTAAACTATGGGTACAGCTGATGAACCAGGGCTTACTGTCAAGTGAAATGAAATCGGAGCGCGGAGTAAAACAGGGTTGCCCTCTTTATCGTTTTTCTTGGGGACTTTCAACACTCTGAAGAAACTGTAAGATCTTTTCCCCCGAAAATCGGCGATCATCCAATATCTCGCATTCTCTATGCAGATGATTTGATCCTCTTAGATCAAACACAAATTGGTCTTCAGTGGCAGCTATCAAACTTGGCCAAATACACTGAAGAAAACAACTTAGAAATCAACATAGCAAAGACTAAAATCTTAATTCTAGACAAAAAACCAAACGAGAAAAAGAAAAAAAAACCCTGTGGACCCTAAACAACACAAAAATAGAAGTAGTTACATACTACAAATACCTGGGAATAATGGTGGATGCAATGGGCAACGAAAAAATGAAGCAACAAGAACTATGGAATAAAACAAAGACATTAACGACACAAACCAGACTGGTAGATAAAAAGTACAGAAAATTCTCCTTTGTACCAGCAATCCAGTTTTATAAATCCAAAGTGGTGCCCTCTCTGATTTACGGAATGGACGCATGCCTCAATATCCCATCTGCTCTCTGGATGAAGCTAGAAGGCCACCTGTGGAAGTCAGTGTTGGGACTTCCGAAGTTATCCTCAATAGCAGCTATTAGACGCAAATTAGGTTTACAATCTCTGGCAGCGTCAGTCAAAGAAAGCCAAATGCAGCTACTGAGGAAAATCTTAATTCCAGACACCCTAGAGATATATAAGATCATCTGTCTTGAACTCCAAAAGGGTTGATGCAAAGCACTAAACAACTGGGAACATAACTTGCAGAGCAAATTGAAAGAACTGGCATGCACGCAAGAAGATCTGATTACCAACCCTGAAAAACAAAACTGGGACTTCAAGATTGGATCACAACATGCGACAAAGCCACGGCAAACCAACTACTGAGCCACTTACCCCGGTTACAAACAGAAAACACCATTAGCTTACTGCTCTAAATTCCCTGATAAATCACTACAGAAAACGTTCATGAGAATACGTTTAAGCTTGCTCCCAACACAAGAAATCTGTGATATTCGAACAATCACAACTTTTAACCAATGCAGGTTGTGCAACGACGTATCTAAACAGGAGAACATAAGACATCTTCTAATGAACTGTTCAATAACAAGCCATCTTCGGGTCGCATTCTTAACCCTGATTTTTGGAAATGCACCAATAAGAGAAGAAGATACCTGGTGGCGTCGCCTGATAGCAGGGGAAACAACCAGATATACCATAGCGACAGTAAAAATCCTCGATGCCGCATTGAAAATGACTACATCTGTACCGATACTCGATCAAATGGCAGACTTGCATCTGATTGATCAAGAAAGTACAGCAAAACAACAAGATCAATCACTCTGACCATGAAACCTAGGTCCTAAATCATCGCGCAAAATAAGATGACTTTTATTGAAACTGCCTCACTACATCCCAAAGAATCTTGTAAAATCTAATTAGATTATACACAAGTAAATAAAAAAAGAAATGTTTTCCTTTAACCTGCTTTATAGTCTTTTTTGATGATGCAACATATGTATGCAAATGACCAACTTGTCCATGGTATGCTTCTGATAGGTCCCCTTGGTCAGAGAAAAAACATTCCTTCAGTATCATTTGATAGCATAACTTTTGTGCACAACAAGCCCACATTAGCATAGCTGGCATCCACAATTTTCTCTGACGCATGAAACTGATATGCTTATTTTAGACTTGGCTGGACACAACTATGACAGTGCTCAACTCTTGCTACAAACATTTTCACACACTTATATCTAATCCTTATCTGATTGCTGAGGTCCTGCCAAGGTAGTGATCTATACTGTTAGAGAAATATATATACTTTATTATATGGTGCCAGAGTTATACAGCTGGTCTCTCAGAATAGTCTGCATGACACATGTTGTGCCCTCTTCAATAAAAACATAGATAAATGTATCTAAACTTCCCTTACTTATCTGGCCTCATCACAATTCTGTCTGATTTTTCTGCCAATTTCCATTTTTAACCTAACAAACCTAATTACCTCACTGCGAGAGGCTGCCAAAGACTGTCTCTAATGTATCAGTTTATGTTGCTTGTCTGCAAACTCTTGGCATGGTTTATAGTCTTCCACACCTGGCTTAAGCCTGGAAACCATTTTGCACCCGAGTATCCATTTTGAAATGTATTGTTGTTTGACACTGAATTTTTCTTCAGGGAGCTATTATTTATTTAATTAAGCATCTCTCATTTTGTTTCCTTTATCCATAATATATCCTTATAAACGTATGGTATTTGTGTGATATTTAAAGCACCCTTAATTTCCTGTTCCACCCTAATCTTAGTATGTGCGCTGCCATGTGCCCTTTTTACCTTTAATAAAGGCAATCTAATCCTGATTTCTACAATGATGGAACTATTTCATCTCCCTATCATGTTATCTATATTCAGTTGAGGGGGGAGGGGTTGGCACCCCCTATACAAGGTGGAGCCTGAAGCAGAGTTTTCTCCTGCTTTGCCATCTACGCGGAACTGAAGAGATCTGGAACAGGTTCCCAAACCTTAGACATCTACCAAAACATGTTGGGAGGATGGCAAAGTTCCAGAGAGCAAAGATAAACCATGCCAAGACAAGCTGGCACTATGTTGTCCGCCCCCCCCTTATGTACTGTCTCCAATGAGTTCGATCAAGTGGGCCTCTGCTCACTGACCAAAGTCCTCCACCAGAATCTCCAAAGCTCTGGGCCATATCCCTCCCCAGCGATTGATGTGAGCCACAGTTAAAGGTTGCCCTACCTGACCAGCACTGCCCATTTGGATGGTAGGGCTGAAAAGACTCCCAGGGCCCTTCCAATTGCTGCCAGACCCTCTCGTTTGATATATGATCCTCTTGCTCTGGGTCCCATCTCTCTGATGAACTAAACTCCGACAGGTGGCACCTCACCCTTTTCTGCTGGGATTGGTAGTAATTGGGATCATGGTTTGAGGGACCAGTCTCGCACCCCTCTAAATATTCAAAATCTGAAACAACCTACAGATATCCCTCTTCAGGCGTGACCTGATCAACCAGTCATCCAGGTAAGGGGACAGCTGAAGGGTGTAATGGAACAGGAGCTTGATGCATTTCTCTGGTGCTGATCTGAGGCCAAAGGGAAGGACCTAAACTGGAAGTGGTCCTCCCTTACTGCAAACCTGAGGCATTTCTGCTGGGCGGCCCTGATTGGTACATGATATTATGCACCTGTTAGGAAAACATCTTGATCCTTGTGGCTCAAATGGAGAAAGCACCATAATTACCTCTCCCAACGTCTTCCAAGATTGCACATCTTCAGCACCATTCATACAAACTCCCTACAACAGTATAGTCTTTCTGAAGATGGCGCAATTCACTTTCCGACTGTGTTCTATTTATGTCAGGACACAGAACAGTCGGGTGCATCGCCAGAACGCGTTGTTGTTTCCTCTGTTTTGTAAACTTCATCCTTCATTGTAGCCGGCTCTGTGTGACTGCTACGTGGTTACTTCCTCCTCCTGTTCTAGTTACCTTCTGTTTCTTGTTTCGCTCTGGTTTCTTTCCTTCCATTTCTGTGACTTCCTTCTGTGCTCGCTCTTACCCCCTGCCCTTTCCCTTCTCCTGTTCCCGTCATTTCCTTTAATTCATTCAGTTCTGTGCTTTCCCTTTGTTTTCTTCCTGTTCTTTCCCCTACTTTCCTTCCTCGCCTTCATTCTGACCTGTATCATTCCATCCTGCATCCAGCGTATCCCCCATCCTGTTCATTCCTACTTACCAGGATACTTCTTACCTTCAGGAATACTACGTGCTGAATGCTGCTTCATCACTGCTATCGATCCTGGACTGCTTCAGAAGATCTCGAAATCCTTGACATCCAGACGGGTTTTCTTCCCCTTCCAGGTTTCCTTAGGACGCTACCTGTGGGGTGCACAGAGTCTTGGTTATCCAGTCCTCTGAATACCTTGTGGGACCCCCTTAATGAACTGCAATCAATTCACTGCTGCTTGCTACTGTACCGTGAGTCTTTCATTGCTTGGTATAACAGCACCCTGCGCTGCAGATCTATAGACACCAGTGAATCCCCCTGGAGATATAGAGAACGGACACTCTGTAATGCCTACATTGCAAAGGGCACAACCTAAAGGAACGTATACAGGCTCTTCAGGTCAAGAATCTGTCTGATCCTTGTCCTTCAGTTCCACAACATGATTGAGTAGTACCCCTGGCCCCTGCCCTTCACTGGGACATCGGTTACAGTATCATTGTCCAGTAAATCCTGGTTCCCCAGGTGCCTGGCCCTCCATTTGGCCCTGTTTCTCTGCACTGGTTTTATCACAGTGCACAATGGGACCTGCGGGCTGTGAGCTCCAGTCTGTATCCCCTCCTGAATCGCTGATTTCCCAGGTATAGCAGGAAGGTTCTGCCGATATCGTGGAGTAGAGCCATAGCCTGACCCCACTGGCCCACAGTGCTCATCAGGAATTCTCATTGCAGAATGTCCCTCTGCCTTACTTGAAACCAGTTCTCTCCCTGGTTTTCTCCCCTGCTCTGTTCCTGGGCATCTCGTGGTTCTTTGGCTGAAACTGACCTGAATTCCGAGATTCCCTGGGGCTCTCTTGGACCCCCTACCTCTGTCAGCATGCTTGGCTGCTTTAGAGACTTTGAGCACCTTGCCCTCCAAGCTATTACTAAACAACTCACCTCAAAGGGACATTTTGGTGCATTCGCCTTCTGTGACCCATTTGTGCCACAGTCTCTTACGTACACATGCCTTATTCCTGAACTGGCGGATCCCATGTATATTACGCACCCTCGCCCCACCCCAGGGCATCATCATAAGATGTATCTGAGAGCATCGCCCCTTGATTGTGGATTTCCACAAGTATAGGATCACAACCCCATCAATAAATGGCCTTGTTGAGTTTCCTAAATCCATTTAATACTGTCTTTGCGATGCAAGAGCCATATGTATGAGTTTTCAGAGATAAAAAAGCATCTGTGTAGTTCTTTTTAAATCTTCAATCAGCTGTCTTGTCTACGGGGTCGTGGACTGCTGCCTCCTCTGCTGCCATTGAGTACCACTGCCTCCTTTGATGCCATTGTAGACCACCACCTCCTCTGCTGCCATCGAGAACCACCACCACCTCTTCTCTTCTACCATTGTGGATTGACACCTTCCCTGCTGCCATTGAGGTTCACTGCCTTCTCTGCTGTCATCAGATAGGAAAAAGGATGACTAAACTGGAAAGGACACTGACAGCCCTAGAACTGACAGGGAAGCTCCCACGGCAACTGGACGGGTGATACCGGATAGACTGGAACGCAGGTGACACCCATGGAGATGGAGTCAACTACCCCAGCCAATCCCATCCAACATCTTCACCCGCCCCTTTGGTGCTACCAGGTACCACGGTGTTGTGGAATTGTCAATATATTGGCAATCGCCACACTACCTGAGTTGTGGACATTGGCTGGTGCACTGGCCACAGGAGTATGTAGGGAGGACAGGTGTGGTTGTGAAGGAGGCAGGTGTAGGTGGAGGCCAGATGTGAAAGGGACCTTGAATGCCAGACGGGCCCAGATCAGGACAGAAGCGCATTAGGGGAGACTATGCAAACCCAGCGCCTCAATTCAGGATAGAGATGCCAACTAACCAATTCCACTAACAATTTTCCCCTTTGCATACACCTCTCAAACTCTGAACCAAACACAACCACGAACCTACAGCACAACAAACCACACAAACTTCACTACATTGCAACAACAAAACAAAAAGCACACATAGACTCGCACAACAGTACATGACGTCTACCAGCCGCAAACACCCCAGGCCCAGCCAACGGACCCACCGGGCTGAGGCCGCCAATAGCACATCACTGCTCTCTTGCACTTTTCCTGCTTCCTCCCACTAACTCACCCTCCCTTCCTCTTTCAGAGCCCCCAATGCGCCAGGGGACCACTACGGTGGTGATAGTGCACGGTACAAATGTCCTTTAACATTAACATCAAAGACCAACCCCTGACTCTGCTGCCATCACAGACCACTGTCTCCTCCACTACCATTGAGAGGTTCCACCTCCTATTTTTCCATCGTGAATTGCCACCTCCTCTGCTGCCATGGAGGTCCTCCGCCTCCTCTGCTGACTTTGAGGACCACTGAATCCTCTGTTGTCATCGCAGAGCACTGCCTCCTCTGCTGCCATCGAGGACCACCATCTCCTCTGCTACCATCAAGGACCACCGCTTCCTCTAATGCCATTGAGAAGTGCCATCTCCTCTTTTGCCATTGAGGACCACACCACCAGACTGTATAGAATCGAGTCCACCTCAATTGACTCAGCATATTCTGTTCCTCCACTTACAAAGGATAAAGCTTGGCCTTAAATCTCGGCATGTACTCTTGGTCTTTCTGTTCCTCCAGGATTTTATCTAAAATATTAGAAATCAAGGGTATGCCAACTGTGGGAAAATGTTAACATTGGGGTATCCTGGTGTCCGAGAAGGGGCCTGGCATGGTTGGGTCGACAAAGCCCATGAACTCAGAGACCTTAGCCACCTCCACCGTATCCAAATACTTCCTCTTTAGGTCTGGATCTTCCTCTGAAGAAGAGATGGGGGAGGAGGAAGAAGTACTCAATGAACGTGTAGGTTGAAGAGCGATAGGATGTAGTGCAAGGGTCCCTCTTCTTTTTCCTGGTAAACCTATGTCAGAAAGGTTCTGCTTTAAACGCAGTTTGACCTCTCCCCTTGACATCCTCTCATGTTCCTCCCCATTGACCTCCTTATGAGGATAATGCCCCTTTTTCTTTCCTCTTATGTGGGTGGGAATCCAGAGTAGGAAGGCCCTCATTCTCTTCATCAAACTTTTCTTCCCTTCAGGTGGAGCTCATTCTGTCAGGCCTACTGCATTATTAAACACACTGGACAGCCCCCTGCAAAGAGAAAGGCCATGCAGTGCACCTGTCCCCAAGCCATATTACTCCCTCTCTGGCTCCAGAGGGAAAAGGCTCCTCATCCTCCGGCCTGCTACCTCCAGAGTGAGTACTCGTGACACAAAGGCCCCTGGGATCTGTGGGGGCAAGTCTGTCAGCAGCACCTATTTACACCGTGACCTGGGGAAAATCCCCATCATCAAAACGCTGCCTGTTACACTTGGTTTGCACCTTTCTTCTGCCAGGCCAACCGGCTCCTCCTCCATTCTCAAACGACCCTCCTTACCCTGCAGGAGAACAATGAGACTGCTACCCCTTCCTACATCCTGCAGAACAATGGAACTGGAGACGGTACTCGCAGAGCACAGCGGTAGGTGGATCTTGATGAAAGTAAACAATTCACTGACCTCATACCGCTCTCCGGAAGACCGGACATGTTTAACTAGGCCCCATGGGCAAGAGGGAGGTATCTTCCCGCCTGGACTGAAAGGGGTGGGACTAGAAGATTTGGGGAATGGGACCTGTCTTGGAGACCAAAGCCTCATAGGTAAGTACTGGAATGAGGAAGAACGACATGCAGGTAATGCCAGTCTCTTATATGTGTGCAACTGTGTGTCCGATCGATGGTGAGTCCAGAAGTGCAGTTTCCTTTCTCTATAAGATTGTGTGAGTGCATGACTGCATAGAAACCAAGGCAGCCGCCTCTGTGTGGACTAGAGACTACAGTTATTTATTTTCCCGGGTCTCTCTGGTCCTTTTAATTGTACTACCTGTAAACTCCGTTCAAATGAGGCCCAGTTTGGTAAGGGGGTTACCGATAGGGGGCATCATAAAGTAAGGAATAGGATGAAAGAAAGGCGCTGACACAACAAGGGGGGTTTTAAAATCTAGATTTTGAGCATAGTGTATTTCATTTTTTTCTCTGCAATAATTCATTTATTGTCTAGTCGATCAGTCGTGCTTAGATCATTCAATCTAACATTTTTCTGTTTGCTCACCTCCAATTTATTGTACTGCTGTACTGCATAGGTTGGTCACAGGAGTATGGCTGAAAGTGCAACCATGAGCCACAGTGAAGAGCAGATTTTAGAAATGATTAGGAGTCCCTTTTTATTCAATACCACAGGGACTGGCCAAAATATCCCAACCCACCTATCAGGAGATGAACGAATAAAACTCAAGAAAAAATATTTTAGAACCGAATTACATGGTCATGTCTTAAGAGAATATCTTCAAGGCAACATAGTCCCAACTGGACTTGTGGAACACAATGGACAATCCCTCTTCTTAGATGATCAGGGGTACAAGACTACTTTTAGCTATAGCGCTACAAAGTGCATTAGGGACGTTCTGGTCCTAACAAGAACCACAGCACAGTCGATTAGCATAAAATTACAAAAAGAACTGGAAGAAGCTGGAAAGAAGTTAATTGATAATACTGCGATAATCAATGCGCATGAACAAATTCTAGAGATTAATAAACCAATTAATAAGTTCAGGTCCTCCACAAGAAATAAAAAAAACAAACAACTGGCCAAAGATCGTTGTGATCTTAAAAATGAAAAAGTGTACTCCTACTTAAACAAAGATTACCATGAAACTCGTAACCTGTTTTGGGAAGCCAGAAATTCTTCATTCAGGGATAGACCATTTCCTAGATGTAAGTGCGTCACATTTTGTGACACACCCAGCAGTGACTCAGGTCCTCAACAACAGTAAGACAACAGAGAACAGTGACGATGAGGATACAACCACCATTTCTTAGAACACAGAGCCCCAACAGGCAGGCACAGGGACATGCAATTACAAGAATACCTGAATCAGGGTGCTCCTGGACTATTTCAAATGCGCTGAAGGGCTTATCCACGTCGAACAATATGGAACATCCGCCTATTATACATTTTACAGAATGTATTCTCTCTGAGATGAAAAATGGCATCTAAACAAAGGTTTATCATTTGTTCCTACCCATCTCACTGATTGGTTTGTCATAGAAAAATAACGTAATCAGTTTTTTTGAAAGGTGCGACTAAGGGCCTTTTTTAATGAAAATCAAGGTTCGGATAGTACATCTGATTCAGATTTTAGACCTAAGTCCAATTTCATTCCACTAGATCCTCAAACTAATAATGAATTCATCTGTTTTGAAAAAATGTGTTCTTAGAGACATTAGAAACTGGGAAGGTTAACACAAGAAGATACACAACAATATAAAACTCTGTGAAAGGTTAGCTTTAAAATCTTTGAGAGAAAATAAGACCTTAACCATTAAGCCCACTGATAAAGGGGGAGCGATTATCGTCATGACTACCTCTAGTATGAACAGATGGTTGTTGACCTTTTGAATGTGGATCAGAACTATAACATGTTGAAAAGTGCAAACATTAATCTATAACACTACATTCTTTGCACTGACCAAAAATTGGATATCAAGGAATACATTTAAATTTCCTAACTTAAACAATCCCAAAATACCTAATTTGTATGTATTACCAAAAATTCACACAAACATCATACACCCTCCAGAAATACCAATAGTGGTGGTTTGTAGCTCAGCTCTGGAATCCCTGTGCAAATTTGCAGATCAATTCATAAAACCATGAAGTCAGAAGACCAAAATGTATTTGAGAGACGCTACATTAGCTATCAATATCCTTGAGAACATGCAATTTGATGAAGATCTTGAATGTCTAGTGACCATGGATAAAAAATCATTACACACTGGAATACCAAAGATGATACATTGATATGCATTAGACAAGTCCTTCTCAACACATGCATATCTGATATAACACCTAATAAACTCATTATTGACCTGATGATGATAGCACTTGAAAATTACTTTCGATTGACAGATAAAAACTATCTCCAAGTGAATGGCACAGCCATGGGAGCTGCTTTTGCTCCCAGTTTAGCAGTGCTGTTCATATCAGACTTTGAAGCAAGGTACATATTTGCCCCCAATAATCCCATCAGTGATAAGATTAAAATCTGGAAAAGGTACATTGACAATGTGATAGTGATCTGGTATGGTAGTGAAGAGGATCTCTCAAACTTTGGTGTATGGATCAATCTTCAGAATATGAACATTCAATTCACCAAAGAGTACAAGACTTCCCAGATGAATGTTTGTGACCTTCTAATGAAGGTGGAAGATGCAAAACTGCAATGCACATTATACAGAAAACCTACGGATAGGAACACTCTGCTGCATTAGTGCAGTTATCATCCACGTAACCTACAGGATAACCTTCTTGTGGTCAATTTCTCAGATGCGGCAGAAACTGTACTCCCTTAGATGAGTTCTATCAACAAGAACAAATATTAGGGGAGCGACTAAAAAGTAGAGGCTACCCAAAAAATGTATAAGCAACTACAAAAAAGAGTGGGATTCACACCAAGAGAGAACCTTTTACAAAATCGAGCCAAGTATAACAACCAAAAGAATTTTATGACCTGTGTCTCTACGTCTGTCCTAACATTCCTGATGTTAAAAACATTATTAAAAAAAAATATTGGCTCTTTGTTCAACTGAGATTGCTAGAAGAGAATATCCCTGGTTGCTTTAAAGAGATTGATCAATATTAAATACCACCTAGTAAATTAAGGATGTAGAATGACAAAAAAAGCTGAGAATCCCTTGTACCTGGAACTACTCTCTGGGCCCTTCCCATGTGGAGGTTGCTCAGTGTTCACTAACAAGGTCACCACTTTTGAAGCGGGAGATAAAAAATGGAATATTTATACTTTTACTCATTTCAAAACAAATAAACTAATTTGTTGTATCAAATACCCATGCAGCCTTTGCTATACAGGCTAAATTTCTACGGTGGCCCATGTCCGAATAGCAGAACATCGCTCCAGAATCGGTGGTATATTTAGGCTTTCTGCTGCCCTAGGCCCAAATAAGTGCATGCGGCTCCCCCAACTTTACTCCACATCTGCCAGACTCTGCACCTTCACCAGATTCCACCCTTTCAACAAACTCGGTCTGCGTTGTGCAAACTATGCCTCTTCACCCCCATTTTTCCCCAATTTTGGCTCAATAACATTATAAGGACACTTCCTTTCTATTAATTCAAGCCTGTTATCTTCTATGTTATGTTAGTTGAAATAGTGTTTCCAGATCTCTGCTGCCCAGGATTTGGAGAAGGCAGTGTGTACTACTGTTGAGTGCATTAGAGGAACGTGTAACGGTCAATTGTCTACTTTCAGTTAGGTCAGAAAACAATCTTTTAGAGGAAGCAATCAGAACATAAGCTGTCTGCCAATTGGACACATCTACGAGGAGGTTGGAACAAAGAATTTTGGTTTCAATGATAATATCTGGTTTCTCTCACAAATTGCCTGCTCTCCCTCTGAGAAGCACCTAGACTTGTCTGTAATATTAATGCAACATAAGTAAATGTCTACATCCGGTTTTGTCAAATGGTAAAGTTTACATATGAAATACATGCAATTGGGACAGGCAAATCTTATAAAAATGTTGAATAAAAATAACTCAACCCCCTTCACATGGTTACAACTCTGGTGTTAGCAGGGGTCAAAATGGATAAAAGGCAAGTTACTTGCTGCAGCCGCTGTACCTCCAATCCCTAGTGCTGGAACACCATTAAAATATGGCAAAATCACCGATGAAGTTTGTAAACTCTTCCTGGGATTAAATACCTCAGTAGATTACAAGCAATTGGAGAAGGTTCTTGGAATCCTTGGCTGTGCATTCTCACAGTACAGTAATGGATATTAGTACCTGGAGAGTGGGGTGTGGTGGCCTCCCAGCCAATGAGGAGTCTCAGAATGGGGTCCTTACCACACAGTGATAGACCCCGCTCTGAGCATCCTCAGAGCAGGAGGCGCATCTACCCTCGCCGGGAACAAAGATAAGTGTGCTCCCCCATCCCTTACCCCATCCCTCTCTACTCCAATCCCACTTACTGTGCTGCTCTGTCCCTCTCTGACACCGGTAAAAGGACTGTTCCTGGCGCATCTCTGATGCACGATTAGTTACCATGGAAAGCGAGAAGGGACTACATTTAGTTCCTTGTCCTGTTCCCTGCTGGCCATTTTCTTTGTTTACTTTTTTATAAGGCCTTTAATGGCCACCATTGAAAGGGAGAAGGGACTACGTGTCCCGATCCATGGTAGACATTTATTTTACTTTTTTTTTCTCGAGTTGAGAAACGGCTTTCATGCAGTTTCGCAACTCGAGAGAAATTGCTTTTAGTACCCCGGATCAACGTGCTCGGGTACTAATAGCAATAGAACCCTCGGGGCCATTACCAGAACGGTAATGCCCCAGGGCTTACGTTAAAGCCCTCACTTTGCTCAGGCTTGTATCTGACGCCCCAGGGGAATAATGCCTACCTCCGCAGATCCTATTGCTTTAATGGCGATCTTGAACATTCATGTGTGGGAAGCAACAGCATTCCTCGTAGCTGCACAATGCAGGCACCTTTTATAACAAATGAAGTGGTACATAGTATTTACATCATTGATGTTTGTGCCATTGTCTAAAAGACCCAACACTCCAAGAGTGAAAATGAGCAATGGATTGACTGTTCCAGCACAATATTACCTTTGTTGGTGTGGTCTAGACTATGGGTCTTGCCAGCTTGCATTTAAGGTAATTTAAACTGTGGGTTCACTCTGTAGAGTTGGTTGGACTGTACAATATATAGGCACCTGTTTTGAGGGTAGAGATATAGATGTCCTTTTGTTGTTTCACAGTAAAAGTCATACCATGTATTTAAAATATAATTCATGTAAAGTTTACTTATAAGCATCACCGTTATGCATTGTGTGACATACATTGCTGTTGGTTCTCCTGGTAGCACTGAGCGTGCAGCAGAATGTCATCAAAGACACATGATAAACCCAGTAGGGATGCTTTTTGCCTGCTTAGCGCTGAGCAGCTTCTGTAAAGTTGGCTGAAAGGACATATCTTTACGGGACACCTTCTTTACAGCTGTGAAACAGTGTGTACCTTTGGCACTCAGTTTTTGTTCTCACCCTTCTGTGGCTTTTGGTAACCTTTCACCGGTTTCTTGACACACTTGTGCAATCATATGTACCACTTTAACTGATCTATTTCATGCTTGCACCTTTTGGGCAGCCTGAAAATCTCTGAGGTGTGGGGCTGGGGCAAAAAATGAGCGCTTGCTTCTGAACATCATCTTAGTGCCACCTCTGGGAACTCTGTGCTTGACTTAAGCATAGGCATGTGTTTAATATTGTAAAAGGATGCAGCATTGTTTACCTTTACTTTTCTGAAGGAAAAGTAAACTCATTTTTGCAATACTTTAAAAAATGTATGTCATGTGAATGTGAATATACAAGTGATTGCTTAACATGTTGACTGTGTGTATTGGCTAGGAAGAACTCCAGAGATAATGTGAAGTGGCACCAATAAAACCAATGAGATTTTGGCCTTTTCGCATATTAAAGAGCATTTTGGGAAGATAAGAATGCCCAAAGAGCTTTATATCTGCCATGTGTCTGTGAGAGTTGTATGACTGAATCACTAAATACCTAAACCATGATGGGTTTGGTATGCATTTAAAAAAAAATAAAAAAATAAAGTCACCCTAACAATAAAGCTTTTGTAAATATCAAGCATATATATGTCTGGCCAGGAAAAACTTCAACTGTCAGAGTGGAATGACTGCTAACAGCTCAACATGAATTGATCAGGAACCAAGCTTTATATTTAAAAAATGACAACCAGTACATTGAAAATAAACTCAAATAAAATGCCATTCCTCTGGCAATCTGCAACTCTAGGCCTGGGCCCAATAGGCTTTGTTGTAGTTACATCTCTGCCCAGAACAGACGTAAACACGCACCTACGTGCTTCTAACAGCATGCCTATGTCATCACGCTCCTGGTGTATAAATATGCCTAAAAGACAAGATGGCACCCGCAACGCGCCACACTTTGCTTGCTGCACGCCACTATGAATGTTATGCGATTACTTATGTGCTTCTAACAGCGTGCTTATGTCATCAAGCTTCGGGTGTATACATTTGCCTGAAAAACAAGATGGTGGCCGCCAGGCACAGCATGATTGCTGCATGCCGCTGTGAGCGTTCTGTAATAATTTAGGTAAGAAACAGGATTGCACCATGAATATCAGGTTCTCCTCTTTGAATAACCGCCAAACTCAATTCCCTTAACGGCCACTTGGCCCCACGGGATTACCGCAAGATTAGTGGTGGTATCTCCCTGTTTTTGGAGTCCATAGGACTGCATGCAGGTTTTGGTAGATTTACCGTGCAGTAAACGCAACGATCTTTAGAGGTAGAGTGGAGAATTTACCGCCATCAACAGGCTGAAAGTGATTCTGCTAGTTTCCTCCAGAAATCGTTGGCATTATCGCACAGCCAGCAATAAATCAGCCACAAATTATATTTGGCGGTGCAGGAAGAACAGCAACTGAAAAAAGTGGTGGTAACAGAATTACCGCCACTTTTTTTCTGCACAGCCAAACTAGTAATGAGGCCAGATGTCATTAAAACTCCATGATAGTGAAAGTTTGTATAAAGTAGTTAAATGTCCTTACAGACTTAAGTGTAGTCAAACATGTAACGCATTCACAATAGTTGAAAACTCGTTTCTAATAAGAAAAGCATGCTCAGTAAAGTTATCCATAGAATAAGCAGAATAAAAGCATAATACAAGATAAACGTCAAAATAAACATAAATTATTCAGCAGACAGACACATATCTGATGTCACAAGAATACAGTCTTAATTAATTCATATTTGTTCGCTTCAGAGTGCTGTTAATAGGAGTGCATGGTATTATGTTACTGGAAATGCCTCCGTACACAAGTGCTGGCTGACCCGCGCCCCCCTCTTAGCCCAGGTAATAGGAGCCGATGAAATCAAGCATCCAGAGCTCCGGGTCAGGCCGCATGTCAGAGCGCTCGCTCCGCCGAGATGAATTCGCAATTACTAATCAGAGACGGAGCAAATGTTACGGACGTTCACACGTCCATACGCAGGGTCAAGGGTGCAAACCCCAGGAAAGCAGCCTGCACGGCATGCGCGTCTTAATTAGGGTCATAACTAGACCCCCCACCCCTCCACAGGAAGTGACGCAGTGCGGCCACGTACGTAGTCATAACCAAACACTGGCCCAAGATGGCGCTAAGCAAGCCATCGCGTTTGCTCGAAACAGTTGCAGGATTTATTCCGCGAGCATGTCCTGAACTTTAAGTAGTTCACAATATTATATTTTATTTGTATTTATTCTAAGTTTTTGGATACAGCGCTCATGTAGGGCATCATAAAGAATAGTTACTGTAGCAGGAGAAGTGCTGTGCGCATGGGCGGCGCCAGGATTGCGCTGGGGCGGGCTGAAGCCCTTCCACTTTGAGGCAGCAGTCGTCACACTTCTCACCTCCGCGAGAGGTGTATTTGCTTACTTTTAAACGTAACATTTATACTTTAAAAGAAAAGCATTTTTGATTGTGTGTATGTGAGGGTTGCATAAGGTATATGAATGCATGTATCAGGGGCACCGAGTACGCCAGGAGAATGAGTTCAGTGCTCCTCCAGGCCTGGACGGAGAGAAGACACATGTCTCCCTAAATGTCTCCCTCTCAGCAGGCCCAGTCTGTCGCACTGGCAGTGTCTGCCATTATGCCCAGCCTCACTAAGCCAGCAAGAACCTGTCACATTTCTCACCTGGAGAGTGGTGTATTTACTTAAGCAATATAACCCTTGGCTCGGGGACTTACCTATGGGCCCCGGGGCATTACCAGAGTCGGTAATGCCCCCGACGCGAGTGTTATATTGCTATTAGTACCCCGGCGCGCACAAATTGCGTGACCGGGGCACTAAAAGCCTTTTTTTTGTCCCGAAATGCTGCAGTGTTTCGGGAGAAAAAAAAAAGAAAAGAAAATGGCCACCGCCATGGAAAGGGAAAACGGAGTCAGTTTTCCCTTTCCATGGTGGCCATCGGGAGCGGAGGCGCTGGGAACACAAGTGTTCCCAGCGCCTCCGCTCTCGAAAAAGGATCAAAAAGAAGGGTAGTGGGGTTGGGAGGGCGGGGGGGAAATTAAAAAAAAAAAGGGAGGGAGCGAGGGACGAGAAAAGCCTCCAGCCGTGTGGAGGGGGTGGCCCCGCTCCAAGTCGCCACACGGCTGGAGGCTTCCATCGTCCCCCTGCCGGGGACGCAGGAACAAGAAGATAAGTTGGGGGGGGCAGTGGGAGGGAAGGGAATAAAAAAAAGACTTACCCGAGTCCCCAGCAGGGGGCGAAGGCAGCCTCTCAGCCGCGCGGAGGCTCGGAGCAGGGATGGCCCCGCTTCGAGCCTCCTCATTGGCTGAGGGGCTGCCACACCCCCACCGGGAACAATGGCCGTGGAATCCTGGCTGAGGGATTCCCGGCCGGTTAACGACCCGGCGAGAGCCAATCAGAATGCGTGTTGCATTCTCCTTGGCTCTCACCGGGTACTAATTAAGCAAGTACACTACTCTCCAAGGTGACAAAACAATCATTGAAGTGAAGTGAAGACAGAGGACAAAAGCCTGCCATGGCTGATATCAGTTGTCAGCCCTCCCCCTATGTTGCAGCTAAAGGCTTAACTGCTGGCTCAGCTTTTACATGGCCCAGGCTGCCAATTACCTGCATTAACTTAAATAAAGTGCATTTGTGTGCATGCAGGGATTGTATGCATACATGCATGTATGAATATATGCGTGCATGCATGCGAGGGAGTTTGTAAGTGGTTGCTAGTATGTGTTTGCAAGTGCACCCCTATGAATGAATGCAGTGTGAATGGTGTACATGGGTGTGACTGCGCGTTTTCATGAGCGCACAGTCTACATGTTCTGGGTGCTGTGTGAATGACAGATCAGCTGTGTGGGTGCATGTGTCTGAATGTGTCCATATCTCTGTGCATCTGTGTGTATGCACGCTGGGGCCTGAGGAAGGGCATTGGAGCATGAACATTTTTTGACAAGAGCATGGCATGTTTTACTACCGTTTTTGGGCAAAGGAAAGCCAGCCTGAGTGTTTTTAGGTGATGGTGGGGTTGGAGTGAGGGTGGTGGGGAATACTGTAGTGGGGCTGGCCTGGCTGGGTCTTACTGTGGTATGGAAGGTAGTACGTGCATTTAGGTCAACGGCAACATGACGAGTGTTCTTACATGGGGAGGGAGGGCATGTTTCCTTATTATGACTTGGGTTTTTATTTTCCTGGTGTTAAGGTCAAAGGCAACGTAAATATTCTTACATCGGGGAGTATAACATGAGTGCAACATAAGTGTTCTTATATGGAGGGAATTTGTGTAATGATATGCTATTTATATAGCGCTTTCACCAAAGCACTATACAGCGAACATATTTGCATAATATGTATCACCCAGCCGAAGTTTGCACTCATTTAATGAGCTTTATTTATCTATTGCATTTATTGACAGTACCCAAACCCCTAAGTATCACGGCACTGTTACAACTTAGTGAGCAGAGAAAACAGTACAGTACAGAGTAAGAGAGAGGTAACAAGGTGCAAAAGCAACATACTAGAACAAGGTCCCCAGAGGAATAGAGATCAGGGAGGTCACTTTGAAGTATGAAAGGCTAAGTTGGCCCTGCCAGGATTTGAACCAGCAAATCACACTCGGAATACAACAGCATGCGTTCAGCCTGCTGAGCTATCTTACCTTCTAGCCAGCAAGAGCATGTTTTCTTACTATGGCATTGCAGTTTGTTACTGGTGTTAAGGCCAAAGGCAACATACGTATTCTTACATTGGGGTGGGGGTAATCATGCAGCATGCAAGGCTATGTTTTTTAACTGTGGCTTGACATTTTTTACTGCCCTTATGTTCCGCTCACCTGGTATCCACAGGGACGCCACCCAGCCGGGTTACTCGCTGGTATGCTTCTCAGCTTTGCCTTGATGTTGTCTGCGGGGAAGGTTCTGCCTTGTGGTAGAATTAGGCATGCTATCTGTCCTGCCTTCTTTGCAGGGGAGCGTTGTCTTTCATGGGTGAGTGCGGTCCAGTTACTTCACTGACGCCGGCCCGTTTGATATTGTTCAGGTGGGTCTTATTGCTGTTCATTAGTTTTGTTGCTATCCTGCATGCCTTTCTTTGTTTAAAATGTCTCTTTTTTCTCCCTTAGGTATGCGAAGCTTCAGCGCAGCGAATTGGCTTGGTTGAGCCCCGCTGGTAAATGATGGTGCATTAAGAGCGCTATGCTGCGGTAAGTAAGCGCTATGCACAGCGCTGCAAAGTCTTGCCTTTGCTAACCTGTGTTTTCCTTCCTTGTAGGTCGCGGTGTTCTTTAGTGCGAGTGGAATGTCCGGAGTGGTGCCAGCCGAGAAGCAACCAGCCGGGTAAGCCTTTTGAGCAGTTCGTAATTTATAAATGTCTCTACCGCTTTCTTTAATGTTGCCTCTATCTTCCTCTTTCAGGTCGTTCGGTCCGGGAGGCATGCAGATTCAAGGAAGCTGTTCTCAGTAGCTGCAGTGTTTAAAGATGAAGGCTGCAGGTAAGATGCTGCTGCTAATGATGTTCCTTTTGTCTCCTTGCAGGTTCTGCTTCTCTGAGGTTCGAGGGAATAGCTGGACACGGGGAGCGTCACGTTGCAAGCTGCAAAGTAACGCAAAGTGTGTTGTTTTGCTCGGGTGTGGTTTAAATAGCCCCAACAAAATTATCCTGGTAAAGTAGTCCCTAGGCTACCACACCCAAATCACTAGTCCGCATAGCTTGGTTCTTAGGAACCAAGCTATGTGGATGCCTCCATGTTGGTTGACAATACAATAAAGTAGTTCCCAAGCACATTGTTTTTCATGGTGTATGAGCCTGGCACCATAAGCGCCAGGACTGGGCCCATGAGGGCTTTTGAAGAGGATGCCAGACTCTAGAGGCCCGAGTCCTTACTCCACCTGGCCAATGGGTTTGCCAGAGGGGGTTTTGGGCGAGGGTCGTGACACATTAGGGAGCAAATACACCATTCTTACATGGGGAGTGGGGGATTTGTGTAATCGGCAAAGATATATTTTCTTACTGTGGCACGGCTTTGTTTCACTGGCATTAAGGCAAATGCAACAGGAGTATGCTCTTACATGGGGATAATGGTATGTATTGGGAGAGCTAGGATAAACATGCTTTGTTATAGTATTGTTACTGGCCTTATGGATGAAGCAAACATGAGTATTGTCCTATGTGGGGGAATAGTGGGATATATAGGTGCACCAGAATGGACAAGAGTGAGCACAATCGATATGAACATGTTTTTTTTATACTTGCAGAGTACCGGCATATAGTGAGCAAAGGCATTATGAAAAGGTATTTGAAAATGCTGCTGTGTATTGTTGGTGGCTTGGCAGCTAATGGACCTATTTATTTAATAGGAAGTAGGGGTAGTGATGGCTTAATGGAATGCAACTGGGAGGCTTAAATCTCCTTCTTACTTGACTTTAGTATATGCAGTACATGCTAGCCAATGTTTCCACTGTTTTGCACCACCCCCTTGCACCAAGTTGGTGACTACGTGCAAATGCGGTCATATAACTGCCAGTGATGTTACTTCTCTATATTTGGGCACCCCCCTGGGAAATTCATAAGTCGGCTCCCCTGGCATGCATGTGAGTGTGTGTGTAAGTGCGTGTATGTATGCGAGGGGGTGTCGGTAAGTGCATGCATATGAATCTTTGCAATGTGAATGGTGTACCTGGTTGCGATTGCCAGGGGTGGACCTGCCAATTGGGAACTCTGGAGATTTCCCAGTAGTCCTCTGCACCCTGGGCCTCTTTTATGCAGTATTTTGGTCTTTCCACATGTTCTCATAGGAAAAAGCTTTGGCTTGCTGAACATGTGTAATTTGGGGCTACTTTGAAAATGATTTCCAGGGCCTCTTTTGGTTCCCAGTCCACCGCTGGCGAGTGCGAATGAGAATACAGTGTGAATGTTCTAGGTGCTCGTGTGAATGACAGAAGCTGCATGGGTGCCTGATGATAGAATATGTGTGTGTGTGTGGGGGGGGGGGGGTGGCGCGCACATGTGCGTGCATTGGAGCATGAACATTTTATTGCCAGGAGCACGGCATATTTACTGTAATTTTTGAGCAAAATCAACTTGAGTGTTATTATGTGAAGAATGAGTTGGGGGAAGGTGCTGTGATGGGGCTGGCTGGGTCCTACTGTGGCATTGCATTTTGTCCTCGCATTAAGGATAAAGCTAGATATTGATATTGATATTTTATTTCTATCGCACTCGTTTACAAGTGTTTCAGAGCGCGACAAGGCAAGGGAGGGGAACAGGGGAGAACAAAACAGTGATCTTACTAGGCCCAGTGACATTGAGAATGTGCAAGTGCATGGGAGAGGGGGGAGGGAAAAAGTGCATGGAAGGGGGGAGAAGTGGAAAGTGAGAAGCAGAGGAGAAACAGATAAATAACAATAAATAAATAACAAAGGCAACAAACAGTGGTAGTGCAGCCAGCAATTTGCAAGTGCTAGGTTTAAGGCAGCAGACTGGGTAGGTCTGATAAGTGCAGGAAGAAAAAGGGGGGGGTTGTATGGGTACAGATACAGACCCCAGTGCAAGGGGTGGCCAGAGGCAGTGCGGGAGGGTGGCAGGGTGAGCAGGTACCTGTGCCCGGAGGACAGAGGGTGGCCAGGTGCATCGTGCCAAGAGAGAACAGATCAGCAGGGGAGAGGGGGCGCGAAGGCAGAAGAAAAGAGGAAGGTCTTGAGGTGCTTCCTGAACCAGAGATGGTTCTCCTCAAGTTTAAGAGTGGCAGGGAAGCTGTTCCAGAGGGAGGCTCCAGCCGAAGACAGAGATCTACCCCAGCTCGATTCTTTGAAAAAAGACTGACCCTGAGGGATTTGGAGGTAGAGGAGCAAAGAGCTCGAGAGGGAAGGTATTTGCGGAGGGATAGCTGAAGGTATTTTGCACTCAGGCCCCAGAAAGCCTTGTGGACAATGCTGAGGGTTTTGAATTTAATCCTTGCATCCGCTGGGAGCCAATGGAGAGATTTCAGAGCTGGAGAGATATGATCCCAGGGCTTGAGGCCAAGGACAAGTCGCAGAGTCCTGTTCTGGATTAGTTGCAGAGGGTGGAGAGTAGAGGCAGGTCGATTTAGGAAGAGGCTGTTACAATAGTCCAAGCTAGAGAGAACCAGAGCTTGGGATACCATGAGCTTCTGGGGGAAGGAGAGGAAAGGCAGAGTACCTCTGACGAGGTGCAGTAGGAAATTTGACTTTTTAGAGACCTCAGAGATGTGGGCGGAGAAGGAAAGGGTGGAGTCAAAGAGGACCCTGAGGTTCTTAGCCTAGCGGGTGGGGGTAGGAGGAGGCCCAAGGGAGGCCGGCCAGAGAGTGAGGGGAAAGGATGGTGAAGGTGTGCCGATGAGGAGGATCTCCGTCTTGCTGGCATTCAGACAAAGATCATTGGTGGCACACAAATCTTGAATGGCAGTTGAGCAATCAGAGATGAGAGAGGGAGAGGAGGTGGCAGAGGGCAGCTTGAAAATGAGTTGAGTGCCGTCAGCGTAGCACTGGAAATTTGAGCAGAAAGTGGTAATGCAGTGGGCGTTGATGAGTGTTCTTTAATTGGGAGGGCATGTTTCTTTACTGTGGCATTGCATTGTGTTTTACTGGTCTTAAGGTTAAAGTCAACATGATAAGTGTTCTTACCTGGGGTTGGGGGGTGAATTTGTGCAGCCCGCAAGGCAATGTTTTCACACTGTGGCATGACATTTTTTAACTGGCGTTAAGGGGCAAATGCAACGGTATACCGTCCTTTGATCGCAGGACTTTTCATCGCAGGGTTTTTTACTGCAAATTTATTTTTGAAAAAAAACTCATCGTTTTTTGGGGGGGGGTTAAAAAATGAAAAAATTTGTGTAAGGGAATAAAAAATGCGAAGGTTTTTTTTTTTAGAAAAAAATTTGCGGTAAAAAACCCTGCGATGAAAAGTCCAGCGATTAAATAACGTAGAACCAATGCAACACGATGAGTGTTCTTTTATGGGGGCTTTGAGTAATGATAATGATTTGTTATTTTTATAGCGCTTTCGTTCAAGCACTGTACAGAGAACACATTTATATAAAATGATCACCCAACCAAAGTTGGTACTCATTTATCGACGTCAGAAGGATGAAAGGCTGAGGTGGCCTTGCCAAGATTCAGAACTGCAAATCACTCAGATTGAAGCAGCCCACTGAGCTATTGCACCAGCTAGCCAGCAAGGGCATGTTTTCTTACTGTGTGGCATTGCTTGCTTTAAGGCACAGCCAATAGGAGCATGTTCTCACGTGGGGGTACAGCCTATATTGGCAGAGCCAGCATGACCACGTTTCATTACTTGCAGAGTACTGGCATACAGTGGGCAAAGGCATTATGAAAATGTGTGTGAAAATGCTCCTGTGCATTGTTGATGACTTGGCATATAATGTACTTTTTTGATGTCTTACCCCCTACAACACCGATTGTAAACTGTGTGGCTTTTTCCCTAGTGTATCACAGAACGTGTTCTGTAAAATTCACCATTTTAACTCCTTATTTAAAAAAATGTTATCAGGGGGGAGAACCCCTGCAAACTCACCTTGATTGGTTTTCTCTCACTCGCTACGCTCGGTTGCTCCTACGGATTTGTCTGGCGGCAGAACAAGCCCAGTTTCCCATTCTAGCTCCCGCTCACCCTACTGTATTTGCTCTAGGCCGCAGTTGTTACACAATCCTGACTACGCCCCTGGTGAGTGGGGGTGAAATATGCATTTTTGGGTAAAGGAAGGCGTGAATTCTATTCCGCCTCCTCTGGTCAGCAGGTTGGGGGAGAAGGGGATCACCAGCACAATAGGTTTAATGGCCCCACTCGCTACCAGCCTTCAAAAATGCCATACAGCCCCCCCCAAAATGTTGAGGCTGGCTCCGCTCCTGGCTGAGTGTAGGAAGAGGGCGGGATCGTGCTGAGGCATCATTGCAGAAACCAGGATGCGATGCAGGGGCCAATATGGACATGTGATCAGGACACAACTACACCTCATGGTATGCTTATGTGCTGTGATGCCATGTTTTGCTATACTGTATTTTCATGTTATGCAAGGTAACATTATGCAATGTTTGTTATGGCGTATGGCGTGAATTGCTCACCTATGTGCAATGTATGCATGACTACCATGCAATGGCTCTGAGGCAACCACACTGCCACAGCGCATTTTTCTCGGGAGGATAGCTCAGGGGCAACGTGCTCGCCTTGGAAGCAAGACGACACAGAGCACCACAGGTTCAATCCCCTGGTCCGCGCTTAGGAACCTCTGGGTATTAAGCGCGTTATAAATAACCTATCATATCATATTGTTTTCACGCCACAGCATCAACATCGCCACCCAGGCATTGTGGCAGGTCTCAAACCTGAACCACCCCAGGGCCACTGACATGCTCACATCATACTCTAAAGTGGCGTGGAAGCAAACAAGCTGACCATCACCTCCAGGGAGATTTTACCTGAGGGCAAGAAACCTCACACCTCTGTGAAAGCCTTCTGTGCCTAGAGGCCATTGAAATGCCTGAACATGGCACTTTGCAAATACGGCGTATTACAACATAACATAATTTAAATTACACAGACATACAATTTGAGGAACCGTGCTGGGAGGATGTAATTGCCCGGAATGACACCATTTATTGGTCGGGTTCCAAAGCTGGCATTAGACCCCAGGTTCCAAGGATAGCAACTCTGCCAGGGGTGGACTGGTCTATAGGGAACTCTGGAGATTTCCTGGTAACCCTCAGCAGCCTGGTCCTCTCTTGTGTGCTATTTCGACATTTTCCCAAAGGAAAAGGACTGAGCTTGCTGAAAATGTGTAAAATGGGGCCACTATGAACATTATTTCCAGGGCCTCTTTTGGTTCCCAGTCCACCCCTGAACTTTAAAATGGTTCGAATTTTGCAGTGGGGATTCACATTGGAAACGAAAATTAAAATGTGGAGTTCGGCCTCAGTACCCCCTGAGGAGATCCGTATTTATGTTTCCTTGTTTTGAAGCTAAATATAGCAAACTTTCCTCTCCGCAAGGAGTGTAGCGCTTTTTCAGTGGCAAAGTGGCTATTTCTGTTCCAAAGCATCCATGATAATAATTCAAAAAGAAAACATACCGACTCCTGCATGGCAGGTTTCTTTAGGACACTTCTAGAATCCTACAAGTAATCGTCCATTCTCACACAAATATTTGTGCTTCGTGTTTATAGCTTCACAAGACACCGCACTTATGCTTCAAAATTAAACAATATCATTATAATTTGACAACCAATATTTAAAGATGGAGTCGCGTCTCTCAGGCTATCAATTGCATCGTGACCCACAGTTATAGTTTGGCTACAAGGCACGAGAACCCACATGCTAAGAAACCTCTTTGTCCTTTTCACCTATATTTTAAGGATGTCGTTTTGGAAGATTCCAGAAATGTGTACGCGGCGTACAAGATGTCCATTGGATTTGACAGTTCTGCTGTGGTGACAGGTTGTCTTGGGTTTTTTAAGGTTTTAGGTTTCCAGAGCTCGGCGAGTGCGTCGGGTTTACGGAAAGCTGGTTGTTAACCTTTGCAGGTGGTTGGATATTCGATCAACCGAGCGACATATGTTTTATATTGAGCCTGCGTGGAATGCAAACGATACTGCATGGATCATGTGAATGGGAAGATCGCGGGTTAGGACGCCATCAGAGTGGACGCCGCTCACTTCCTTGCCTCTAGAACAATCATGACCAAAGTCAATGCCATGTTCCTTCGTCAACCTCTCCTCTGCCCCCACCAAAGACCATTTTGTCTGTTTTGAAAACCAAGTTTTTATTATCATCTCTTAAAAACATAAAGGGCAAACATAAATGGCGGGCATCACTTCCCCAGCCTGGGTGCCCTTCCTCCTCATTCACAGAATTCCCCAAAAGGCTAAGAAACACGACTAGGGGCTCCCTACATTGCCCTCATTAAAATCATCCGGGAAATACAGGCAACCCACTGAAAGACTGCTGCAGTGAGGCCACAAACTATTAAAAAACATTAAATCTCAATACAATGTTGGGAACCACACCTAATCAATATGCTAAATACTAGGAGATGTCAAGTCAAAGTGTCGCTACAAGGCATACATTATCTTTCAAAAATTGATTAGCAGACTTTGTTAATTAAAATATTTTTGATGAGCAAACAAACCTACTTGATTAGCAATTTTGTACTAATATTTCTTCTGTCACGAGAAGTTATGTGTACCCACGGCATAAAAAGAGCAGCATTTATGTGTACCACCAAGTAAGACAACACTGAGACGAGACTGTCAAATGTAAAGGTTTGCTGCATGAATGGACACTGGTTTGCAATTATTTGAAAAAGAAAGAACCTTTCTTGACCAGCACTCACACACAGGTCTTTGGCACTTTTCAGAATAGAGGAGGTGATTACTGCTGCACTCTCTCTACATTAGCCCAATTGAACTTGCAGTGAACTGAAAAAAAGAGGGTGGCGAGAGCCCTCAGGGTAAGAGAGGAATGCACGGTGAGCTGTGCTTTCCTTGAACATGGTATTTAAATAGCTAGCATTGCTACATAAGTGTCAATTTAATAAGCAAACCTTCAGAATTGCATAGCAAATTGCTACGCAACACTGCTTATGTTATGCCTTGCACTAGAAACGTATTCCTTGAGTAGCTGCCCCAGCATCCCATATAAAAGTGAAAAAGTGAACAATATGTTTCTAAAGCGCTCTTCCCACGGTGTTGAGAGTGATGTTGCCAAACAATTAATTTGGAGAGCAACATAAGTTATGTCAATTACTGAACTGATTTATTTACTCTTACTTATTAATTTTTACATTTTTTCATTATACAATGATCATATGGGCCGACACTTCTTCAGGGCTCTTAATCCTCACCAAACATACATTACAGTTGTGATTACAGATGTGATATTCTACAATAAATCACAAAGTGATGTTGGTAAATGTGTGACCTTAATCAAACCAAAATGTTTTAAAACACAAAGTCAACAAAAGTTCCACGTGTGAAATCTAAGACACCACAGAGAACAAATGCAAATTAAAATATTATTTTATTATTGTTGGACTAATGTTAGACTAATGTTAGAAAAAACAATGTTGAGCAGTGACGAAAAAGGGGGACAAACACCATATCCTAGAAAATAAAGCAAATGTTAAATAATAAAACAATATACTGCCTCATTTTCATTGCATGCAAGGCTGGTAAACAAGAGCAAAAATAAGTCAATGGTGTCACACATGGGCATGCTGTGCCGTAGCAACACCCAGTGCAGAGCTACACCCTATGTGAAAGCATGCCGTTATATGCTGTGCATGATAAAGAAGTACTGAATTAATAGGATTTTTATATGTAACCCATAATAAGGTTCTAACAGAGACAACAAGAAGTTGTAATGAAGACTGGACCCCCCTGCGACTTATTGAACCGATAACAATAGGATTGATGTGTTTGCGTATGAACAGGAAATCAATGTGGCTAAGTAACTCCTGCACCCTCATAGCGAACTCTATAGGACAGTGAAGTGGCAAAAGCACGTGGATACTGACCAACGGTGGAAGTGGAAAAAAGGAACTAGTGGTACTCTGGCTGCATCAGAAAAAGGGGGTAGGAGGGTGGTGACCAGGATAACCAACTCTGGCTCAAACCGTTGGTTTACTTAACAAAAAACACAAACTGCATAATAAAGCCGCATGACAACATGTAAATCCTTATAGCAAAATGTGAAGCTAAAAGAATATCATTGTGGCTTTAATTTTCACATCCTAAATGGTAAACTACAAGTCCCAGAATGCAAGATAATGGCAACCTGAAAAATCTATTTAACACCACTGTACTTTTAGCGATTTAAGACATGCAGATTCTTTGTCACAAACGTCCAGCTCGTTGTTATTCATGATGTTGAAAACATTTGATTAACGACTTAAAGCAACTTTATTTTTTTTGCATGTCAAGATAGTAGACATCATGAATATAAACACATCTTTAAATGAGTGCTTTGTGTAGTTCACTTTAAATATCACAGATGTGCAAGGTAGCCTGTGCATTGCAAGCTATTTGAGTTGGCAATGTTCCACCATGGATATGAAAGGCTCTGCGACTGATAAAAGGCATGTGTTTGCAACCTGAGCACCGTAACAACCTGCAGAGACACAGACGCTGTGTGTGTCCATCTAGCTGTGACTTGGGAAACTGGCAGTGCTTGAATGTCCGGCCGGAGCCGATTCTACATTTGGCTCAGGAAAAAGAGAAAGCGTCAAGGACGTGTTTCTTGAGTGTTTGAACTAAAGGTATGATCTGTAAAAAGCAAACGAACTAGTGGCACGGCGTACCAATGATTTATATTACACCTCCATCTCTGGTACTGACTCTCCATGCAGGTGTACAGATAGGATCACGTTACTAACCTAATAGATTACCCAAAAATACGGGCGTTTTGCTTGTAAACTCTGCTTGCGGATGGTGTTAAACTGGGAAACAGCAATGTAAAATTAGAATGAATGGTTCTCTGAATACACTGACACAGCTCATGATTCTTAGACCTGTCAAATATGAGAGGTATTGACTTAATTCATAAATGCTGAGAGTTATTTTCACAAATAATGCTTCATGATGCTTAGAGAAATGAGAGTCTGGCGATTCTTGATGCTTAAGTGCACTCGGTGAAAGCCTATGCGCTTGGTAAAGCCAAGCATCAGCTGCTCCTAAAGAAATAATGTGTGCTATCAATCTAAAAAACATAGCCTAGCCTCTTGACCACTGCTTAATTTGTGGGCCCTGGCACTTATTTCTGAGCCCTGGCACTTATTGACTCAGACTCACGTTGATTATAAAGGAATGATGGCCAGAGAGCTACATCAACCCTAATGAGCAGGTGCAAGCTGTAGTTTAACCCCAAAGGTTTCGACACTGTGGGGAGCAGCTGTGGGATGTGACAGCAGTAGTGGGAAACTGCCCTCCCTCAGTGTCACAAGCGTGCTAGAAAATATTGGGGACTTGGCACTTACTTTATTTTCCAAATTAAGCACTGCTTTTGACTCACCCTCTATCATCTCCTCTTGTGGAACATAATCTCGCGAGAGTTCACCGAACCCCTCGTGAGTGGACACATTGAAGTGAAAGGTGCGGGCTTATGAAAGGCATTTTAGGCACGGGCTAGCGAGGGACAGAACCACAGCACCAGTGCTATGACCAGCAGGTCAGGCCACATCTCCTGCCAGGCTACCACCCCTATGACAACCCCTCTTAAAGACTCACCAAGTAAGCTAAGGACTAGAATTATCATAGTGAAGCATCTGGGTGCTAGCAGTATCGCTTTATTGGCAATAAACGCAGTGTCACACTAGAAAGTGTCTGTGTGATCTTTGTGAGGCCACAACATAATTGCCAATGAGGGCAGAAGTGACGACCCACAGCAGTCATCATGCAAGATACCACACCACCACCAGCATTTCTCCAGTCCCCATGTAGGCCAAACATTCCATGGTTGCAGTGGGAACCATGTTTGGGATGTACGTGGAAGTATTGGGATGTGAGAACTTTGCGGCAGCAAGGAAGAGGGCCATGATGCTGAACACACTAGAGATGGAGGCCAGATAATCTTTACAGGATTGAAACCTGAGGTGGAAGAAGGTAATGACGACAACATCTATAAAGAGGCAGTCAGGCGAATCATGAAGAGGTTTTCGTCTAGTGAGAATGTCGTACTGCACAGAATTAGTTTCTACGGCAAGAAACAGGAGCCGACTCAGCAAGTGGATGATTATGTTACAAACCTTAGAGAACTGGCTGCATTGTGTGCCTTTGGAGATACTTCAGAGGAGAGAATATGCGACATGTTGACCCTACACACCAACAGCCGCAAGATGCAGGATAAGTTCATCCTCGAAAAGACGCTGAAGCTGAATAAGAGAATACAAATAGCCAAAGCAGTGGAAGAGACCTCCGGGAGGAGGAAAGAATTTGGGGTTAGCTGCCCCGAACCGGAGGTACCAGCACCAATTCAATTGGAGATGGGCGAGATGGCAGCCGGACACCAAGGACAGCAGATCAGGGAGAAGAGAACCGGCCAAATGCTACAGGTGTGCCAGCACCAGTCACCTTGCAATGACAAGGAGTGTCCGGCCACGAACAAAGAGTGCTAAAAGTGCTGGAGATTTGGACATGTGGCCGCTGCTTGCACATGGAGAGGCAGGAAAATGGCTGCAGCGATACTCAGCGACACAGCTAGGACGGAAGAGTCATCGGCAGACGAGGGATGTCCTACCGTAGTCATGATCAACAGCATCACTGCTCGCAGGGAAAAGCTACACTGCGTCATCAAAGTCTATGGCAACAAAACAAGAGTCATGCCCAAATCTGGTTCTAATATAACCATACTACCCCTTGCTGTGTACAAAGAAACGGTAGTGAAAGACCTAGTGGAAGTACGCATGACAGAGCACAGACCAACTGTCTTTAATGGAGCCACAGTAAACTTGCTGGGCTACATATGAAGTACCATTACATTTAAAGGAAGGGTAACCGAGAGCAAAGTACACCTTTCCAAAAGAGGACCAGCCGTGCTGGGTTGGGACGATCAAGCAAAATTGCGTATGCGACTAGATGCCAGCATGGAAGGACGAGTGCTATCACTCACCTCGGAGGGCCCACCAGTATCCAGAGAAGACATTCGCGAGCTGTTCTCTGATGAACCAGGAAAAATAAGGAATTATGTGCACAAAATAAAGCTAAAGCATGGGGCCATCCCAGTCAAACATAAAGTGAGGTCGGCCCCTACAATGGCAGGAGAATCACTACAGGAACAACTAGCCAGGATGCTCAAAGAGGGCACGATAGAAATTGTAAAGTCATCCGGACGGTTGAGCCCGGTGGTCCTGATCAAGAAACAACAATCGAACGACCTGCGCATATGCATACATCTCCGCAACCTGCACCTCGAGGTGGTAACGGATAGCTACCCACTCTCCAGTATTAATGAATTACTCCTCCTAATGAAAGAGGCCAAAGTTTTCTCAAAACCTGGCACGAGGGACGCATACCAACAAATTAGCCTACTCAAAGAGTCAAGGCCCCCGACAACATTTATAACCCCATTCAGCACATACCAGTTCACCCACATGCCGTTTGGTCTGTCTTCGGCCGACTCAGCCTTCCAACGCATGATGGACTCGCTGCTGAGGACAATAGGCAATTTAGTGTAATTCCAGGATGATGTTCTGGTTTATGCAGCCGATGTCCAAACACACGATAGGGTACTTCATGAAGTAGTGACACGTCGAAAAGAAGCGGGAGTCCATCTGCGATTTGACAAGTGCATCTTGGGAGCAGACGAAGGAGAGTACTTAGGCTACAAAATCTCAAGAGAGGGCATCAGCCCGAAGAAGGACCTGCTCCAGGCTATTGTAAAAGAACTTGATCCATCAAACAGGAACGAACTGGGAGCGTTTTTTGGGGATGGACGAATACTCCGCCAAGTTTTTACAGAACTTTTCAGAAACCACAGCTCCTGTGTGTGGATTGATGAAAAAGGGGTCTGAGTACAAGTGGGGAACGAAGCAGCAGGAGGCGTTTAAAAAGGTGAAGGTTTGCATATCACATGCCCCCTGCCAACAGCCTTTCAACCCACATTGGAAGACCATCATAACCACAGATGCCAGTTTCTCCGGCCTAGGAGTGACATTGACCCAAAGGAAGGGTGACACAAAGCAGGTACTGGCCTTTGCCTCAAAGGCACTGTCACGAGCAGAGATGAACTACTCGACAATTGAAAATGAAATGCTGGCCTGCACATGGGCAGCCGATTATTTCTGGTCATAGGTCTGGGGTACCAAATTTCAACTGGTAACGGACCCCAAGCCGTTGGTACACATGCTTAGCCCAGGAGGGATGAGAATGGCCACCCCTCGCCTTGCCTGCATAGCAGCAAAACCACAAGAATATACATACAAAGTGGTGCATATCCCAGGATGGCGAAATGCACAGGCGGACTGCATGTCCAGATTGCTGGAGCGGAAAAGCTTAAACGAGAACTTCCTGAAGGACAAGTGCATCGTAGCTTCATTAGGAGATCTCTGGGAGATCTCTGGAGGAAGGAATAGCTGGAGATGAGTGAGAAACACTGGAGAGAGGAAGCAGCCAACGATGCCACCACTGCAAAACTCACACAATGGGCTCAAAATGGCTGGCCAGATGAAAGAGTGATCCCGGAAGGCATGTGGCCGTACTGGAAAGTATCAGATGAGATATTTGAGGACAAAGGCATGCAGAACGGCTTTTATTACGCCTGCCTTTTGTGGAATGGCCATGCCACGCCAGGTGTTTTCCCTAGATTTCACTACAGACAATCCAAGGATACAGGGACATGATAATCTAGACCATAGTGGATTCATTCAAGAAAGTCGAACATTTTATGGCTCTTGCCTCAGTACCCTCTGCCCCTGTTTTGGTACTTGCAGTTGAGCCCCATGTTCACTGCCACCATGGCATTCCTGAAGCAATCATAATGGATCAGGATTTCCAATGTTGGGCTTTTTTCCAGAAAGAGGTGCACCATCTCCTAAGGGTCCATCAACACTAAACGTCTGCCTATCACCTGTAATATGATGGGCAGAAGAAAAGGGCAAATGAAACCATTGGGCATTACCTTATGTTACACTACAGATTAAGAACACAGTTGGTTAAGTGCTTCCTATAGCAGAGTATGCTTACAATGGCTAATTTTACACCTCTGACGCCCATTTTAATATGCCTCATGAATTTCATAGACATTCCATTCCCTGGCACAGACTAGCCCGGTACATGATACCAGCTACTTTAGACCTAGTGACACACACCTCTAACAAGCCAAAGCACAAGGCAAAACCCATGCTTACTGGAAAAGGAATCTCTCCCATGCCTACCAGGACTGTAATTTAATGTGGTTGTCCACAACCCATCTGCTGATTTCTTCCTGTGCCTGGAAGACCAAACCCCATTACATCTGTCCCTTAATGATTGACAGTAGCATTAATCCCGTGTCAGTGCGGCTCCCTGAGTCTGACTATATACATCCAGTAGCTCATATCTCTCCTTTGTACCCTGCATCGTTCTCAGTCATTTTCTACAATCACACCCTGCAAAACCTCCCAACTAAAGGGTCCCAAGAGAAATATAACATCTAAGCCGCTTGTAACTCCTGCAGGTATAGGCACTCTTTAGAATACCTGGTGCACTAGAAGCGGGAAAGTCTGGAGGTGCTATTATGGGTAGGGGCAAGTTATGACTATGACCCGAGGCTGGTAACTTGTTTTCACAGTGCATTCCCTGGCAAGCCCGGCCCCTAGTCTCTTCCTAATAGAAGGGTTTGGGGTGTGGGGGTGATGGGGAGCAGGGTCTTAGAAATCCCAGTGGCCCTCTGGCAAGTGAAATGGAGGGAGGTCCGAGTCTCACTGGACCCACCATTGTGGGTCCTTACCTTGGTATCACGGTACAATAGAGGGAGAGAGGCTCCCATCGCAGACCTTCCCACATTTCATCGTAACACTGCAAAGTCTGTCATCTCTCTCTGTTTGTGGTGACAGGACATGCTGATGTTTGAAGATGATTTGGAAGCTGAAGACCAGACGAGACACCACTGTCGGTATTATCACTAACTACGCCTCCATGGCTTAAGGCTTGTTCTCCTCACACCTGCTCCTGTTTACGGAATGGCAAACCTGAACCCTCATGAATCTCTGCGGACCCACCCTAAGAGGGCTGCCCCTGTTCATCCTGCTCTTTTTCTTTAAATTCTGGCACCATGCTAACATTGCGGCCTCCCAAGGGGGAAACCAGAGCTCCACATCCCACCTGCCGGTGCTGAAACCAGTGGTTCCGCGCCAGTGCTGAGACCTGTGGTTCTGCTTAAAGATCATTCTGAGAACTAGCCGGACCCCACAGCCCTAGGTGTTTGTGCAGTCAATGAGCACCAGCCTTGCCGGACCTGCCGTTGCGGTGAGGGCCAGACCAGGGATATATGGGGAAGTTGGGGAGGGAAGGGTCTCATGGGACCCTGGAGCAGTTTCCTGCTTTCTCAGGCTTTTGTTGCTCCTTTGTCGTGGTGCTATTGTTGTTTTTCTTTGGGGGTATTGCGACAAAGCACACCCACTTTGTAGATGAGCACCTCCGATTTCGATTTCCCCTATCCATGTCTTGGTGGAGGTCCTCTTCCAAAGGAGGGTGGGTGCCCGTCCTTCTGGTTTCCAAAGGAGTCTGCATCCTGCTCGGCCAATGTCTAGCATGCATTCAATAAAGGTTCAAAGGACCGGAAGAGGGCAAGACTATGTTTCTCAACAACACTAACATTAAAACAGAAGCCACTGATCACAGCGCCAATCAGATATCACGGTGCCAGTCACATCCTGCTAATTTCTTTGGATCACACTAAATACAATACCATCGCTGTCTACTACATGTTGCCTTGCATAACACAAACTCTGTTCCAGCCTGTACTACATCTTATCACGTGTGCCAGGCAACTGACAATCATTTTGTATGTGATTTTGTTGGATTAATGAGTATGCAAATGAAACTGGCTGATGTCAGGAACATGCTTGATTGGAGCTGGTCAGAGAAATTGAAACATGAATAAGCCTGCAGAGCAAAGAGGGGGTTCAGCAATGCGGCAGACATTATCAAGTGGAAGAAGTGGGAATTCACATCAGGGGCAAAAGTACAATATTAGGCAATAGCAAAACTAATAGGTCTGTCTTTGAAAATGTAGAGGAGAAGCCATTTGTGTCCTTTGTGGGCTTTACAGAGAAACCTTACCCGCTAGCTTTACAAAGCCAGACCTATTGACTTGGACAATGCGTGTTACTAGTGTGTCTTGTCTTGTGGTCGTTACCACATGTCTTTGTGTCTCCTTTCTTCCCTTTGTCAATTATCTGTAGGAGGGAGTATGTGCAATGCTCTAGTCAATTCTTCGAGGTCATCGGGGCAAGTATGCCTGCCGGGTCCAGAACGTACAGGGTCATATCGAATCTTGAGGGTCACTTGAGGGAATGCTCTACAGAATTTGATTGGGTACTGCTTGGAGATGGCATGCTAGGCTGAACTGACGGTTAGTGCAATATAGGGCCTCATTACGAGTATGGAGGTAGCCATGGTGCTATTAGCACCATGGCTACCCCCATACCGCATACCGGGTCCGGGTTCCTTGAATGAGGAATTATCGGGTCATTCCAACCTTGGAGGACCTGGTAATTCCTCATTCAAAATACCCATCCCCATTCCCATTCGAGCTCCCATATGGCTCAATGGGAATGGGGAGGGAGCAAATAACGGGCCGTTAATAACGGGCCCGTTATTAGCTCCCTGGTCCTTTAGCGGCTCCCACTAAGGACTGCTGGTTTTACCCTTAGCGGGAACGCTAAAGGACCTCATAATGCGGCGGTAAGGGGTTAACGGCACCGGCATCCCTACCGGCGCTGTTAACCCCTTACTGCCGACCTCGTAATGAGGCCTATGGACCTCGTAATGAGGCCCATGGGCCCCATTACGAGTATGGAGGCAGCCATGCCCTTAATAAGGGGCCCGTTAATAACGGGCCCGTTATTAGCTCCCTCCGAATGGGGATGGGTATTTTGAATGAGGAATTACCAGGTCCTCCAAGACCAGGCCCTGACCAGACGTTCTGAGTGGGTCCCGCAAGGGGACCTTGTAATAGGGCATCCCGTAATGAACAGTGCCCGTCCCGTACCAGCACTGTTCATTACGGGGAGCGCCAGGGTCGTAATGAGGCCCATAGTCTTTCCAAGATACCTGACTCATCAACTTCATCAATGTAATGCCATGGACGTGACCATTTTAGAGTTAAAGGGAAAGTAGCGTCAGTTGCTTTGATGCACTGGGGCCCCAGGGGGGGTTGATGTCACTTCCACCATCTTTATGATTGTGAGGAAAGGATGGCACCATCATGACCTTCGCTTGCAGCTTTTGTGTTTGTGCGCCACCCACTACATCCAGTAGGCCCAGTGTCGTGAGGCTTAACAGGAAATCCTTTAGGGGTGAGCAAACTGATTCAGGCAAAACTCAAACCACCCGAATTCTGGGGTGGGTCGAAACTGGTTAGCTTTCAAAATATTTTGGAGTATTTGAAAAATAAGGCCTGAATTATGTTATGTATAATCATTACATACATTATTAAATAAAGGAAGAGCCAATAAACAGATGAACATAGTATGACAAATATTGAGAAAATATATACACACAAACTATTTAAAATAATGAAAATGTAAACCCTTGTAACACATGTTTTATTATAGACAGTTACTTTAAAAAAATACTTTAATTGCTTCTATAAAGTCTTATAAATATATATTATAAGTATATGTCCATGCATTCTAATTTTTTTGTTTTGCCGTTTTAAAGTACTTTTTCTTGTCTTGTCTTTGTAGTCATGTATATTTTTGAAAAATGGTATCAAACTTCACCAAATTCTTAAACAATGTTTTGTATATTTCATATTACTGTACATTTTAATATGTTTTGCAGTTTTACTGGAATTTCATTGAATTTAATGTCGCAAATATTTTATTAATTATTTAATTGTTTAATTATTTAAAGAAATAGTTACGGGTCCTCTTTCTCCGTATGCATGAGTGAATGTTGAGAGTGTGTTTAGAATGTGCACTTATGAAGCTGGTTCCACTCCGGGCACTTGGAGAATATAAGCCTGGGTGGTGGGTGCCAGTGGGTCCCCTCTGGGGCTCTGCCCCTTATCTAAGCTCCTGCCTTGGTACATCTTAATAAAAGCAACGTGTACCAACCCACATGATGTCTGAAAGGTCCATCATTGCAACAGTAGCTCTCTTTCATCTCCCGATTTGAGGTTACGGTTTGGGAAGCTTTGGAGCGAGATCGCCCCACTGATCAGAAGATGTTAACCTCCTGCAGAGGGCTTGGTAAAACCTTGGGCCTCTTGCAAAGTGTTCACACCTTTTCACATGGACAATTTCTGTCTGCCGAGGATGAAACAGATCAATCGTCGCTGATAAAGGCAGCAAGGATCAATCACTGTACTTAAGTCATTCTTGAAACAATTGAACTGCAATTTTGCACGTGCCTTGTGTTCCCGTCCCATCGTTCCTACCCAACTTAAAGGACCCCGCTCTCAAGACACCCTTAGAGTTATTCATTGTGCCTTATACCTTGTGACCTACGTCGGCTGCTGCCCCTTGTATATCTGCTGTCCTTGTAATGCCTAAAGTCATGAGCCCAGAAATGAGCGCCAAACCTAGGGAGCTTTCTGGAGCTGGTTACTCTGTTGCAGAAGTCCAGCGATGGCTGGCACCTCTCAGTATTCCCAGCAACTGTCTGCCATCTACTGCCAGCCGGAAAGCACATGCACAGAAAAGTGTGGACAGAATGGTGTACTGTAGCAGGAGGGGTGGGAAGGGGCTGTGGGCTTTTGCCCTTTATCCCGGATTTAAAAACGTTTCAAATGCTCTACACATTGCAATAATGCGTTTGTAATTTTGTTTTATTTTATAATTCTTTACTCTGCCTTTTAGAACCTTGAATTTCCAGAAACGTGTTTAATTTTGAGGATTTCATGGAGATTCGAGGTGATACAATGCTACGGTAAATGGCCCACGGGACACCTCGAACTTTTAGTTCAAGACTTTTTAGAAGGCATTTTTTTGGAAGTTCCCTCACTAATGAAATCCTCCCTCGCTTGCTTGAGAGACACAATGCCTTCATTTTTTTCAAATACCTCTACCTCTGGAACGCACCATATCTTGTCTTGGTAACTTGCTGACACACATAAGGGAGTCGAGTCCGAGAGATATTCGGAGGTGATTAACCTGCAGTGCAGAGACCTCCTAAGATGCTGTGGCAACTTTGAAAAAGACACCTGGGGCCAGATTACCTAACTTTTGCACCAGTGCTGAAAATAGTGTAGACTCACCTGTGAACAGCTTTCTTGCTTTTGGTGTACGGAATGAAGCAAACCGTACTGCCTTAAACCATCATATATAATAAAAGGCCAGATGTATGTTTGGCCGAAGCCGCCATGCGCAGTAGAGACTGCCCGAACGATGCGCAGTAGAGACTGCTCGAACAAATGCTCTGCTAGAGGGAGCTGTTCCCTTAGGATATACAGTGCTCCAATTCACATAGCTTTGCCTGTTGTCACTGCTTGAAGGAGCTGTTGGCTTAGGATCAATAGTGGTCCTAATGTGTTATTGAAAACCTGCATTATGGCCCTTGTAGACGGGCCTGTTCACTAGTTTTATATAAAGATTAGTTGTATTGTCGAATGCTGTATTATATTTGTAGTTTGTCATTTTTCATTGGCGAAATCCTGAAAACCTGGTTAGATTTTACCATTCATTGGGGACACATGCGCAGACTTAACTGCAGGGGCGGTGAGTTGCCTTATCAACTTGCTTTGTCTTGAACCCGTGACCCTGCACAGCTGCTCATGACCCCAACATCCATCCTACATCTGTCCTCAGCCGGTTTACCTTAAGAGAATGAAAGCATCATGAGTCCACGCTGGAAACATATGAAACCGTGACCTTTTCTCACACAGAGCCAGTGCATTAGCTAACTGAGCTATCTCCTTAGCCTCTTCATCACATCCTGTTAATGCAGCCATTTACTATCTCTGAGGTTTTTGTGGGATGCTGAGACATGCATTTTGAAGCCTTCGCAAGTTGTTTTTATTACATTCCAATAATAAAGCTGAATTTTATCCTCCTCTGAAGGATGAAAAAACAATTTGATCTTGCCAAGATTTTGAAACTGCAAATCTCCGGTCTTCGCAGGCCTCACGGGTTCACGCCCTAGACAGGGGCCTTATCTCACGCAGAAACAAATAGCAGCTCCTGTAGAGATAAGGAGCAGCCTGTGCAGGCTATGTGTGCAATACATTGACACATTCACAGTGCAGCCTTCCAAAGCCTCTTGCAATCAGACTGGTCTGCACGGGATAAGTGTAAACGCACACATTGGTACACACTTAGCGCCTAATAAGGACTTTTCTAAGCACTCCTAATTGTTAAAGATAACTGATGCAGAAGGAGACGCTGTAAGACTGGACTCCAAGACATCTCTCTCCTCCCTGTGAACCGGGTGTTGTGCGGGGAGGGGGAGTAGAGAGACGCGTTGGAGTCCAGTCTTAAAGCGTCTCCTTCTGCATCAGTCATCTGTACACATTAGTTGTGCTTAGAAAAGAAATGCCCCCTTGTGACTAACTGGCCTCTGCCCCACAGGAGCACTAGGGTGAGTAGAGGCTAAAGTGCCTACGCACCCCTCACACTTCTACAAAACAGAAGTGAACCTAATCATAAAGGTAAAACAGGCCCAGTTAAGAGATATGCAGCCTTCACTTTTTATGGTAACGTGGGCCGAGCCAAGGCTCTCTCAAGAGGGGTGTGAATGTGATTCAGTAGTAACCCAAACAGCAAAGTAGAACAGCCCATAATAAAGGGAATGTCCAATCAAGGTTCTAAGGAATATATTTACTTTAATTAAACACATCATCTGCAAGAATAAATAATTAGAAAAATACTGTACACAATCCATCCCTTAGGAAAGAACAGACACAATGCAGAGAAAGAAATTTGCAGCACTCTGGATAAGAGTAGAGGGGTGAAAGGCAATTCAACAACCACAATGTTCTTTGTAAAGGATATGTCACTGTAGCCCAAAATGGACCAGGGGCGTAGTTATGGGTCAACAGTACCTTCTTGGCAGTTCAACAGCATCGAACCAGGCTTTGAGCTGTTGTGTGAGCGGATGGTGTTGGCCCATGCAGCAAGCTTGTGTCAAGTCAGTTTGAAAGCGGTAGCTCAGGGTGCTGCAAGTGCAGCGTTCAGCGATGCAGGTCGGAGTGCTCACTAGGATCGATTGGGAGTTGAGCCAGTTCGAGACGAGCGGTAACTTCTGTGTAGGGTTGGTGCATGGTACTCCAGCAGATCGAGTTGAAGGGCAGTGATGGTTCAAAGCGATATTCCTGAATTTCTGGTGTGCAGTTTGGCAAAGTGGCGATTCAGGGTTGTGCCAGGTCAAGTTGTTTGATAACTGCTGGTTTGAGTGAATGAGTATTCGCACAATAGAGGACTCAGGTTGATCGGTTCTATGGGGGATATTGCTGTCGATTTACACTAATATGCTTATTTCAATTGAAGGTTCTACCCCTTGGGTTGCATGGTGCCCCAGCTACCTTTCAAAGATTAATGGACCAAGTTCTTGGACCATACTCTTCATTCTGTGATGCATATATTGCTAATAGTATCATTCAACTTAAGACTTGGCCAGAACATATGTAGCATTTATATAAAGTTACTTGGGCTGTAAGGAAAACTGGACTTCCAGCCAACCCAAAGAAATGTCATCTTGCTAGATCTGCTGTAAAATATCAAGGATTCTTTGTGGGAAATGGATTAGTTCAGCCACACACTGAAAATGTTAGGGAAGTTGAAGAAACCCCAGGCCCAAGACCAAAAAGGAACTACAGCCGTTTGGGGCCTAGTGGGCTATTACAGACGATTCATCCATAACTTGGTGTTCATCACTTCCCTATGTATAGGGTTGCACCAACCAGCCATTTGGATTTGTACATTATGTCATTTATGTCACTGATGTCACTGTGTGCCTTCATAAAGTGTTGCTCATACTGATTTAGCCAGAAGGTTCCTTGGCAGCAGAGTGCTTAGCTGGCACATGTCTATTTTTGTGGTAATAAAACGTTGTTCTCCTTGCAAGAGATGTGCTCGGCCTTTACCCCTACTGGGTTGCATTTTTTCTGATGTGAGCATTGAGGGGTTTCTCTTCAAAAGGCAGACGCTTCCTGATCCTGACCCCGGGGGTGATGTTCTGCGGGAGGATCACATGGGAGGGGACTCAGTTCAGGAGAATTGGGAGAACCCTCTAAACAACTTCCCTAGTGACCATACGGTCTTAGTGGCATATTGCAAAGTGGAACTCTGTGATAAAAAGAATAATAAGAACGTTGGGACTTCAAGTCCCACAATGCAATGGGTACTGGGACGAAGAAGAGGAGCTCATAGACACAGAATTGCAGTATGTAGTCTAGTGTTCCTGACAACCTACGTCTAGGCAGGAATTTTGGCTATTTAAATCCGCCTCAGGTGCAGATCGAGAGAAGTGGCAGCAGTAGTAGTCATTGTAAATTGTAATTGTTTATTTGTAAAGCCCTTATACACAAGTGAAGTGCTTCAAATCACTTTAAGGCAGGAAGGGAACAAGGGAATTCAGAAGACATTCTTAGGCCTCGAAGTTTCCAAACGATCTAACAAAAAGTGACTAGCAAACTAGGCCTGACGGCATTACTACTAGCGCAAGTGCAAGACAAGAAGGAAGGAGAGAAAGGCGTGAAAAGATGGAGAAGACCAAACAATCCATCAACTACCGTACTAGGCCAACAACATTTCAGATAGTGCAAGTGCATGACAAAGAGTGAGGTGATATGGGGTAGGGAAAGGAACATACAGAACAAAAAACGACCGTATTCGGCCTGGCGAACAAGGCCTTGTACATTCAGGTCATATAAGTGCGCAGAAACAAGTGCAAGGGAGGGGGAGGGGAACATGTGCGCCCAATCCAGCAGGGCCCTAGGTTAAGTGCAGAGAGGTTACCCTTCTTTTGGAATGAATTCCAAAGTGCAGTAGTGCTGAGCACAGTGCAGCGGCCTGGAGGCAAGTGCAAAGACTGGCGGGGGAACCTGGGACCTGTGAGGCTCTGGAGGTGCGCTAGGTGACCCGTCAGCAAAACTGTACGGAGTTAGGGAAGAAAAGGAGGAGGGAAGTAGGCAAGAAGAGAAAGGAGGTTAGCAAGGGAGAGGAAAAAAAAGGCTCATCCACAGAGAGTTGGAGGAGGACGAGCGGAGGGCTCTAGAAGGAGAGTATTTTGGAAGAGAGCAGTGTAGATAGTGCAGACCCCGGGCCCAGAATGCCTTGTGGACTATGCAGAGGGTCTTGAACTTGATCCTTGCAGCCACAGGGAGCCAGGGGAGGGTTTTCAGCACCAGAGAGATGCGGTCCCTGGGCTTGAGGTCAAGGATAAGTCTTGCGGTTCTGTTCTGGATGAGTTGTAGAGGACGGAGAACAGAAGTAAGAAGATTGAGAAAGAGGCTGTTTCAGTAGTCGAGCCTAGAGAGAACCAGGGCTCTGGAGACGGTTAGCCTTTGGGGGGAAGTGAGAAAAGGTAGAATACCTCTCAGGAGGTGCAGCTGGTAGTGCAACTTTTTAGAGATGTCTGAGATGTGAGAAGAGAAGGAGAGAGTGGAGTCGAAGATGACCCCAAACTTTTCGCCTCACTAGCCGGCCAAAGTGAAAGAGGAAAAGCGGGAGCAGGGGTCCAAATGAGGATGATCTCTGTCTTACTGGCATTGAGGCAGAGAACATTAGCAGCACACCAAGACTGAATTGCAGCAGCTAGTCAGGAATGAGTGAGGAGGAGGAGGAGGCCGAGGGTAGCCTGGAAGAGAGCTGTGTGTCATCTGCATAATAATGAAAGTTAGAGGTGAAGGTAGAGATCCTATGGGTCAAGGGGGCCAGGTAGACATTGAAGAACCAGGGGGATAGGTTAGATCCTTGGGGGACACCACAAGTAGCAAGAGTTATATAGGAGAGCAAGGAGCCAAGTTCCACATGGGAAGGGCGGTCAGAGAGAAAGGAGGCGAGCCACGCCAAGGCGTGATCTGTGATGCCCAGGGTATCACTGAGACAGGAGGTCAGGATGTTGTGATTTACAGTATTGAAAGCAGAAGAGAGGTCAAGAAGAATGAGGACAGAAGGAGAGTTATTGTCAAGATTTGAGAGCAGTAGGAGAAGTTATCAAAGACTGTGTATGCAGCAGGGGCAGAGAGCCGAGGATGCTGGGACCACTGCTGTGTCTGTAGTGGGCGATGGTGCTGATAGAGTTGTGAAAAGGAGAATCCAAGGTTACAGAGGTCGCGCAGCAGGGAGTGCTGCTTTTGCAGGTTATCCCGTGGGAGAGAAGCGCTCTTTGTGCCGTGTACTTGTCTCCGGTGGCTGGCAAGCACTGGGTAGTGAGAGGAGCAACATGGACTGCTATTCGGGAATGCTTGAGTCACTGACCTGCAACAGGAGCTGTCAGATGCTCCTGTACTGAAGACTAGAGAAGAAGTGGCAGCATCAGTGGGATATGCGGACGCGTGAGTAGAGACCGGCGAGTTTGCATCTGAAAGGTGACTCTGGGATGCTCTGTTGTAAGCCACTAACTGTTTGTAGTTCTTTTGAATACAGAACTAATGAAAGGAAGTGTTTATGGCTCAAAACATATGTGAAGAGGAAACGAGAGGAGAATGTTTATAACTATCACTGCCCAAGTAAAAGAAGAATGACATCTAAGAAAAGCTGGGTCTACCAGGAAAGAAGGAGCTGTATTGAACCAAAGTATAACCGCCATTAGAAAAGTAAAGAGGGGGCAATATTAAACCAAAGCAATAGCCAGAATTGCCAAAGTAAAGGGGGCAATATATGAGACAGATAACAACCAGCATTGCCGAAGCCAAAGAAGGGTAATTGGAAGTAAAACGGAAAACATCGTTCTTGGAGAGAGAAATGTGAATAAAAGTAATTACCAACAATTACTGAGTGTGATAGCGAAAATCAGAAGGTGGTAGGAAAGTGGCCGTCCTTGCGGATAGTGGCAAGGGGGAAAGTAATGTGACCTGGATTTTATATGGCCTATCAATCAGTAGAACAAACAGCATCAATGGGTGTAGTATGCTTATGGAAGAAGTTGTGAATCTTACTGTTATTGAAGTCAAAGACTGGCAGGCGAGTACACCAGGAAAGGGATTGTTACTGGTAGTCCTGGAATGTTAGTCAACCAGGAAGAAGACATTGAAGAACTGCATTGTGGTAAAAGGTTGTGGTGGGAAGAAAGTGGCATGGCCACTGAAATGTTTGATGAACTGTGGTGAAACCATCCTGATGAAAACATTGCTCTGTATAAAGAAGAAGTATGTCTTAGTTGTCTTTATTAAGAGAAGAGAAATCATATTGAAATATTCATTGGAAGAGTAAAGACAAACAAAAGTTTTTGGAACATTGTGATGAACTTTGATGACAATCACAACACCAAGTGAAACGCTCCAGGAGCAAAGGAAAGTTGTAAAGAGAACTTGGTTATTGGGAGAAACATTTGTGTGTTACATTTTGAAGTAGAACCTGATTATTGAATCCCGGGGAACAGGATCAGACCCTGGTTACAAGAATACTTCGTTCTGATTATTATTTTTGTTGAATTTGAAAAGCCATAAAAATACCTGAAACATGTGTTTGTTTAGTCTTAGTTTCATAGGCAGTGAAGCCCACATTAGGTTAGGGAAAGTGAGATGTTTATCACACCCTTTTAAGTTATAAAAATGGATTCTTGTGAAAAACATTTATCAAGTTGTCCGCCCTGCATTTCTGACCCTTCAGAGAGGTCAGTGTCTATTACAATGGGCTGTTCAGTTACATTATATGTGGAACATGCTCTTTTTGACACACTTGATAAGCCCAAAAGTACATTTACCCCCCAGAGAGCATTGGGTTATGAGGTCAAAATTGTTTGGTGCTGCACATTGAAGCCAGCAAGATTTATAGCAGAACCAGTGGAAGTGGGAGATTATGTACATGATTGTATGATCTACTCAGATTTTCATGGCAACGTACTCCGCGTTAAAGTAAACACCCTATGAGAGGGTCTAATCCTCTTTGTTGAGGGGTCATCAATGATCAAGCAGAACAGTGGATTGTGACAATGTGGGACAGCAGTGGTAAAATCAAAAGAAAGTTTGAAGCTATGAAAAGCACATGGTTACCAGCAAATTTTTCAGCACAGGCGGCAGAGTTGATAGCTGTGATTTGAGCGCTTGAAGAGCATGAGGATGAGGTGGTGACAGTGTACTCAGACTCCGCCTACGTGATGACAACAGTAAATTCACGGTTGTCACATTGGAAAAGGGGGGCTTCCAGCGTGCAGACGGCACACTAGTACAGCAGTCACCATTGTTAGAAAGGCTATTGGAATTCCTCGAACGTCCATCAGCGATAACCGTGGTCAAGTGCACAGTGCATATGATGAGAGGCACAGACATGATTTCTTGCAGCAATGAAGCCTCAGATGCAGAAGCAAAAGTGCAGCAAATGTTCGAGATATTAGACATCACAATTACCCCAAACAAATATACACCCACACGTAATGTGGTAATGACAGAAGGGTTTAACACACTGCCAATAATGCAGATTTCAGAGTTGAAGTGACACGCATCACATGAAGAGCAGAATTTGTGGCAAAAGAGGGAGTGCTCTTTATGGCCCGCTGAAATAGTATGGTGCCAGGACAGCACAGGGAAACCTGTTATGCCTGTCAAGTTGCTCACAGTAGCACTGGAGCAACTCCTTTATCCAGCATACAGCACCAAAGAATGTCTTGCAACCTCGATTTCGGAAGAATGGTTTTCCCATAATCTGATTGAACATGTGACAAATGTTATTATAAATTGCAAGATGTGTCAGAAATGTACTGCTGGACACATTATGAGAGGAGCAATACCCTGTCCTACTGGACCATTTTGACATTTGCATATCGACAATGTACATATGATTCAAAACTGTAACGGCTACAAATATATGATCGTAGTTGTATGCCCATTCTCCTGATGGATTGAAGCAGATACGTGCACACATCCAGATGCCATATCAGTCACAAAATTCCTTGTACGTGAGATGTCTCCTACATGGGGTGTATGCAAAGTGCTAGAGACTGATAATGGACCCCATTTTGTAAACAAAGTGTTCCACCACATCCCATCCCTATTAGGGATAAGCACAAATTCTCAACTGTCTACCACTCACAAGCAAACAGGATGTGTGAGTGCACCAATGGCCCCTTGAAGGAATGCATTGCAAAAATAAAAGACACCCTGCATAAGATGCATTTTTGCCTTACACAATCAGCAAGGCTCTAACCACCACCTGACACCTCATGAGCTGGTGACAGGATGCAGAATGATTGCCCCAATTGCTCCTCCCACACAGTCTTGAACTGATGCTGAGAAATCAGCCACTGTTCTTGGAAACAAAACGCCTGACTATCTGATGGCTATGACCAAATCTCTGAAATGTATCTCCAAACAGGTGCAGACGAGAAAGGGGGGTTTAAGAGTCACAGAAGATGCCAGTAGCTATGGTGACACAGACAGGTTGTTACAGCCCCTTCAACAATATCCAGGTGATGATGTCTTGTGCAGGAACATTGTGCGGCGCTGGCATAAACCAAGGTTTGACAGACTCTATGTTCTAGAAGCAGTGACCCCTTCCGCAGTTACAGTAGAAGGAAAGGTCACCTGGCTCCACTTAAGTGACGTCAAGAAGTATCATTGTGATGCCCACACACTCCTGTCCAATGATCCAGAGGTTGAAGAAGAAGTCTGAGGATCCCAGACGCCGGCGATGACCAAAGCCAATCAACAGCAGGAGCAGCAGCAAGAATAAAAGACAAGTATCAGGTTTTTTAATACAAAATGTTTCCAACATTCTTCAAAACAAATTTTCTTAATGCAGAACATGGTCTTTCCCATTCCAAGAGATACATCAAATGTTCCTCATACCCATCCTTCTTTTTATGGTGTTTTCATTTTTCTTCTGAACACTTATCTCTTTTTAGGAGCTTGAAACATTTGCCTAACGCTTTTGTTGTTTAACCTGAAGACATATATTGTTCTAGAAAGATATTGTCTTGCACTCTTAATTAGGTTCTTTTTGTGAACACATATCCTTTTTAGAAATGAAAGGAGACATTTCCTCTGGTAGAACAATGCATTTATTAAATGATATTAGATATTCTCCCTTTTCGACTAGAAGATCATACACACATAGATATATGCAAAAGGCAGATATAAAAGCTATCCAGACCATAGCAACCTTTTTCTCATTTTGTTGTCTGTATTTCATTATTTGCATTACAATAAAAGAGCTTGTCACTAACATTATGACCTGGCCGGTATCTAGTGGGAATAACACAGGAATAACCACTGAAAGAATGGAAAGTATAATTACACCTGAAGCCCTCACTAAGTCATTCCATGAAGCAAGCACACGGATTAAAAGATTAAAAAGAAATGTGTGACATGACAGAAGTCACTTGGGCAAGTATTTTGATAATTCCTTCCACGTTATCCATAACATGTGGTACAGGCACATGAGTGAGGTTGGGGGAGAGAAGTCTGATGAGAGCTGTTTTGTTTGTTTCATCATCCCGTATGCTTTGAGTGCATCTAGAGTATTTATAGCAACAGTTGTACCTACAAACACAGCACATTGACTGACACTTCTTGCACTATGCATGACACAAGGACAATTCCAGGGCCAAATAGCCTCCACAGAGTGAGTAACAAAGGCAGGCTCTCCATGTGAGGACACTTTTTTATAAAACAAATGCCCCTGATGATCAATGCTAAAACACAACATGAGAACATTAAATATATTCTGTCAGGTCCAAATAGGGGATAGATGAGAATAGAAGACCACAAACTGCTCACGTGCAATGATGCAATGATGCACGAGGAAAGGAAATAAATGGTTGCTGGGTTAGAGGCCAAATGCAAATAAAAGGAAGTGTACTTACCACCGAAGGGTAGGTTGATGGACTGATAGGATATAAAGCACTAGCAGTACTAGAGAAGCCTGAGGAAGTTGTGCAGAATGCAAATAAAGTGTAAATATATTAAACTGCTCACCTTGGTAGAAGATAATGGAGGACCAAATACCCATAATACCAGTGAAAAATACTACCTTGTGCTTCAGAAATAATGGCCCAGTCAAGGTTGGAATGAACACAGGCTGTCGACGTGTTTTTGACATGCCAGACATGAAATTAGGCACAGCAGTGTTAATGGACCACTATTGGGCTTGTGGCTCAAAGGCCTTTAGGCAGCTTCCCCCAAATTGGGGAGGTCTCTGTTCCATAGTGATAAGTGCACCAGCAGTGGTGGTGCCGCAGAGTGAGGTGCAGATTGGTGATTTCCCCCTGATGAGTATAAACCTCAGAAATAATAGATCTATCACTCTAAAACACACCAGAAGGGAACATTATTTGCTGGTAAAAATTAGTAGAGGCCTATGATGAGATACCAGAAGAGCATAAACTGTTTGGAAGCGCAGCAATGACTTTGCGTCCTTCCTTGCCCCTGGAATGCAAATGGCTCCAAATGTCAAGTGGTTACAAATAACCAGATGGAAGCTGTTGCAGACAATAAATGCAACTATAAAGGGGTTTAACACAATCAGGGAAGAATTGAGAGCAGTGAGGCTAATGATCCTCCAAAATAGGTATGTCCTTGATCAGGTAACACCCATGGAGGGAGGCCTTTGTGCCGAAATTGGAACATCTGGCAGTACGTACCAGCAAACAATGAGGAAAATGGCACCCTTACATAGGCTATAATTGAGTTACAGGAACTGCACACAAAGATGTTGACAGCAGTGGGAGACATTGAAGATGATGATTGGCTTGATTACCTGTTTCATGGGTACCCACCTGGCTGGCAAACGCATTCATAATTTTACTGGCCATACTGGTCCTGATGGCTATTTGCGTCTTGAAAATAGCACTGGGTCAATGTAAAAAGGTGGGCAAGAAGGCACTGGAAATTGCCATAATAATAAACATAGAAAACCAAGTACATGCGTGTACACAAACAGATGAACTCCCCAGCATGTATCCTCTAGGCCATCCTGTTGGACCTCCTGGGACACTGTCTGAATGTCCCGTTGACCCCCACAATTACACCGAACATGGGGTGGATTGTGAAGCTGGTGGGGCTGTTTCATGACCTGTGGTCCTGAAGAATATGTAGCCCAAGGAGGCAGTTTCGGGGGTGGAGGGGTCAGGAAAATATGCCCCCCAAAAGTGGGTTATAATGAGATAAGCAGCAGTGAAGGGGTGGTCCATGACTGGGTCAGAGGAGGAGGGTAACGGGCAGATGAATATGCAGGTAATACCCTCCGGCCGTACTCAGATGAGTATGTAAGTACCACTTCCTATCCCTGCCCCTCGCCAGTATCGTTCAAGAGAGAGATGATACCTGCTGAGTCTGGGGGTGAAAGATGAAACTAAGATGATAAATATGTTGTTATGAATAGTATAGATGGTGTGACCAGTAGAGTGATAGGAAGTTGTTACTATATACATATAGAGAAAGAGAATAACTAGAGGGCTACACACATACACATGAAGTACACATAGCAGACACAAGTACATATAGACAAGAAGAGAACATAGACACAAATAATATTTGCACATAGACATGAATAATATTTGCACGTAGGCACGAAAAACATATGCAAGTGCAGGTGCAGCCCCTAAAGCCATTAATTTGGAAAAGATGCAGGGCACAACATGGTGAAGAATGAACCAAGGTACAGGCATTTCCCTAAACAAAGAGGCTGCAGCAGGCCTCAGGATTAGCAAGGCATCAGAACCCAAGATGCTGAATTTACAAAAACACACGTATCCTAGAAACCCATGCAGAGCTCAGACAGTAGCTGACAGCTAAAGCCAAGGTCAGAAACTAGGAAGGGAGTAATGGATAAATGAAACGCAGGCATGAGAGAACACTTCCCAGGAAGAGAAGCGGTAGACTCCCCAGTTAATCAATTTTAATAAGAGCATAAACAACCACTGATGTCCATGTGTACGATCAGCAAGCCAAAAATCTTTGCAGAACATTACTAAATAGTGTCCACAGTGTCCATAAAGAACACAACATGCAGCATACACATAATGAGCTAAAACCGTAATAAATAGAAGAAAATCCACTCTAGCACATGACCTAGATATAAGAAACACTGCCTATTCATTATGAGACAGATGCATATAGTACACGTGCAGAACTCCCTCAGCGTGCACACAGACACCAGACAGCACACAAGGCCAAGTTCAAAGGATAGGGAAGGCCTCATTGCTTTGGGATCATTAGGAGTATTCTTTAATTGAAACTATGGCAGACCATAAAAGTCTCTTCCCCACTTGTGTCTCACTCATATCTTGACGCCCTGTCAAAGTGTCCAAGGTTTGTAAGCTAGATGCCAACCAATAAAGAAATCCCCTTGCCACACTGCCTAGGATAGATAGTGTTGACCAATCAATTGTCCTTATAATGATGTATTAGAAATAGTATCAGTAGTAGGATGGGTCCAGGAGGAGCCATCAGAAAAGTATCCACCAATGGAGTGACTAACCACTAGACAATCTGTATGTAGCTTAAGCTACTAACCAGCCCCACTTCCCCGTAAAGTTTATACACTGATAGTGTAATATGACATAATTATTGATGTCATTTTGTAACAAAACTTGCTTGCAAATGCTAAATATGTGAGAGCTATGAGATGAAAGGTTTGCATGCTGTCTCGATTCGTTGTTTGACGTGCACCCGAGTCCTCTATCACTGAGTATTATTTTGACTAACTGTGGGATCCTGGGCTCACTTTAACAACTTTCTCAGAATTCATCATTTGTGAGAACTCAGAAGCCTTTAGTGTGGAGCATGATGCTCCAGTGTCAACCAAATATGAAATCCTTTGACCACCATGAACATACGGGGCAGGCGCATCAATCAAATTAAGTGGTGGAACAAGTTCAGAGACCCCCTGGCAATCCTTACCATCAGACTGAAGTGGTGCAGTGGAGGCTGAGGCCTTGTCATTCCACTTGGCATGGTTGGCTGTACACCTCGACAGTCACACCGAGGCTGACGTGGACACTCGACTTTCCAGTGTCCAAACTCTTTACAGAAATTGCAGTGATCACTGTATTTGTTCATGTAAGACCTTTCAGCAGTTTGCCCTGTCTCATATGACTGGGGCGCTCCTCTTCCCTATCCTCACCCACCGGGCATGGTGCAAAATCCTCCCCTACCCTGGGGAGGTTATAGACTTTGTAGCTATACTGCCATATGTTTGGCTTCATTGGTTTCTTTTTGTCTTTCAGCTTTTTCATGAAAGTGCTGTGCAGCTAATAAAACTCCCAAACCCTTTCCTTCCCATCCTATTAGTACTGCCTTGATTCCTTCAGACACCTTAGGTTGCAACCCCATAACAAATTGAGCCACCACAGCATGAGGCACTACAATGGCTGCATCCACAGTCCCAGAGTATTTTTCAAAGTATTGTTTCAAATGCTTGAGAGATTCTGCAGGATGTTCTCCTTTCGTTTGCTTGCATTCATTTATTTTAGACCAATCAGTCTTTCGGGGACACATTTCATTGCAAGTTTTTAACCAGTCTATCAGTAAAGGCTTTCAAATCCCTAGAGGTGGCAGGTTCTTCAGTCGGCCAATTGGCATGCACTTTGATCAAGGTCAATATATCTGTGAGCAGCACTGCTAGCAACAATTGATTCTAATATACACAAGTGGGTAGTAATCTATTATGACCGATTATGACCACAGTGTTGATCCAGAACAATTTCATGTTCATAGGTTGGAGCAGGCACCCACTTGCTCTGCAGCAGCATGGCCAAAATATCACTCAGTTGGTTCAATCTACGAATGAGATTGTGCAAATGCATCCTGAGATGCAATATCCCAGGGAACATCCTCGACATACAGTCGGGGACAGGGAGGGCAAAGGAGCAGCTCTGGTCCACTCATCGGCTCTAGTTCCTTAGGAAGTTCCTGGCCCTCTGGAACACTGGGATCATCAAGGTGAGGGAGAAGGTGACGACATAGACAGAGCGGGGAGACAATTTGGCTTGTCTGATATTCTGATATACATTTTTACAATATAGAAACAGGGAGCTCGGCATAAAGAGAGAGACATGGGGGTCATTATGAGTTTGCCGGCATTCAGCTAGTAATTCCATCTGGACCCTGGCAAACTGACCTACCGCTACCGGCACCTGATGTCCTGGTATTTCCGGGATATTCAAGGTGCCAGCAACAGCAAGAAATCCCCATTCCATGGAGTCCTATAAAATGCAGCATTTTTCTTCGCTGGTGGGGGCCTGATTTACCGGCAGCTCAGGGCTGCAGGTAAATCAGTGCCCCCACCGGCAAACTTGTGTTTCCCTGGTGCCGTAAAAGTGCCATTCCGGAAAACCCAGCACTTTTACCGCACTGGGAAAACATTAATGAGGCCAATAGAGAGAAACTGAGGGAGAGTGAAGAGGCAGAGCGGAATTGAGAGATACATATAGGGATTGAGACTTAGAAAGAAAGACATTGGGCCTCATTACAAGTTTGCCAGTCCGGTAACAATGGATGGTGCCGGTGCTACCATCCTCCCCATTCCCATTGAGCCCTATAGGACTCAATGGGAATGGGGAGTTCCTTATTACCGGCACCCGGCAAAGGGGAATTACCGGGTCTGTCTGGGCTGGAATGCCCCTGTAATTGGCCACTGCCGGGTTCCGGTAATTTCACGACTCCGGCGGCAGCCGTGCGGCTACCGCCAAGCTTGTAATGACCAGCATAGACACATACATATATATCATACAAGATCCAGGTTTTGATACCTTTTATTGGATTTACTGAAAATACTATGCAAAAATGGAAAAAAAGCATTAGCTTTCGAAAGTCGAACAGACATCTTCATCAGATGCTGCAGAGTAAAATCATACCAGTTGGTTGCTGGCCCCAAAACTGTGAAAATGGCACTGTGGGCAGCCAGGCCAACAGGGGTTAAGGATAAGAAAGCCTACGTGTCCAGGGCATGGGGTGTTCAGCTCCTGTAGAGGCTCTCTTGCCGTATTCTTGGCCTGCTGGTCCTATGCAGTCTGCACTTTTGCCACGCTCCCAGGTCGTTCCCTGGACTACAAAGGGTTGTGGAAACTGTGGCAGGGTGAAGCTAGGTTGGTCAAGGGCACAGGGTGTTCAGTGCCCAAAGGGGGCGTCTCTTAGCTGTCATCATCCTGCATATTGATAAGGAGAATCATCGGACTAAAATACCAGGGGTAGCAGAAGTGACATTTCATGACCCTTGACCCCTAATGACATCACAGGAAGTGATGTAATGTGACCCCACCCCAAGTGACATCATAGGAAGTGATGGCAAACGACCTTCAGATTTTTTAGATAGATCTAGCACACATGTTTCCAGGTGCTCTCATTTCAGCCAGATATAAGAACTGAGGCACAGAGGGAGGCATGATTTGTCCATGATTACAAATTCGAAGTGGGGTCTATATGTAAAACATACATAATGCAGTTTTTCTAACAGGGTAACTGAAATCTGTAACGTAGGCTACAGCTAGTGTATGAAACATCTATAGATCAATAGACACAGAAGTACGTGATATCTGTGGCATTGCTGTGTTATACAAGCCAAAAAAGCACTGACCTAGAGGCGTACGGTGCTGTTTAACCAGTAGAAAAATGCTGCACGAGCAAGGCCTGAAAATTAAGTAATTAACTAGGATTTAGTATCAACAAAATTCCCTGGTTATAAATGTATCTATGAGTCAGCTACCATTATGATAGGAGAAACCAATTAGACTGGTCTGCCTGCACAGAGGGGAGTGCACCTGATAATGTTATCTTTGCTAGAGTATAATACCTGGGAGCATTTCTTTTAATATACCCAAGACTCTGCCATAGCTTTTATTATCTAAGTGTAATACTGAGTGCCAGAGGACTTTAAAAAAACAAACACCATTTAATGTAATACCATTGCTGCACACATAAATCCATAGCACCACACAGTTATTTAAAATTGAAAACACCCACAAGTCGCTTCTCACCCGGGGACTCAATGGCAGACTTCTAGGCACGCAATGCACACTACTCCTTTGTCAGACCAAGTTGCCCAATAGCATAGCACAACATTTGGCATCTCCCCTGCGAGCCATGCTGTGGGGGCCCCCTCAGGCTCCTTAACAAAGCACAGGGCACGCCACACCCTGGTCCGATCCGGACCACCACGTGTGCGCAATGTCCATGATGATTCTGCCGCTGCAGGGGAATGCACTACTGCAAGTAAAAGAAGTACATATATTTTTCAATCAAAGTTTAAATCTTTAACATAACATAAAGAGAAGGGGGCGGTGCCTGGTCCACAAATATACCAGACACCAGTGGTGGCGGGTGAGTTGTTTTTTTGGAGGGTGTAAATATTTGCCACAAGTATGTGATTACGACTGAGCATAGCGAGGGAGCCAGAACTAACGAAAATGGATTGGGGGTCCCCGAGGGTATTCTTCTCCCTCCCCAGAGTAAATGTGTTGTATAATGGGTTAAAATGGTGCATTACAAAGCACATTTTATGGGAACATTTGGGTAAAGGCCAACTATGTGGGTTAAAGGCCAACAATCGGTTTTCTAGGGCGTAGGGTAAATCATGAAAAAAGTACAATAGATGCAAGTAACCAAAAGTGCACAGGGCATTTCGCAATGCATAATCATGCCGGTCAATGCAATATGTGCCAGTGTAAAAACATTTGTATGCTGGCTGTGCCCATACATTTCCATGCTGGCTGCACCAACATATGCTAGTATTCCCATATAAGACCATACTTAAGTTTGCTTTAAGACGCTTTTCTGTAGTATCATTACTGGCACTAGGCACAAAACTGGCTCTGCCAGTATATGCCAGTACTTCTATGTAAGTACATCCTCCTGTTGGTTTGGCCATTAAAAGTGACATGTCACAATAGAAAAACCTGTTCAAACGTATTCAATGTAAGCCATTCTACACCCATAAGAACACTTATCTTGCTTGATTCATCATGGATGCTCAGTTAATAAAAGGTCATGCTACAGTGAAGAATAAACTGCCCGCTACGCGATAACATCAGTCTAGCGAGGTATCACTACTTATCATTCTTGCTTTTTTAAAGATGCCAAGTAATTAAAGTCATGCCACAGTAAGCAATGGCTAGACCGACTGCACCAAAATGCCAGTCTAGCCAGGGAATGGCACAGATGAACTTGCCTTTGCCCAAAAATACCAGTAAAACATGCAAAGTCAATAAATGATGTGATCCCAGTGATCCCAGTCTCCCAGGGCCTTACCCACACATGCATCCCCTTTCACCCACTGGTCACTCACCCATACATCTCCTCTCACACTCGCTCACACTGGATTCACCATGAGGGTACACACCGAACCCCACCCAGAACATTCAAACACGCACTACCGCATGTATGCTCCGTCACCCACCAGTCACTCACTCACACCTTCTCTTACATGCGCGAATTGCATTCTCTAGACAGGCACACACCCACCCAGAACTTTGAAAAACATACCATCACATTCATACTGATTCACCCATCAGTCACACAATCTGACCTTACCGTCACCCATTGCATTTTCTACACAGGTGCCCACACATCCAACCACCCACCCAGAACATTCAAAAACACACCATCACATTCATACTCATTCATCCACCAGTCACTCACACACACATTCTATTACATCCACTCATTGTATTCTCTACACATGCACACACCCACCCACCCAGAACACTGAAAAACACACATCACATCCCTTCTCATTCACCCACCCACCAGTCACTCACACCTTCTCTTACATCCACTCTTTCTTCGGCTGGGGCTTCCCTCTGGAACAGCCTCCCTGCCTCCCCTTGAAACTTGAGGAGAACCATCTCTGGTTCCAGAAGCACCTCAAAATCTTCCTCTTTGCTTCTGCTTTCTCTCCTCCTCTCCCGTGCTGAACTCCTGGCTGAATCTGAAACTGCACTGTTCACCTGGCTACCCTCTGATCTCGGGCCCAGGTCCCCTCCCACACCAGTTGCACCCCTGCACTGCCCCCCTGGCATCCCCACACTTGGGGACTGTTTTCTGTATCCCGACAGCCCCCTACCAGCATTTGACACCTGATGTCTGCACTTACCCTTGCACTTGCCACCAACTGGCTGCACTTTTACTTATTGCTTTGATTTATTCTCTTTATTTTTACTGTCGTTCCCTTGCACTGCACTGCCCCCTCCCCCTTCACCATTCCCCTTTCCCTTGCACTTGCGCGATCTCAATTTCACCTGGCCTAGTAAGTTCGTTGTCTCCGTCTTCCCTCTGTTACCCCTCCTTTGCCACGTCGCGCCTTGATACACTTGTGTATAAAGGCATTATAAATGCCATATCTTATCATATCATTGCATTCTCTGCACATACAGACACCCACCACCCCAGAACATTCAAAAACACACATCACATCACTTCTTATTCACCCACCATTCACATAAATACATCTGACACACATGCAAATCACACACCATATTACACAAAGAAAAGCGGCTTCTTACCTTTTTCTTGCAGCTTCGGTCCGTCCATCCAGGCTGCCTCGGCTCCTCCGTGCTGCTCACAAACAGGAACAAGGAAGCTGCGAGAGCTTCCTGGTTCCTGTATGTGAGCTGCAAGGAAGCCCAGGGAGAAGGGGCTGGAGCTGAACGTGTCATGTGACATGTGTCCGATGTCACAGTCAGCTCTAAGCCCTACTGAGTGCCTCCCCGGCCCAGCCTTCACCCTAATGTGTGGGGACTGGGCCGGACACCCACCAGACCTGGTGTTGCAGGTCCCCCCGTGCCACGTGAGGGCCCGCTACACCAGGACCACACGTTTTTTTGGGGGTGCAAAAAACATTTAAAAAATATATTTTTTTCGTTTTAAAATTTGGTGTTACAAAGGGGTCGCAAGTGGCCCCCAGAGATCTCATTTGCGACTCCGGGCGACCTCATATGACGCCCCTGCTAAAAGCATGGAGGAAAGGTGAGGAGCATGAAGGGGAGGTGAGTCTCATTCCCCATGCTTTTCTTTCCGTCCGATAGGACGGCGATGGCAGTGACCACGGACATAGTGGTCCCCCGCCCTCACCCCTTCCCACACCCTTGCAAAGCTTGCCTGTACTCTGTACTGCAAAGTGCAAAGTCCTGTCTGTGAAGCAAAGGTTGCTGCTGCAGTCCATCGCACCAATTCATCTAGGCAATGACACCCTCGCAATGAGAACGGGAGATGCTTATAAACTGATTAGAGACATTAATTTTTTCATGGGAATTGCCCCAATCATTTTGGGGGAGAATGCCAATGAACACAACACAGATTATATTACCCCCACTTTGGAGTGTTGGACCCAGAAGAGCCACCTCGAGACGTCTGAGAGACTACCCCAGGCAAGGAGTCTCCATAATCCTGTCCCTGCCGCACTTGCATCCTCTGCAATTGGCACCCAAGAGACAATTGCAGGCATTACTTCTTCGAAGATACCAGCTAGTCCCCCGCCCCCAGAACAGATCGACAGGAAATGAGGTCCATTTCCCCAATGATCAATTTCCCAACAACCGAGAAAGATTGTGTTCATCGTGCACTAGATGCACGAGATTCGCCAACTGGGAAAGCTCATTGTCCGGGGCAAAATCCTCTGGCTTAGCTCCTCCCGAAGAATTCCCCACTCCAGTCTTGATCCCTTTCCCTGAGGAAATAGCCCAAGGCTGTCACTGCTCGCTGATCCTGATCGAATCGGTGGCCCTAAGGAAGATTCCGCTATCGATCTTAGAGAACGGTAGAGGCATGGGAGGCGTCGGAAGGGGCATCCCCGGGGAACAGCACCCAAGCAATGACATCTACCAAAGGGGACTGGAATTACCAGTGAAGAAACCCTGTAGTGCCACTGAGCCGGATGTGACCTGGGACGATGGGAAAGATCCCACGGTGCTTATGCAATGGGGACCTGTGGTCAAGTTCAATGCTAGCTCTGTTCTCATAATTAATGCCATTCAAGTGGAAGCTGACCAAATATTCCAGTGGGGAATTCAAGGTAGGGCTGAACAAGGGGGTGAGCACACTCAGCGGGGTGGAAAGCCTCGGGGGGAGTTGATGAAGGAGGCCACAGAGGATTCATAGATATGTCATCTCATAGTGCATTCAAATCCCACTCCTTAAAATGGCAAAGACCAGAAGGCCAAGATATGGAGAGTGTACATAAGAGGGGGCCTCAAAGAAAGGGTCTGGTATGTTATGTTATGTTACTTTGCATTTATATAGCGCCTTATGTACCATTGGTATGGTCTGAAGGCGCTGGTAGGTTGAACGCCCTCGGGAACAGAAGTTCAAGTCAGTAGAGAGAGTAGAGAGAGTCAAAGGTGCTTGTGAGCACCGGATATGTGTGCAGCTGGTGTGGCATTCGTGTAATAGCTGCTTCATAGCGGTAGGTGTGTTGGTTGAGAGATCAGGGGTATGCGTTCGTTCTGGCAGGTTTTATCCAGACCGGTTCTGGCTGCGTTAGGCCTGAGGAGAACACCTGGCTGTGGGGTGTGAAACCAGCAGTGATTAGTTAGTGATGTGGAGTATGAGGCAGATGTTGGTATGAGAACAGCTATACCGAATCGTGTCATAGTATCTCTGTGTTCTAGTTGAATGGTGGTGTAAAGAGGAGAGTAAGCATGGTGATGTGATAAGATGGTTTACATGCTCCTTCAAACGTTACATGCATTCCAAACCATTCATGTATATCGCACACTTCTATGCGCTCCAGTCAGTTCCATGCGCTCCAATCAGTTCCATGTACTCCAGTCCTCCATGTACTCCAGTCCGCTCTGTGCACTCCAGTACGCTCCATGCCTTCCAGTCGGCTCCATGCATCCAGTCCGGTCCATGCATTCCAGTCCGATCCACGCACTCTGAACCATTCCACGCACTCCGAACCATTCCGCGCACTCCGAACCATTCAGGGCACTCTGAACCATTCGGGGCACTCTGAACCATTCCACGCACTGCAGTCCATTCCACGCACTCCAGTCCATTCCACGCACTCCAGTCCGTTCTATGCACTACAGCCCGTTTCGTGCACTCGGATCTGTTCCATGCACTCGGATCTGTTCATGTACTCCGATCATTTCCGTGAATTCTAAGTTGTTTTATGCACCCCATCCACATTTTATGTATATATGCATAGGGTCCCAAAATGCCCCTGTGACAAGTCTGATTCTAGAGACTCTCTTTTGAACAAATGCGTACATTGGTTAAGAACGGTATATGGCTGTTGCTCCCTGATTAGAGAAGACATATTGAGCTGCAGAAGACAACCCTATGGGGAGGGATGTTCCCTATGACCTCATTTGTATAGAATTGGAACCCAAGAATAGCCGCTGACTTGCTGGGAATTGGTATGCGTCAACCTAATGAGAAGTTCGATCCCAATCAGTGCTTTCTCCTTTGTTAAGACTGTCCACGCTACAGGACATTGACCCCAAACGGGTATTGGGCCCCAGTTGTCAATGCTCTCTGGAGCCAACTGGGGGTAAGATCTGTGGGGCCTCCAACTGGATGTGGTAGTCCTCTTTATGGCCTACTGACATAGTTGTGTTTAGAAACGACCTGGGGTCAGACATTGTGCTAAATGTTGTTCTCATGGGGCCCTTTTCTTCTCCTGCTAGTATTACTGTATTTGAATTGTGTGTGGATACGATGTATATGTGTATAAATAAGCTACATGGCAGCCTCAGGATTGGTAAAATATTTTTGGGGGTATTATGGATACATTTGATTTTTAACATTATCTCTCTTTTAAACATTAGCAAAGGTTTGGCTTCAGAAATTACTCTCAGCCCTCACTAAATATTTTGACAACAACAAACTTGTCATACATTTAAAAAAATCTCAAATTGTTCTGTACGCTCCTAAATGCTTTACCAGAAATAGGATGGAATGGAAAATCAAAAATGTGAACTTAGAAATTGTACCTAATTACACATATCTATGTCTTGCTTTTGATGGTATGCCACCTGATAATTCACAAATGACTATTATAGAAAATAAGTTGATCCCAGCTATATCTCAGACTAAGTTAATTTTGTACAAATTTGGCAAATTTTCCATTGGTCTAACTATTTTGTTCTGGCGCCAGAAAATTACTCCAACGTTGTTGTATGGCCTCGGAACATGACAAATCATCAAAGGCAATTACTTTAATAAACTTGAAGCCAAAATTGGCGACAAATTTTAGGTGTCCCACAATGTACTCCGGGACCTTGGCTGAGATATGACCTGGGACTCACGTCTTTACAAGCCAAATACCACTGGCAATTATGTGCGCTGTTTCGCAAATGCCTAGTATATTCTAAAAATGACACAGTGTTAACAATAGTGGCAAAATATATGTTCACATCGAAACATCAATTCGTACAAGAGTGGACGGGACACGTTGTTGAGATTATGGCAACAGCTGACGTGTCATTGGAGACTCTGATTACAAATCCTGACAGAGCTATAAAAAAGATCTTTTTACAACTGGATGGATACAAGAACAACTTGTCTCACCTATAAACACTTTAACCAGCCATAGTTTGTTGAAAAGAAAATTGGTGCCATTGAGACATATTTGTGTAAAGCTCTGAATGCGCAAATACGTCTTGCCATCTTGAGATTACATTTGAACTTGTGGTCTACTCGTGATGTCATCGCACAACGGAAACACATCAGTTCTGAGGAAAATGATTGCCGTTTCTGTGTCGATGTAGCAATCAAAGAGACTCTTGAACATCTTGTTGCAGATTGTACAGCATTGATTGATTTGAGATGTAAATATTTTGTTAAAAATATGGTTCAGATTGCAAATGTGTCACATGAATATAGATGGGCCATGATAGTAGCTTCAAGAAACATGAGTATTCACATAGCCACCATCAATTTCCTTAATGCACTGCATTTGAATAATGATAACAATACTACACATAATTATAAGTAGCTAAATCCATTCACATGACAAGTATAATGTAACCTTAGCATATATGCATACAATTGTATACATAAACAACTGTGATGACAAATACTCTATATTAGATTAGAGTTATCAGAGCGAAGACAAAGACAAGGCAACAGTATATCTATACAGTCATGAAAGTTTGTAAAGTTTATAAAGCCATAATAATTATCATCATCACTATTTTCCTTTTCTCCTTTCAATTGCAACGTGTTGTTCTGTTTCTCTGATATTGTCAAAAATGAGAAAACCACGATTTTGTTCTAAGATAATAAGTATGATTTCATTGTAACTTTTATTTTTGAGTAATTGAAAAGTTGAGAAAAAACCTAAAACAATTTAAAAAAAATGTATATGTGTATAAATAAACTACAAGGCAGTCTCAGGATTGGTAAAATATTTTTGGGGGTCTTATGGATACATTTGATGATTTTTAACATGATCTCTCTTTTTAACATTAGCAAAGGTTTTCACGGTCACCTGTGCAAAGGAACTAAAGTCCAGGAATAGAAGTCAATCTAAATTTTGAAACACTCCCTGACCCTTCTTTTTGACAGCTGTGGGGGCTTTATTCTGGTCTCATAGATAAACCAAAACATAATGATTACAAAGATTGTTGCCTTCCATGGAAAGACTGGGTCCCTAGCGCTTTTCAGCCTGCTCAGTCACACGTTGCTGTCATACCTCTGTGTCCATTCGAGCAGGTTGTCCAGTGATGTCGGGGGTCACTAGATTTCAGTCTCATCAGACACATTCCAACTTATCACAGTCTTGTGTCTTTGTCACGACTCAAGGGGGTAAGGCTGGTGTTATGACCGGTAGTCAGGGTACTTATGAAGGGTACTCTGGTAGCCAGCTAGCCAGCTGTGATCTTCAGGTTACTTTAATCAGGTTTCATCACAAGGAGATAGGAAGTACAGTACTAGGGAAGCCCAATGGTTCCCACCACCCAGGCTACATCATCACCGACTGCCCTGGGTGGAATCTCATACACTCAGCACTCCAGTCAGTCACACTCCAGGCATTCCATTCATGACCTCACTCCTGCAGACACACAGCATTCATTCAAGGGGAAGGATAAAGCAGGGAATTACATATAATAGGAATACCATTCCTAACAGCCGGTTTCTGGATGAGGCCAGTCAGCCAACCTGACGCAACACGGTATGTAAAAGGCAGCCTCCAAAGACAGACCCGACAGGGGAAACCCCTCTGGGGAATGAAAGTCCCTATCAGATGTCAGTGAAATCTCCACAAAGAAAACTGCAAGCTGAAGAAGGGAAGGATCATAAGTAAGTGGAGTGGCAGAAAAAAGGAGTCAGCAGATTCCAAGATGAGGAATTCCAGTAGTCCTAGTAAGATTGGTGTCTCTGTCTTGCCCCTGTTCCCCCTCCCTTGCCTCGTTTTGCCTTAAAACACTTGTGTATAGGCACGTAGTAAATACCATATCATATCATAGTCAGGTTAGAATTGGGTAGAAAGAAGGAGCAAGATAGGTATCTCAAAGGTACTGATAGGAACCGGGCTGTGGGCAGCTGGAGGGTAATAGAAAGGACAGGCTGCCAGTGTCAGAGGCAATGGAGAGGAACTGGGCTGCAGGCATCAGAGTGAACAGAAAGAGGAACCAGACAAGAGAAGAAAGACATACAGAGTGTTGTAGCAACCAAGTAAGTAGCCAGTTACAATTTGTACACAAAATGATTCACACATTGGATCACTCAAAACGACCCAAAATATCTCTGTGCTAGTCTTTACTCCATTTATCAGCAAATCTTTTCATCCTTTCTTGAGTTCTCAACCATTGGTCAGCAGTGGGTACTTGGGTCTCCGGTATAGGAGAGTCAGGAGACACTGGGGTTGGAAACCATATGAAGCAAACAATGGAGAGGTACCAACTGATGAGTGCTGTGAGTTGTTATATGCAAATTCAGATGTAGGACGTAGGGGGTGCCCAATTGTCAGAAGAGGCCATAAAAACAATGCAGGTATTGTTCAAGGACCTGATTGGTCCTCTCTGTTTTCCCATTTGTCTGTGGATTATACCAGAGGATAGGTCCTGATTGGTGTTCAGGGCCCTGAATACATGACCCCAGAATTTGGAAACATATTGGGGTCCCTGATCTGAGACGACAGAAGAGGGCAAGCCATGTAGCTGGAATATATAATGAAAAAATATTCTTGCCAATTCCAAGGCAAAACGTAATGTGTAGATATTGCTTCCCAAGGTCTGGCAAGGATCGGGAGTGGCATTAGTTTGATGATAGTCCTTTTACGTATGGTCTTTTATTGAGCACATACTAAACAGGTTCTGACATACTCATCAGTTTCTTGTTGCCATCTAGGCCACCAAATGTATCTGGAGACAGCTATCCTGGTGTTTCCCTTCCCTCTGTGTCCAGCGACCGGGTGATTCTGGAATAGATGTAGCACTTGTTTCCTAAGGCTGGAAGTGGGAATATATATTCTTTTCCCTTTGAAGAGAAAGCCCTGTTGGAGGTACAATCAATAGGATGGGTTGTTGTATTCTTGACATTGCACACTGCAGGGTGTCAGAGAGGACCGGCTGAAAAGAGTGAATAACCAAGACAAACATTTTCTCTTAGCCCTCACTTTTTCCTGGTATCACCTTCAGCTTGTTGGTATCACTCTCCTTTTGAAATAAGGCATCCGCAACCATGTAAGTGTGCCGGGTATATAGGTGATCCTGCCTCAAATTGTGTGAATAAATATGCCACCTGGTTTGCCTGCTGTTCCAACATTAGAATCGCTGTAATGTTTGGAGGTTTCTATGTTCGGTTTGGAATTACACTTGATACTTTGCTCCCATTAAGAGGTGTCTCCATTCGATGCAAGATTGCTTAAAGGCCAACAGTTCCTTCTCCAATACAGAGTAATTAATTTTGCTTCTAGTCAGGGGACCAGACGGGTAAGCAATTGGATGTTTCTTTTCAACCGTCTGCAACTGTAGGGTCCAAGTCATCCGCTTCAACGATGAATTGTTGGTCTATATTAGGCTGACACAGGATTGAAGACTGAGTGAAGGCTTTCTTTAGATTTTAGAAGGCTCTGTCCACTCCAACCAACCAAAAAGTAGCAGTGACTTTTCCGAACTAATTCTATGAAGGACTTGCCTTGCATCGAAAAGTGGTCTATAAATTTGCAGTAAAAGTTAGCCAGACCTAGGAACTGTTGTAAGTAACTTTTTGACAGAAGTAGGAGTTTGCCAGTCTATAATGGCCTCAATTTTCTTAGGTTCCATAGCGGTTCTTCTGCTGATAGGACATATCCCAGATATGAAACCGAGGATGCATTAAATATGCATTTTTCTAGTTTGGCATCAAGATGATGTAAGTGGAGTCGCCGGAATACTTCCCTGACATAATGATAATAAGAACCAGGATGTCATCCAGGTAGACTATAAAAGAGGTGTCGGACAGATCACTAAATGCCCTGTTCCCAAAGAATTGAAAAATAGACAGAGCATTAGCTAGCCCAAAGGGCATTACCCGGTATTCGTATAAACCAAAGGGCACTTAAAACACAGTCTTCCATTCATCCCTCACCTTTACGTAGTACGGCCCATGCAGGTTTAGTTTTGAAAAGACCTTGGCTCTTCTTACTGCTTCCAGAAAGTCTTTTATCATTGTGAGGGGATACTTGTCTTCTATTGTGATCTCATTCAGTCCCCGGAAGTGCAGACATCATCTTAATTCGTACGTGTGTTTTTTGGCACAATAAAAATTGAGCATTTGCCCGTTCTCTAGATTTTTGTCCAGTTATTCCCTTAATGCCTTTTTTTCAGTCTCATATAACACAAACATCCTTCCAAATGGAATTGTTCTACCCAGCATCAGGACCATGGCACAGTCTTCAGTCCTGTGGGGGTGGAAGAGTAGTTTCTTGGTCCTTGCAAAAGACGTCAGAGAAGTCCATGTATTCTGGTGGTACCATATTGATATTAGCCATGGTGACATGTTCAGGAGTTTGTTTCTTGAATTGTTCTGAATCCGGAAAACACTGTTGGACATCTATTTTGCCACCCCAATGAATCTGGGCCGGCCCTTCAGTTTATGTAGGGATTGTGCCGGCATAATCATGGCATTCCTAGGAAGACTGGAAAATTGATGGTTTTTATAAGATCAAAGGTTAGTGTTTCGCTATGGTTGCAGATTCATAGGACTAGCTCCTTAGTTTGATTAATGCTAGAACTTGAACTTAAGGGTTCTCCATCCAACCCTTCAATGGGTAAGACCTGTGTCTTTGCTCCTGTGGGCATCCGATGTTGTTGGGCCCATTGAATATCTAGGAACATTCCTGCTGCTCTGCTATCAAGGAAGGCTGGAAGATTGCAGGAATGATCATCGTCTATCAACGTAGAGCCAATAGAGAAGAGTCCTTTTGGATTTATCTGATTCCTGATAGTAAGGCGGGACACTCCTCTTTCTCATGAAACGTTGTCTCATTAAGGACAGGAGACAGGCGTTCCCCTGTTGCCTTCCAGGGGCCACCAGGCATTCCCGAACTTAGTGGCATTTCACCCCACAACACATACATAGTCTTAACATGTGTCTTATTTTGCCTCTCCTCCTCCGACAAAGGACCTCTCGCTATCCCAATATGCATGGAGTTGGGTTCAGATAATACATTAGAAGTACTTGTTGAGCTTCAAAGTAGGAATGGCTTGATCTTTCTTCTGTTCTGCCTACCATTTTTGTAACCTGTAATCACGTTGTAAAACCGGGGTAATCAGATCAGCAAATGATGTGCTACACTGGCTAGCTCGTCTTTTAGGTCCCACATTAGTCCTCATCGAAACAGAGTAGCGTTGGTTTCTTCTGGCCATCCAGTTTATCTGGAATATAAAGAAGAGAAAAGAAAAAAATATTAAATATGAAATGTTGGTGACTCTAACCCTCTCAACTATTGAGTAATGACAGAATTGATTAAATGGTTTTAAATACAATTTCATTACAAAATTCATTTGATAAAACAGGTGTTGCACAAAATGTAAAATAGATAATGTCCACTACAAAACAACATACAGTTCAAAAACACATATATTTCAAATGTTATGTTCAATACACACCACACTAGGACAACAGTGCAAATCTACAATGGTCCAATGTGTGTGTTACATAATCAGCCCAACATGTTTCTGTCCCTAAACAACAAATACTGATACATTCATCAGGGCTATACAACCAGAGGTTCAGAGATTTTTGATAGGTGTGTAATTAGATCACAACAGTGTAGCACCCACACCATACAATTGTTAAAACAGAAACAGTAACAGAGAAAAGGAGAAAGAGTCGCCAAATTAAAACCACCAAATTAATTGATATCAATGATAAACACAGAAAGCAACACAAATGAAAACAATCTCATAGGTGCATGTTGTGCACAACCAAACACTAATATTTGATCAAAACGTACCTGCTCACTACGCATGTTATCATCCCAAATGCACAAATGCAGCCATGCTCTTCTTTAGTTGGACTGGCATCGGTTAAATACAGACATCAACTTGCCACCGTCAAACACTACAACGAAAAAAACGGCATCCCCCATGCCAAATGGGAAACCACCGTCTCTTAGGTAGATTCCCCTACAGCAACCAACACATAGGGTGTTAGAAATATACATACCTGGTACATCAGGTGGCATAGAAGCTTACACTCGCTTCACACACGGTCCAAAAATCACATCAAGTCGTATATAAGCACACGCCTAGTTCAAAGTTTACCCTTACATTTCAGACCAAATTTAGACACGCCTCCATGAAGAAGACATACCCACCCAGTGCTAAAAAGTTCAGAAGGAGGTCCTGTGAGCCCAAAAGCCTGATAGTTATCACAGAGCATTCAAGGACAAAGAAAATGATACTGTAGCATGGAACCGTTACTGCTAATTGAAACGTTTCTTATACTGTGAATACGAACATTGCCTTACTGCTAATTTATTTAAAATGGCATATTAAGGCAGCAACCCATTTTTACTCTTCCAACTTAAATACTTTCACACTGCCAGATAGAAAATCTCTTAGTCCCTTGTGTCATGCCAAAACGGCACCTAATCACCATAAACAGTGAGTACAACCAAAGGTACCCACATCCAGTGGCGTCGCCAGGAATCACATTTAGGAGGGTCACAGAGGGGGCCAAAGACAAAGTAGGGGAGATACAGACACATGTGGGGGGGGGGGTGCCTATGAAAGGTAATGGTGCACACCAACTACCCACACCCCACTGCACCTCCTCCGCCATCAGAATGCAGGTGCGAAACCATTCAGTGACTAATGGCCCATCATTAGCAGTTTTGTGCCCTACATTCTGATGGGAGGGGCTGCAAGCTGCTCTGCCCACTTTAGAGGTCGCTGTGCAGAAGCCGGGCAGGAACACCTGAGAAGTGGCTCGTGCTCATGTTCATACCAATGCCAGAATGCATGCCAAGATCACTGCTACATTTGAGACAAAAGGAGAGAATTTGCCTGCAATATGCAGACATTTGCCTTAGTGAGTGGCACAACACCACGAACAGAGAACACGATCACTGCTCGCCTTAAATAGGTGGGATAGTATGGTAGAATTGTTTACCATTTTGTGATATGCGAAATTTGAGTACAGCCGAAATTCGAACAGGTATACCATATGCCCATTTATTTTCGACATTTGCGGGGCAAACGGAATCTGGTGGTGTTGAAAATGGTCAGTCTTATCAGATGCAGTCGGACGTACCACGTTCTTGTGTCTTTGTCACAGGTTCGCAGACATGAGGCCGGTTTATGGATGAGGCCAGTCTCCCACCCTGAGGCAACAGAGTAGGTAATAGGCCCCCTCCAAAGACAGTCCCTTAATAGGGGGGGAAACCCTCTGGGGAATAAAAACCCCTACCAGGTGTCAGGGTTGTGTCTGTATGCTACCTTTGTTTAAATGCATTCTAAAAGAACAAGATTATTTAAGTTTCAAGATCTAGGCCAGTTCCATGATGGTCGATATGGTGCAGAACCTTCCTTTGATCCCTGGCAGAATGGCCCGAATCAATGCGCACACGCTCTCACCTTTATTGGATAGTGCTTAATATGCAAGGGATTGGTGATGAGATGGAGGCACTTTGCCACTTTCTTTGACATTCACATGCCATGAGATGTGTGCTGGGAATTAAGAATTTCCTGGATCGGTGCAGGTTCTAGCACCACTGAGATTTTTTATTTGCACCTAAAGGTGATGGATAAAATCCTTTCTTCCTGTATCTGTTAGATTCTAGCCTTTGGATGCTGCATATTGTTGTGTTGCAGAGGCCTTGGAAGGTGGGGAATTTTCATCCAGGATGGATGGAGCTTTGTTTACCATTGCCTTTTGTGTGATGTACGCCATTTTGAAGGTGATGCAGGCTCGGAGGGATAAAAAGTTAATCTCGCTGATGTGTAGACTAATGTGGTGATATTTTACAAGTCATGAGCTGTGACGAGTTGCAGAGTGCTAGATCACACCAGGATGTCAGGAGGAGCGCATTGTGTAGCAGAGCATTGACCACATCCAAGTGGAAAAAAAGGCCCCGGGACTAAACAACGATGGAGGCGGGAAGAAGACTTGATCTTCTGAATGAGAGTTGGTGGCAGGTTGTTGGGGTTTTCTTGATGATCTGCATTTCAAAGGAAAGTTTGGGGTTGATGATGAAGGCAAGGGATTTAGTAATGGATATGAACTGTGGAGAGAAGCCAGGGAGTTCAAATTCCATCAGACAATATTGCATTTGAGCATGGTAGGTAGGTGTCAAGATGTGGTCTCCCAGGTGGACTATACCTCTGTACTCAAGCACCATTCAGAGAAGGAAAATGTACTCCCTAACCAGTTATTGGGGCCACAGGTGGACTGGAACTGCAGCACCATATCCCCAGGTAGCTAAAAGCGAAAGGCAAGGTTAGAACATCAGCAATCAGCAGAACACGTTTGGTATTGAAACTGAACTTGTAACCTACCTAGTGAGAGCACCAGCGTTAGATCAAAGGAAACACCCAGAAGTGGGAATAACCTTTCCTGAGGGGAAAACAGGGGTGCAGTTGATGACAACAGTGGAAAGGAAGAAAAAAATAAAACATTTCAAAGTCAATGTTCCCAGAAAAACAATGTTCCAATGGTAAGTTCCAGAGGAGCAATCCAAAAAAAAGCCAAAGTCCAAACGTCCCTAAATATCCAGAAGAAAGTCCAGGTCGCCAGAACACATGGGAAATCCAATAGCAATCCAGGAGAGAAAATCCAGGGTCAAGAACCAGTAGAAAAATAGAAGCCAGCAAAATCCAGAGGAAAATCCAAGAGGCAAATCCAGGGAAATTAAGCCAAGGTCAAAATACACCAAAAACAGGTATCCCACGGAGGAAGTAACCAGAATGCCACTCACAGGAACACTGAGAAGCAATAATGAAAGACTGGCTGGGTCTTTTATGAGTTGCTTCATCGTTGTGTAATCACATGACTGGTGTGGGTCCGTGAGTGGGAGAATGGCGTCCTCGCCGCGAGCGTCTTGGTGGCACCATGGCAACCTCCAATCACACTGCACGCAGTTCTGTGCAGGCGCAGATCCAGAAACGTGTCAGGTAAGCCCATGACGCAGGGAAGGCAGAGTGGGAAACCTGTGGCACCACTGTGGGAGATGCAGGGGGAAGAAGGATGGCCACTGACCCGGAGCGGAGTGCCAAGTAGGAGCCAAACTCCGGACCCAGGTCACTGGCGAGTTCGCAACAGTAGGGCCCCGGAGGAGGATCATTGATGTCTTCATGAGATTCAATGTCTGGTGGGTTATTGATCCGTACTTTAAGTCAAATTGACAGATTTCAGCTCTGGGTGGACCCTGGTGTTGCATGCATCTTGGTGGATCTTGATGTCAAGGTTTTCAAGGAGTTCCCCATTATGTTAAAGTTGATTCCATTAGGAAATTCGGGGTTACTGGTGTTGATCTTGGTGCTGTGTCTTGGCTGGAATCCCAAATGTAGAGATGACGGAGGTTGTGTTCCATGATAATAATAATAATAATAATTTAGCATTTATATAGCGCTACGAACCCTCAGGTATCTGAGCCCTGCTTATTATCACCCACGGTGTGCGGTGTTCATTTATCGACCTTGGAAGGATGAAAGGCTGAGTTTGGTCCTGCCGGGATTCAAACCTGCGTCTCTACTCACTGTGCTATCTGACCAGCTCTTTTTATGCAATTGAAGCCCAACTGCTTTTTTGTTGATCTTCCCAATGAAGGGAATGTGTGTCATGGGTGTTTACCAAGTTACCCTGCTCATAGGTTGACAGGATGGCTTCAGGAAAGTGGAGTCAATTTCGTCCGCGTAAGTAGCAACTCTGCATTGTCTTTATCTTAATAGGTTGCAATGGCAAAGAGTTTTTATACCAGAGATGGAACAATTGCATAAACTGTCAACTTCGTTTAGTTGCAAGTTAGCAGAGAGGTGTCGAAATGCAATACTTTCGAAACAAAAGGATCAGAAAAAAAAATGGAATGCTTTTTTTAAATGTTTTTTTTGGATTTAGAATAGGAAAAATTAGTGGTTTTTCCCCAAAAAACAGGGGTTTGGGGGGACCCCCCCAAAAAACCAAAAAAAACCTGTGCATTCGATTTTTTTTTTCGATACTTTTGTTTCGAAAGTATTGCATTTCGAAACTATGACTATAAACCAGCAGAGATCCAGAGCATACAAAGTGATAATATGTACTTGAATGTTTCCTTAGCTGCTGGCCACCAAGGTAGGCATGATGGTTCCATCTCAGGGGAGGCCTTCAGTTTATGTATTTATTTATTTATTATTACATTTGTATTGCAAGCCTAACCCGCAGGCATATGTTCAACAAGCTTAACAGTTTGGTTACAGGTTATGCTGAACATAAACAATGCATGCTTAATCAGCGAGCATAAGAATTTGGTTACATGTTCAACAAGCTTAAGAATTGGGTTCCAGGTTATGCAGAGCATAAACAACGCATGCTTGAGTATTTGGTTCTAGGAGAAAAAAGGAACAGGCTTTTGTTGCACATTGTGTCACCTCAAAGGTGTAATTACAAGGCTGGTGAAGATAGTATATCAAATTGCCAAATATGGTGGAAAGCAAAGCCTTTCATAACCTTCTAGAAGTTTGACCAACTCCAGATCACAAAATGTCAGGTAGTTGGCAGTGTGCCATAATCCATTTGCCCAGGACTAAAGGCTGCACCCTTTTTTTACAGTTCTTGAATTAATATCACTTATTCTTGCACTAGGTTCCAGTGGGAGTCGAGCAGGATCCACCAGGGGTATGCCACTGGCAGTACCAGCTGATCCCCCAGTTTAGCGCAGCTTTTGTGGCACCATCATTAGAGCGTTCAAATGTTCTGAGATATCACCAGAAACATTAAACTAAAAAGGCAGGTATTGTTCTTTAGAGGAAAACATTGAATTCAATCCATCACTGTTTCAGATTTTCAATTTCAATTTGTATTAATGCCATTGCAGCTGTGCCAACACATGTTTCGTGCACAGAGTCACTTCATCAGGGGATTCATTAATTGATATATTCTGTAATAAAATTCTCTTTGTTTTTCCATTCGAGATTGGCAAGGGGATTTAACTGGAATGGCTGCGTCTCCCCGGGGTTCCTTTGACTGAAGAATCATTGACAGTCATTGGATACTGAAGGTAGCTTATAGGATGACGCAGTATGCCTTTCCAAAAACTGAACCTACTATGCGTGTTAGTAGGGAGTGAATTACCAGTAGCAAGGTCTTTGCTTTCTATGGGTTAGTGGTCCTATGGAAGGTGAGGAAAGCAGCACTCCCAAACACTGGAGCTTCCCAAATGTGCCCTATTCTGTTTATAGCTTGCTTTTTCAGTTTCATTTTAGAATGCAAGCTTTGCTAATCACTGACAGGGGATCTTAGGGTGGTGGGGCACACCCTTTCAAACAATGTACCTCTCCACTTGACCCATGGTACCCATCAAGTCAAGGGGGGAGCTAGAAAGTGTAAAAGCCAACAGCTCGCCCAAATTGGACCTGATCATTTTGGTGAAATGTTCAAATGTGGGGTCAACAGAAGGAACAGGTGAAGAAAAATAAAAGAACAAACCAGATCCCAAATGGTAAATAATCAATACAGGATGTGTGCTTTGTGATGCCTCTTTAAATTAGCATTCCTATTCTTACACATCAATGATCCTTAATGAGGGTGAAACTCATATGTGAGTGTCTGGATTCTCGAGAGCAGTCTAGTTTGGGTAAATAAAGCTACGCATAAAAAGCACTGCCCTATAAAACAAAGACAATTTTCAGGGGCATAATGCATGCTTTTGAGTTCATTTGCATACCCACAATGCATTGTTCAGTGGCTCTAAACTGGAGGTGAACTTCCAGGGAGGTCTACTGGGCAGCGCTGTGACATGTGTGAGGTGTTAGTTGACATTGTCCTCTTCTACTCTCACATTTCAGATATATGGGGTGTCTTCATGCATTTTAAACCCACCATAACATTGGTGGTGTTTGATAAACATACCCCAATGATCCAATCACAAGGATGTCGGACTGCAGCACCACACTGATGATTCCTAATGAGGGTGAAACGTATGTGTTTGTCTGCATCCTAAGGGCTTCTTGTCTTGAAGCTACATGTGACATAGGGCTGCTCAAGAAGACAAAGACAATCAATTTTCTAGAGCAAAATGCACACTTTTGAGCAAATTCGCCTCCAGTGCATTCCTCAGTGGTTCTGAACCAGAGGTGCGCGTACAGAGATGGCTACCTGGTGACGCTGTGGCATTTGTGGCATCATAGTTGAAATGGCCAAGTCAGCCCTTAAAGTGGGCAGATGGCCCTCTAGCAGGGATTTGGGTAGGATATGACGTAACCGGGTGTTTTCAGAAGGGTATTGTATCACTCCCTTGGCCTAGTCATTCTTGATATTTCACTCTCCATAGAAGAAGGTTCTTTAGGAGGCAGCCTTTAATTCCATACCAAGCAAAAGAGTGGGAGCCCTTAATAAGCGTGGTGACTTGCAATGATTAGTGAGCACTGAGGGAAACCGGGCACATGGAAGCGTTGGAGTTCGGGGGGAGCGGTTAGAAAATAAAAGTGCCCTTTGCAAGAGAAATGCCATCAATTCCTCAGCGCAGCTAAACATAATCGAGATTGAATCAAGCAAAAATAAATGAAAAACAGCGACTGGGGCAGTGCAGAAGCTTGATAATGCACCCTTTTGTGTGGCTAGCTTTCAGTGGTGGCGGCCGCGACTTGCAATGCCGCCAGTGTCCGTCCCCATAGGTTGTTTGGGATTAACTGCATGAAGGAGCCCAGTCAAGGGCTCATTGATTCTCCTCGTTGCAAAATGCTCTTTAATCTGCAATTTCCTAAAATACAACTTGGCTGTGGGTACAGAGGAGGCGTGCTGCTGCCACTGGCAATTATGAGCCTTATTCGGAGTTGGGTGCGGAATGTGAAAACCACTACGATTGCAAATAACACATGAAAATAGCATCAAATGTAGAGATGTGGGCAAAAGCATCATAGTGTGTCTCTAGCACCTGGGCAAGTAGACCAATGCAAGAGAGATAAGTCAACAATCCTGACCACAAACTCTCGAGGCCCGTGAAATGAATGACCATGAGTCTATATCATACATGACCATTTTACAGAGCTTTGTTGTACAACCCTAAAGCAAATCTAAAACTAGCCAACACCTCTCAGTTGAGCTAACAAGATGTGTGAGGGGATGAGAAGGGAGGAATGGATACAGTCACAGCAGGACCAGGCAATCCTAGTGCTATTTGAGATTCACAGTAAATTCATGAAGATGATAATTCCTGTTTCACCATTGTGTGCAATTGCCTGACAGTGCATCCACATACATGAACGCTAGAGGTGACATAGGAAGGTTGAGGCAGTGCTTTCTATAGGAAGTGATGGAACGCTAGACGCGGCATAGGAAAGTTGAGGCAGTGCTTTCTATAGGAAGTGATCAGAGCGCTAGACGCGGCATAGGAAGGTTGAGGCAGTGATTTCTATAGGAAGTGATCAGAGCGCTAGACGCGGCATAGGAAGGTTGAGGCAGTGCTTTCTATAGGAAGTGATCAGAGCGCTAGACGCGGCATAGGAAGGTTGAGGCAGCGATTTCTATAGGAAGTGATGGAACGCTAGACGCAGCATAGGAAGGTTGAGGCAGTGATTTCTATAGGAAGTGATGGAACGCTAGACGCGGCATAGGAAAGTTGAGGCAGTGCTTTCTATAGGAAGTGATGGTTGGATGGAAGGTGGATAGTCAGTCTTATGAAACTTGGTCTAACCTTGAAGGTTTCCTGCCCCTAACAGATGGGTTTTTGAACTGTAGGGTCTTGAGGGTGTTCTTAAAACATAAATAAGGCCGTGAGGATAAGTCAGGGGCAAGGTGCTCACCTTGGTAACAAGACAACGCTGAGAAGCAAGGGTTCAAAACCTTTTCCCACATGTAGAGGCTGTACTCTGGGTTTTTATATCAAGCTTCATGCCAATGTTTTAAAACAGATTTAATAAATGGTTTCCTAATGTGCCCATGTTCACCAGAAGAGCCAGCGTTCTACAAGTTTGGACCAGTGGGCAAGATCGTCTAGCCTCCAGCTCTGCTTTTGATAGTTCTAAACATGCACAAAAGGCCTGCTCTGCTAATCTGATAGCATATTGGTAGTGTTTTTTTCCACCATGGCTGGTATGTTTTTATGACCAATGACCCCCAACAGCTCAAAGGACAGTGCAGAGCTCTTTTTAATGTATTGCATTGTTCCAAAGGAAGCTGGCGGTCAGGTGGTCATCCTTTCCAGGGCTAATTGCCATACATGCACCCAGATTCTTCACCAACTGGAATTCAGTGCTTTGTTTTGGTAGCCCAAAATAGACAATGGGCCTCATTACGAGTTCAGCTGCAACCCGCGGGTTTTACCGGCGGGTTGCCGCTGAACTCGTAACACCGTTCTGCGGCCTGATATCCTGGTGCCCGGGATGTCAGGCAGCGGAAAGTGTAAGTCCCCATTCCTGTGGAGTCCCATACGACTCCACGGGAATGGGGACACGGAAGCACCAACACGGTTGCTAACAGTGCCAGTGCTTCCATGAAAACCATGCCTGCAAGGGCCGGTGCCCACGGCAGGTCAGACCTGCCGGGGGCACTGGCCCCTGCTGGCATAGTTGCAGTATGGTGGTCCAGAAAGGGTGCTGGTACGCTGTAACGGCACCCTTATTTCCGGACCACCAGGCTTGCAATGAGGCCAATAGCCGACCTAGCTGAGAACTGTGGTCCGCACAAGAGCTGTTATGTGTTGGAAGTCCAGAAAAGGTATGATTTTTCTTTAGCTAATGGAAAAGAGAGTGGGCCTTTCTCGTGATAACATTGGCATGTGGGCGGAAGGATAGATTATTGTCAAAGACGATACCTAAATTCCCTGGCGATTCGACATTGTTTGGTCTGTGAAAGGGGAGAAAACCTGTACCCATTATGCTGCACAGAAAGTCCTTGCATTCACCCCCTTGGCTTAGACATCCATTCCTGGCGCAAACCCAAGAAGGACATAATGATGTCATTCAAGTCAGGCTTACCGTTGTAGTGAATCAGAAACTGGGTCTCCTTGGCACATTTGGAAAGGTAATAAGAAGGACTCATTGAGGGAGGCTAGTGATCTCGCACAGAAACAGACATGCTATGGAAACTCCACGTACCCTGTGGGACTCCAAATGAATGTGGGAGAGGTTTGGATGGGAACTGGCCAAAGGATATTTGCATAAAGTGACTTTGAGGAAGGGGGATAGCCAATCGAGAACCTTCCCTGAGATTCCCATACAGCAGAAGGCAGCAGGGTTCCATGATCCACTGTAACCATCTAGTATCACACAAAACAACTGACATGTGTGCCTTACTTTATGCCAGTGCTACTTCACACTATTATTGTGTACCCTCACGGCTTGCCCTCATCGGAAGAACACCCTATCCCTTCATGGTGTGGTATAGCCCTAGGTAGCGCTATGGCTCCGCCTATCTAAGAGGGATAGGTGAGAGAAACTCACCCTCCTGCTACAATGAGTTAGTTTCTTTTAAAAGAATTATCAGCTATGGCTATACATAGCACAGATTCGCTAAATAATTGCAGTTGTGGAACAATACTCCTGTACTGTGTTCCTTGTGTGATCAGACAGTCTGCGTGGGTCTATATATCAAAATGACAGTTTATTTGCCCCTTTAAAAGAAACTAACTCATTGTAGCAGGAGGGCTAGTTTCTCTTACCTATCCCTCTAAAATAGGCAGAGCCACAGCGCTACCTAAGGCTATACCACATCATGAAGGGATAGGGTGTTCTTCCGATGAGGGCAAGTTAACAACAGGGATATGATACCCCAGTAATGAGGTGTAATGTCACCAGAATAAGCATCCCTGTAGTGTTCTGTAACCACTGTGCCATATGCCATGAATAGGTAGAGAAATATCCGAATGACCGAAGAAGGCATTATTACTGGGTTTAAGCATGCTTACCTAATAGGAAGGAAGATCATTTCTGTTCCTCTTGTTGTATGGACTCAGATGGATGGTCATAAAGCAAGGCCTTGGATAGACTGGATTCTTGCAATTGTTTCAGGACTATTCTCCCCAGGATCCAGGCTTCCATGGGTTGGTTGGAGATAGGATGGACATTTTCCAGGGTTTTGGGTTGAGCCCTAATCTTTATCTGTAGAGGGGTGCCCATGGCTTTGTGAGTTGCTGGAGGCATTTTAAAGACTGTCGAGAGTATCAGCTGTTGCAGCGATGTTGATTTTTAGGAAGCGTATAGGCACGGGTCCCTTTTGGCTGAGGAAACCTTTAGACCATTCACAATGTTGTTGAGGTATTTCTCTGATTTGTTGGTGAAGGTGGACATGGATGCATTCGGTTGGCCTTCGGTGGATCCTGAAGCCGTTGGATGTTGCGCGTCTACCATACGTGTAACGTCACTTCTTTGTTCCGTGAAGAATGTTGCACGGCCATCCGTTCATTTTTGAGTCTCGATATCAGTGTTTGTTAGATGTAGTGGTTTGGTGATTGCATAGTAGATTTTAAACACTTCAGACACTGCATTAGATCCCTCTGTGACCGGTTTAATCGAATATTCTTTCTTACAAAAGCATACATTTTGCTTGCTCGTTATTCATTATCTCAGTTGGTTTCACACCAAATATGTTGCTTTCCTCCCTCCCATCATGAGGTTACCTAAGGTTTTGTAAAATCACGTATTCGACTTCTTTTCCATAGTCTTTTGTGGACTTTTAGACTGAGAATCAGAAATGCCCTCAACATTTCATGATGGGTCTGAGGAAGCCAGATGCCGATGCCTGTTTGGGTTTTGCAGTAGGTCAGAGATAGGATGCGCACAACTGGACATTGTTCAACCTTTTTAGCTTTATGAAAAAGAAAAGAAAAATCCTCACCTTGACCTATTGCTACGGTGGAAGTCTGCTATTCTAAAATAATAACAAAAAAGTGCTCGTCAGGATGTCAAACAAAACTGAACTTTGCCCTCTGTCCAAACCTATGCTATCTCTCTAGCTGACCCTACCACTACTAGCCCACAGAAATGAACTTACTCCACCTTGTTTGGCTTATGCTGGCTGGTACATGACCCCCTCCCAACAATGTCTCTGGAAATGTGTGTCTTGAATTCCCAGCCTTGTTGTGCAGTTCAAAACAAAAGGCTCCTTGGGTTTTGACAAAAATAAGAAGGCTGAAATGGTCCTTCTTGCTCATCTCTAACAAACACTAACCTACATGGAGCTTCAACACCTACTGGGGTTTCTGGCCTTGGTCTCCTTGTGTAGTTCAAAACAAATTGCTTAGTTTTCAGCATAGACAAAAGGGAGGACTCCTGTGTCCCTCTCCCAAAGCCTTGGGTAACTCATAAAACGAAAAGCTCTTTCCCAGTGTGGTCTTCTCTGGATGTTCAGGCTTTAACCTGCTCAAGTAATTCTAAACTTGGTTCTTTAAGTCTCAACACATCCAAGAGGGCGAGAGGTCCTATGCCCTCCACAATGTGTTGTTTTGCTGTAAAAGTTAATTCGCTAAATGTACAACTTGAATTTGTACGTTTTTCAGTTGTGCAAGTGCTGTCTATAGCTCACCCGTCCAGGGCGGTTCAGTTTCATACTAGTAATAATTATTTGTTGTCTCCCTTTGAGCGACGGACTCGCCTTCAAGCAAGCGAGTGTGATTCTCCACTCCCTCTATGAACAGCTTTGACTCACAGTCTGGACCAGGTTCTTGCCTCTCAGCCAGGTATTCCTTTCTTGAGGAATTCTTTGTTGAAGTACACCCCTCTCGTGTACTTCTGATTCTTCCTCACGTCTGGTAAACCCTACCAGGATATTAAGGGGTGGCTTACGTTCTTTGGGTGGTTTGCTTACTTTCAGGTTTCTAGTAGCCCCCTCGGGTATTGGTTTCTCTTTCCCCTTCTTTGGATTTCTCGGTTAGTCTATGTTTCTTTATAGGCCCACAGGGTCCCTCGAATATGTAATCCACGTTCTCACTGTCCTGCCTCCTTCCTCTCCTTGCCAAGAACTGCATATGTGTTTTCCCACAGTGGCTCTCGTTGGGGGAGGCAGTCGCTCCTTCCGCGGTGGAGCTGAGCTTCACTGGTCATCGGTTTCCTTCTCCTTCCTCTCGGTGCCGCAGTTAGGGCACGCCGGCCTTTCTTGTCGGTTGTGACTCGGTCTCTTTCCTCCAAACACCTCAGAGTTTGGGACTTCCAATGCTCCTGGGCTCTGCAGCATTCGATGCCTTCTTCGCCCACCATGTATGCGTCGTGGTCCTGCCCCCAGGATGTGTCGGCTTCACCCTGTAGTGGCAGCTTTCTGTGCAGCCCCTTTCTGGCTGGCACATTCCCAGTGGTGGGCTTGTTCCCAATTGGCTCCTAGACACCAGGTAAAGGTCTTGCCCCTCATATGTTTGCCCCTGCAATGTGAGCCACCATTCCATTGGTCCTTGGATTCCAGTTTTCAAGGTGGGATCGGCAGACAAGTCAAGCATATTTAAAGGTGCCTCTTCGGTAACAACGATATCAGTTCACATGTATGCAACAACCATTTGGGACATCAGTGCTAAGGGATATGTTAGAGATTTGCTCACCTGGGAGTTCTTGTCCCTTAAGCGGGGTCACCCCCAGGGTGATCATGTTTGCCCGATCCCCTAGGAAGCGTTTTGTGTAGCAGGCTCACCTCCCTAGTCTCAAAGGGTGTGTCTCCCCCATGTGAGGAAGGGAGGAATTCCACGGATTCGTCCTAGTTTCTGGTTGTCCATCAGAGGTTTTGAATGTTTCAGGAAGATCCTGTTAGAAAGGTTTCTTGTCTGGCTAACTTCACGGTGGAAGACTCACTTATTTTGTGATGGTCCGGGGCCAGATGATCTAGAATTTGCATTGTTGCTAACAAATGAGCAAATGCTGACATATGATGATATGTTATTTATAACGCGCTTAATACCCAGAGGTATCTAAGAGCGGACCCGGGGACCGGACCTGTGTTGCTCTGTGTCGTCTTGCTTCCAAGGCGAGCGCGTAGCCCCTGAGCTATCCTCCCGAGAGACTTTGCCACAATCTGTATTATCTAAAAACTTTGCCTTGGGCAAAATTGGATCAGACTGTTTGTGTACTTTGTTTGTTGCATAAGACAAAAATAAATATGCTTACTACATTTCTTTTCATGTTACACAGCAAACCCAATACAAAAATCAGTCTACTTCATTTTTGCCCAAATGAACTTTTTAAAAATATAATATGGATTGGGGAAAATCCTACGTGCTTCATTCCATATAATTTAAGTCAGTGGTCTTCAAAATGTGTGTCTGATCCCCCTTGAGGGAGCCCATAAGATGCACTGGGAGGAGGCGGGGGGACGGGCACGAGGCTCTTCAAAAAGGAAGTACAGTGACTGCTTTTAATAGAAAATATAAGCAGATATGGCACCTGGGGGGCCCGGCCAACACTATTTATATTCAAGGTTTAGGGGCCTGCCAACAGTGTTTTTATTCAAGTGGGGGGTCTCAGCATCAATATTCTTACTCATAGGGGGCTCGGCACAAACCAGTTTGAATGCCACTGATATAAGTCGTAAAATTGGTGCTAAATTCATTTTTTGTACAAGGGGAACGTTTTGATAGTTTTACCCTCTGTTGTCAATGGTTACCCCCACATGAGAAAGTTGTGATCAGGGCATGTCCATCCCTATGTTTGGGGCCCTGGAAGCTTTGACTTACCCTAAATTTGAAATATAAGAAACCAGGTCCTGTGCAGGTTTATCCAGTGTTGTTGAATTTAAGCCGCCCATCATCACTCGCCAAGTCCTGGATTGAGACAGCGAGGTTGACCAGGTCATTGAGGAAGGGTGAATTGAAGCTGGAGGACAGTGGGAAACACATGATGAACTCTTATTTGTGCTAAGGGATATGTTAGAGATTTGCTCACCTGGGAGTTCTTGTCCCTTAAGCGGGGTCACCCCCAGGGTGATCATGTTTGCCCGATCCCCTAGGAAGCGTTTTGTGTAGCAGGCTCACCTCCCTAGTCTCAAAGGGTGTGTCTCCCCCATGTGGAGAAGGGAGGAATTCCACGGATTCGTCCTAGTTTCTGGTTGTCCATCAGAGGTTTTGAATGTTTCAGGAAGATCCTGTTAGAAAGGTTTCTTGTCTGGCTAACTTCACGGTGGAAGACTCACTTATTTTGTGATGGTCCGGGGCCAGATGATCTAGAATTTGCATTGTTGCTAACAAATGAGCAAATGCTGACATATGATGATATGTTATTTATAACGCGCTTAATACCCAGAGGTATCTAAGAGCGGACCCGGGGACCGGACCTGTGTTGCTCTGTGTCGTCTTGCTTCCAAGGCGAGCGCGTAGCCCCTGAGCTATCCTCCCGAGAGACTTTGCCACAATCTGTATTATCTAAAAACTTTGCCTTGGGCAAAATTGGATCAGACTGTTTGTGTACTTTGTTTGTTGCATAAGACAAAAATAAATATGCTTACTACATTTCTTTTCATGTTACACAGCAAACCCAATACAAAAATCAGTCTACTTCATTTTTGCCCAAATGAACTTTTTAAAAATATAATATGGATTGGGGAAAATCCTACGTGCTTCATTCCATATAATTTAAGTCAGTGGTCTTCAAAATGTGTGTCTGATCCCCCTTGAGGGAGCCCATAAGATGCACTGGGAGGAGGCGGGGGGACGGGCACGAGGCTCTTCAAAAAGGAAGTACAGTGACTGCTTTTAATAGAAAATATAAGCAGATATGGCACCTGGGGGGCCCGGCCAACACTATTTATATTCAAGGTTTAGGGGCCTGCCAACAGTGTTTTTATTCAAGTGGGGGGTCTCAGCATCAATATTCTTACTCATAGGGGGCTCGGCACAAACCAGTTTGAATGCCACTGATATAAGTCGTAAAATTGGTGCTAAATTCATTTTTTGTACAAGGGGAACGTTTTGATAGTTTTACCCTCTGTTGTCAATGGTTACCCCCACATGAGAAAGTTGTGATCAGGGCATGTCCATCCCTATGTTTGGGGCCCTGGAAGCTTTGACTTACCCTAAATTTGAAATATAAGAAACCAGGTCCTGTGCAGGTTTATCCAGTGTTGTTGAATTTAAGCCGCCCATCATCACTCGCCAAGTCCTGGATTGAGACAGCGAGGTTGACCAGGTCATTGAGGAAGGGTGAATTGAAGCTGGAGGACAGCGGGAAACACATGATGAACTCTTATTTAAAGATGTGTCTAGCTGCAATCCTGAACTCTAACTGCTGCAACAGAACACAAAACACACAAGAACGACCACTCAGCCCTTGGGATTGGGTATTGTAGACATGGTCGACAGAAGAACAGAGATCAAACACGCCTAAAGCAAACAAATAGGAACAGTGATGGTCAGTAAAATAAAAACGAACACAGAGAGTTGATGGACTATACACACACATATCACTCCTTAAATATAACACCATATAACTTACTAAAAACATTCTAGAAAGTTGGAAACTGGCAAAAATGTGTTTGTATCTGTCTATGTTTTCTGCGATTGCTAAAGCAGTCAAGGGATATAAGCACAAGACGCGGACCCTCAAGAATCGCATTTCCAGATGGTTACTATAGAATCCATCGGAACCCTACCCTTGACCCCCTGATTTCCCATAGGCGTGGCTGATCTGTAAACAGGTCGTGGTCCCTCTAGGTCAGGGGTTTCCGGCCTGTCCCCCTCCAGATGTTTGAGCCTGCAACTCCCATCAGCCACATTCAGCATAGACAGTTGTCAGCGCAGGAGTATACAATCATTCCATCATTGTATGTTTCTTCTTCCCTTTAGCATGGGAAAATAATAAATACTTATTTTAAGAGACTTTATAACGGGGCCTCAGCTGTTAGGGCCTCTATCATAATGAAAAGTGGAGACAGAGTAAGATGGGCCCAGGCACTGGTAAGCGGCCAGAGGACTATAACCACAGAAGTGATGGGTGGAAGGTTTTGCATGAATCTGAACCACTGGCATTGCTCTGGGCAACCTTCCACACCACCGTTTTTTAGACCCGTCTGCGCGATTGCAAAAGGGGCGCAGCCATATGCAAATCAGTCTGGTACTGCAACCAATGGTAGCAGCCCAGCCCGAACTGCTAGGCCAGGTCCCCTCGGCACAGAAACACAAGCAACCTCAGACATGTTTCGGCCTTGTTGGGCCTCCTCAGTGAGGTGCAGCTTGGTTCCCGGAAGAGGGCAACATTGTTGTCAATGATATGCAGGACTAAGGTGGAGCTAGCATCTCTGGATCGGAAATCCCAGCATGTAAGGCATTTGAGAAGGCCGCAGATAGCTCAAACTATTTCGAGAAGGTACACGTCACAGCATCAAAGGAAGTGGTAGGTGCACTAGAAATCAAAGACTGACTTGCGGGTCTTGTTCCCTGAAGCGAAAGACTGCATCTTTCAAGTGCTCCTTCCACGGTACATGAGCTCATTGTGTAAATGAATTCATTCATCAGTTTTAGAAAACTATATCAAATTTTGTGATTTGGGGGGTGGAGCCTAGGTTGCTAGTAAGATGCTTAGAAAGGGGCATGGAACCAGTTCTTGAATTGCACTGCAATGAATCCTCCAACTTTTCACCAAAGTTATAGTAGGGCAGTGCAGTAATGCAGCGGTATACGGTAATACTGCTGTAATTTACCCACACTGCCCAACTTGTAATGAGCCCCTAAAGTCTCTCTTCTATTTATGATGGCAGCCATCTTGTTTGTTTTTTTTTCTGGAAGATTGGGCTCAAGCAGTACTTGTGGAGTCATCTCTCATAAATAAAAATAGAATAATGACTATTCACACCCTCGATGAAACCCTGCAGTACGAATAGCTATCACCCCATTGTCAAGGGGCATCCAAGGCCTGTAATGGCCCTGAGCCCTGACTCTGCTCAGACTGATGGTCCGTTACCGGACCTGAACACCCCAACGTGGGGTGATTTCTACACATCTGCTGAAGGGTGCTTAGACAATCAGGTCGCTGAGGGTGTGAACTTCCAATGTACGTCAGAGTTTTCCCAGCCACCCGAGGCCCTTCCCTGGGTGCCGCCATCTTGATTGTGCGGAGGCAATAGGAAGTTGCCCCCTGTTGCGTCTCCACAACCCTCCCTCTCCCCCACCCATTACACATTCCATACCCTTCCCACACCCCCCTGCCTCTCTACCCACTTGCCTGCTGGACTGGAGCTTTCTGCTGAAGTCTCAGAAATCTGTTCCATTCTCAGAGCAGACATTTAAATCTGGACCTGTTTTGCATCATCAGCCATCAAGCTTGGTGACGTTAAGAGGAAGTAGGTGTGAGGTGAGGGAGTTCAAAGAGAGTCCTGGCAGTGAAGTTAATGATCTTGTTGAGAGGACAGAAATCATACTTGGGGAGATCAAAGAGGATGCTGGCACAGTAGTTCCGTTCAGAGAAGACAAGAGTGGTTAAGGAATACTTTACGGATTTGAAATTTCTGAGGTTAAGGCGAGCCGCCATTGCAATTTTGGAGATTGGAGTAGAGAAGGTGTGAGAGCAGTCATAGATAATGCAGAGGTTTATAGCTGAAGAGGAGTAGTGGAGAGTGTCAGGTGGTTGCTGGATAGGCGGGGTAGAAGATGAGAGACAGTATAACATCAGAGAGTGCAAAGAAATCCAATATTTAATGGCAGAGACCGTTTTGAATTTTTTATAGAGGGATCAGAAGAGAGTTCTGGAAAAGAGACAATGATTTAGGTGCCATCTGCGAAGAGTTGGTACGAGAACCCAAAGAAGGAGGTTAGTGCCCCAAGAGCAGAGGTGCAGAGTGTGAAGAGGAGAGGACCTAGGAGAGTACTCTTTTGGAACACCAACAGTTGGAGGAGTGAGTTGAGAGGTGTTGTTGCTCCAAGAGACAGAGAAATGCTCCATTGAAAAAATCCATCATGCAGGACCACTACGGTGATGGGAAGCTTAATTCCATGGTTGATATGATAAAGGCTGTCATCCAAGCAACCCAGCCGTGCATGTGTTTTGCTTCACAGTTTAGCTGCTTGGCATGGGCTGTGTTTCATTTCAGCTAACAGCACACATAAAATAATATAGTTGTTAGCAGGAGTACGGGGTGCTATTTAATTCTCAAAGTAAAGTGTCCTGCTCTGGTAATAATACACGGTTGTGTTCCACCGGGTTGCATAGAGGCATCTCTGCATGATCCTGTGTGTTTTTTAAAACCAAAAGGCTTCACAGGTTTTCTTGCTTACATTTTCAACTTCTCCGAAAAAGAAATTAGGTTCAGTTATCAAGTAAACCTATTTTCTTTAACTGAACCATCAATTGATTTTTCTGACTTACTGTTTAGTTTTTTGTATGAATACAACTTGCATTCACATCCTGCATAAAATAGGGTGCATGGCTGTATCAAACAATGACTAAGAGCAGGTGGTGTCATCCCACATGTTTGTCCAAAAGGGAGATTAAAGCCATTTGGAGTTGCCCCGTGTCAAGTGTAATATGCTTTGCAATACCAGGCTTTAAGGGTCCCATCACATTGTAGTCTGGTACTTGTAGACTGACGTTTATAGTGGGAAAATAAAGTTAAAATAATGTTCAAGCTAGAATGTGTGATCTAAAAATCCAGTGCGTGCAAAATTCAAGCATTTCCCAGGACGACCAGAGTTTCTCTCTGCATATTTATTCCATATAATAAGTGTAAACATGCAGAACCTTCAACGGGCTAGTCCTTAGTGCCCCCTTCTTTCAGACCCTTGGAGTATTTGGGACTGACAGAATGGAGGACCAGAGAGCAGCATTTTCATTTCAAGTCTAAAATACCACCAATTTGAAACCCTGGCACATGTAATCGCTACACCCCCGTCTATGCCGACGCTTGTTTGTTTTGGGGCAGATCGTCCTTCCCTGTGATGTCACTTACGGTTCAATCAGTCAAAGTTTGCACTTCAGGAGTGAGCCCTCTACACCGAAAATCTAGAAGTTAGTACGCATGTACTAAGTTAACTCTTGCCAGACTCTTATGCAGATAACACTACCTTCTGGTGAAGGACTTAACATGCAATGGAAGAACGTGTAGTCTGTGTAACCAGGCAACCTGTGCTCACGGCCAGGCTTTCCCGCGTGTTCAATCATGAGATCCTGGGCAAATCCCTCTGCCTACGTAGGTCTGATTTTCTTTGGCTTACAACATAGATGTGATTTGTCCATGAAACAAAACGCCCCACTCATACATGGTTTACAAGCCTGTAGGCTTTGCTCCGTATTTGATAATATTGATCATTTGCGTAGTACAGACACATGGTGGAATTGCCCCGTAGCTTGTTCATTGCTCATGGCAGCATCACTTGTTAGGCAAAACCAAATGTTGATGGCTGGACGGTTTTGAATGAATCGTAACCACTGGCACAGCTCTGGGCAAACCTCCAGACCATTGTTTTTCAGCCTGCCAAACCATTACAGAAGGGGGAGACTATACGCAAATCAGGCTTGGTCCCACACCAATAGGGCCAGTCCACCTACTCCTCACGGATGGTGCCCACTCAGGCCGAAACATGTCTGGGGATGCTTGTGGTCTAGTGCAGAAGGGATGTGACCTAGCAGTTCGGGCTGGGTTATCCAGAGCTGCACCAGAGGTTGAGATTAATTCTAAACTGTCCAGCCTCCAGCCATCACCTTTTCCTTTGCTATAGCCTCACGTGTTAGACATTGTTCTCTGCTAACTACAAAGTGAAGTCAATGATGAAGTAGAATATTGAGTAGGCCAGGGGTTTTCCAGGGGCACATTTTATTTTACTCGCACCTCCCCTGACCTAAGGGCTATGGCCCTGGGGTCTCCACCTGCTACCCAGTTTATGAGTGGGGCATTTGAGAGCTCCCTGGCCCTTTGCATGGAGGGTACTTTGCCAGACCTGAGACTTGCCACCTGCCACAAATTCACTTAGTTTCCCTCCCCGCTTCACCACCATCCTAACTGGTTTGGTCCAACAGGGCTGAAACGATTCTTGGGTTCCCATGCAGAAGGTATGTGGCCTAAAAGTTAATGCTGGACTGCTTCCAATGGCGGCAGGACCCAGGTGGGATTGCAAATGGATGTCCCCCTTCTGTAAAATGGTGCTGATGGGCAAAATAATTAAGCTACATAAGGATGTCAGTAGCAATGCCAGTGGTTATGAATAATCAGAGATCTTCTATCCTTCCCGTTTTCATTTGGGGTACTTGGGTACAAGCCAAAACTATTGCATTGGAGTACAGGTAGGAGGGAGATGACATGTGAGAAGGGACACAAAGCTTGTGGGTTTTGTTTGGATATTTACCCACCCACTACCTGCCCCTCCCCGCCCAAAAAACATCCCCCTGCGATCTCTTTGAGCTCAGTCTCTTAAGAGATAGCCTCAATCTTTAGCCTGTCACTGTGATTTCTACGCAGACTGCTGGGTGTTGAATGGCTCATGGAGTACTAATAATTGGCTTAACCAAGTGTGCCTTCATCCACTTGATTTATATCTCTTCCGTGCTCTTAAGTCATGTTAAAAACAAGCAGCGACAAAGCCAACAGTTTTGGCTTGGGGTATATGATAGGCACTTGCCAAGTACTGCCATCACACGCCCAGGTACTCACTTAATGTTCCAGCTGTTGCGATTTTATAGCCATTTTGAAGCAAATGCCTATCCCATGCCTACACAAAAGCATGAAACTGTTGGCTTTGCCAATGCGTGTTGGCTTGGGCGCATGGGGGGAGTAGAGTGTCCTTTAAGAAAAATGCTCGTGCCTTTCTTTGATGTTAATGTCTGTGATGTTACTCTGCGTGATGTTGCGTTCCATGCCCTCTCATTGGTCAAATATTGTGCCAAAGGGCCTGGGCACCCATCTAACCCCTGACAAGTTGAAGAGTTAGTACCCCTGAACAGCAGAACCAGATTCTGTGAAATCACGCAAATTGGCTGATGCAAATGAGTCACGAGGAATGTATACTCTCAGTGGAGTACTCGGGTGGCAAGTTAAGGATGGTTGACTTCAGCCTTCTGCCAGGCCTGTGGGATGCATGTGCGGGGAAGCGCCCCATGCTCCCTTCGTGGGTTGAGTTGAAAGGGTAAAGCGTACGACTCCACCGAGGAGGGCCGCTCTGATAGCTGCTATCTGTAGTAGGACAGGCATATGCAGGCGTCATGGGAGGTCACCCGAGGGCAGGGAGCCCTCTGATATTAAGTGGAGCGTCTGAGTAGTGCAACACTCTTCACCTGTTTGAAAAGCAGGTTTTCTAGGGCAAGCTAATTTCCCTCTAATGCAGCATCACCTGGCTGTCTGGTGGGGGTTCGGGGGTTGCAGGCGTGTGAAGCTCGACTGCTCTCTGCAGAGACCACCGTTCAAAGCCCTGCCCTCTGACTGCAAGAAAGTCCCTTGGCCTTCATGTGCTCGTCGTCTCTCGTCCTCTCCAGCCCTGTCTTCCACTCTCCCTTTCTTCTCCTAACCTCTCATACTCTTTTCTCTTAACCTTTCTCTCCCCATGGCATTGGCTTCATCGGGTCTAGTGTGTTCCTCACATGTTCTTCATGTGTACGCCCTCATCCCCCTCCCCTTATTCCAACTTCACCCCCTTTATCATTCTACCGTCACCGTTCTCTTTTTTTCTATCGCGAGTTCGCCATCTATTAAAACTTTCATCGCCCTTTCACACACTGCCACCTCTCCCATGGCCTGCCACCTCTCCCAATGCCTGCCACTCTCCCACTGCCTGCCACCTCTCCGACAATGCCACCTCTCCCACGGCCTGCCGCCTCCCCATTTCTGCCACTTCTCTCTCCCCCACTATTTCATTCTTTTTTCAATTTACTGTTACTCTTCTGCCGTCTCTCTAGTCAGCTGTGCCTCTCGCTCGCTCTTCTCCTTGGTGATCTCCCTCTCCACCCATCCCACCAACATCTGGCTTGTATTAACCCCTCCACCTCATGATTTTCCACGTTTCATGTTCCTCTTTACTAAACTTGCTATCTCCCCCTTAACAAGCTCTCTAACTTGCATGTCGCCCACAGACCCGTATTGTTTACTGCAGTATCCCTTCATTCTCACGTGCCCCATTTCTCTCTCTCCCTGTGTCCTTTGACACATACCCCTATGTCTTTCTTTCCATCGCTCTCTTTCTCCCTCTCCTCTCTTCCTTTCTCCACCCCTCTCCCTCCACTCTCTCTTTCTCTCTCCACTCTCTCCCCCCTCTCTCTCTCTTTCTTGCTCCACTCTCTCTCTCCCTTCCTCACTCTCCCTCTCATTGTCCATCCCCCTTCTCTCTCTCTCCAGTCTCTGTATCTCTTTCTGTGTCTGCCATCTCAGGGCCGATGCTATAAGAAGGCAGTTTTAGGTGTTCAATAATGGGCTCACACTAGGAAAGATCTAGGGTATTTCATCTTGGCCCTACAAATATCCAATCTGCACCAATGTCAGGGATGCATCAAGGGGAACAGAGCCCCTGCTATGACAGACATCCATGCTCTGGTCCTGTCAGTGACCGATTCTCTCACATTGTTGTTTTTGCCACTTTTTCTATCTTTTCATTTCAACCCAAACAATTCCATTTCATCTCTTCATGTACTGGGACAAAAAAGAGGGCTGAAGAGGTGTATTGTATTGACAGTCAGTCAATTAAGCCTAACAGGCCCCACCTGGAGGAACCTGGGAGGTATAAAAGGCCCCTTCAGGTGCAGGCAATAGGAGGAAAGAGAAGAAGGAGCTGGCACTGTGACTGGAGCATGTTGTAGCAGTAGAAGTAGAAGCAGAAGGAAGAAGGCACAGAGCTGGCAAACCAAGCAGAAATGGGAGAGCCAGAGGGACACCGGAACATGGATACAGCAGATTTCACCTGTTTGTTCTGAGAGGTTCCTGTTTTCCCAAAATCTGAAGTGCAGAGGCTGCGCAGCTGAAGATGTGCAGAGAGGACGTCTTTCCTCCTGTGAGCCTGATTGCTGTGGCTGGTGAAAATTATATGCATCGGAAACTGAGGCGAGGAGCTGTGGGTGAGTCGCAGATCTCAGGAGCGAGAGGGGCTCCTTGATCGAGTGGCCGGACTGGAGACACCTGAGATGAGGAAGGGTGTGGGTCCCTGTGAGGCCAGAAGCAGTAGAAGTCGAGCAACCCACAGAACATGGATCACAGAAGCCGATGAGTCAAGCCTGCCATTCTGGTTCCTTGAGCGAGCACTGCCAGTAACAATATCCAGTCTTTCCTTCACTTGAATTGAAGCAGAAGCGAGCTGAAGTTGTTCAATGCATTTTATAACAAGTGAACATTGGAAAGTAGCACCCGTGTGTGAATGGAAACGTTTCTTCAACTCACGTATAAATTGAAGTCTACCGAAACACCATTGTTAAACATTTAAAGTCTTTAAACCTCATGAAGGAGTGTTTGCTTGTACCTAAATTTGTTTTCCAAATGAAGAGTGAACATTATTGGTCGTGTGTCTCTCATTAAGCAGAATGATCTTTGTGAAACACCATTGTTAAACACTTAAAGCCTTAAAACTACATGTAGAAGTGGCCGCGTGTGCTATTTTTGTTTTTAAAGTGAAGAGTGAACTTTACCTCTTCATTGAAACAAACAATCATTGTTCCTAAAAGAATTCAAGGGCTTAAATTCAATATCTGCAGTTGGAGAGAACACAAGCATTGCCCAAGCTAAGAGTATTCCCCGATTGAGAGTAAAGCAGTCTTTCTCAAAGCTAGAACTGTTCTAATAATTATTGTAAACCCAATAGAAGATCAAACCTTGCTACGATACAAGTGTGCAAGCATTACCTGAAGTCAAGAGAGTGGCACCCAAGGCTTCTGGGTAATTGTGTGGCTGACATTGTCAAAGAGGAGAAGGCAATGTTGGGGAAGAGAAACCTTGCTGCTTATATACAATTCTGAAGTTGTTGCGGTTGTAGACAGACAAAAGGGGCAAAAAGGCTACCCATGTTGAAGATTGCTTACATTAAGATATTGCAGCGCCTGAACAGTGAATCTTGTCCAAACCTGTCTTTACAATACAAGGCCACAGTTTTGAAGGACACAGGTTCGCAGAAGACGTTGCCCGATTTGCACGTTACACTTTTGTTCCGTCCACGCTACCGAGCCTATAAAAGCCGAATTTCGCACCCTCTGGGGCAAAGCCCTCACAGGACAAGGCTGCAGTGTTGAACGACGCAGGTGTTTGGTGACAAAGGGGTCTGCGGCATAGACAGTGAGTGCAGATGTTTCACCCTCCCGTCTGCGGCAGCCAGATAAGAAGTTGGGGAGTCTGCTTGCTCTGTGCTTCTCAGCACTTCTGACCGTGCCTTGTCACTGATTGTGTCTCTCCCTTCCCCTGCAACCTGCGCCTCTGCCCCCTCTGCACCTCTCCATTGTTGGTGCGCCCCCTTCCCTTGTGTTTTCCCTACCTTCGCTGACCTGCATGGTCCCTCGCAATCTTTGACTGCTTTGCCTCCTGAATTCCTCCTTCCTTGACCCTGCTCATCCTGCACATCCCCTGACTGCGTGGTCCCTCACAATCTTCGATTGCGTGTGTCCTTGCGCCCTTTCCTTCCCTGCCTCCTGTGCACCCCGACTTGCGTGGTCCCTCACAATCCTTGTAGGCGTGTGCCTGTGCGCCCGTTCCTTCCTGCCTGCCCGTGCGTCGCGTCCCCCACTGGCGCAGTGCAGCGGAATCCCTTGATCGCGTGTGCCTTAGCGCCCCTTCCATCCTTGGCCACGCTCACGCCTGCGCGCCCTTACCCCGCAGGGTCCCTCACAATCCATGATCACGTGATTCTTCGCACTTCCATCCTTGGCCACGCCCGCACCTGCGTGCCTTATCCCACGTGGTCCCTTTGCTATCCCTGATCATGTGGTTCCTCGCACTTCCATCCTTGGCTTAGTTCGCAGCTGCGCGTCCCTCACCTGACCTGCCAGTCCCTAGCCCTTGTGGGCCCTCGCAATCCCCGATTGCATGGTACCTCACACTTCCATCCTTTGCTTCATTTGCAGCTGCGCGTCTCTGACATGACCGGTGCATCCTTAGCCCGCGTTGGGTCCTCGCAATTACTAATCACATGGTTCCTCACACTTTCCATCTTTGCTTCACTCGCAGCTATGTGTCCTTGACCACGTGGTTCGTCGCATCTCCCGATCGTGTGCGCCGTGCACCCCCCATTCTCCTGCCACCTGCACCCTCTCACCCTCCCTTCTCCAGCCACTTGCACCCTCGTGCCCACTCAGTGTCCTTGCCCCCCTGCGGGTCGTACCCTTGCTCTCCCCTGCCCAACCCCTCATTCCAGTTGCTCCCTGTCCCTTGGTATATTGCCTGTGTTCTGCTGTGCACTTCCCTCCTCTATGTTTTTCCCTCATCGATTGCTCTGTTGCGCTGTATTGTTCTGTGTTCTGCTGTACTCTTTGTTCCCCTAGATTTTTCATTAATTGACTGCTCATCAATTGCTCTGTTGCATTGTACTGCTCTGTGTTCTGCTGTACTCTTCCTTCATCTAGGTTTTCATTCATCGACTGCTCTGTTCTTCTGTACATTGTTCTGTGGTCCGCTGTGCTCCACCCTCTCCTAGGTTTTCTTACCTTTTTGTGGTTGCTCTTTTTTTGTGGTTGCTCTGTTTCTTGATGTCCTGATAACCTGATTGCTGTTACATGACTGCCTTGTTGTCTGCTGCGTGCTTCCTTCCAAGCTCTCACCCCACTTATTTTAATTTGCCCACTATTTGTTCTTGTTCCTTTCCGTCTCGTCTGCTTGCACCCCTCCCTGTGTTCTGCCCCTAGGGTCTCCCCCCTACCGTTCTTTCCCTCTCCTACCCTCTTCTTCCCTCCTCTTTCCCCCACCTCCTCTATGGTGCTCTCTGTTTCTCCTACCCTATCTTTTCCAACTGCTTCTCTATTAACTATCCTGCTCTTCTCACTAATTCTCGTAGGAAGAAGTTCAAAAAGGATATCCTGGTCTCCCACCCTGGTCTCCCTATTCCTGATACCTACACCAGCCGTCCTCCAGACAAACACTCACTGACATCCTCTTTGACGTTCCTTCGGCAGACCTATGGACTCCTCATATGGTCTCAGTGCTCTCTCCTTTATCTTCTTCTTCCATTAATGGTTGTACCCAGTGGTAGGCCCCCCTATCCTCCTTCCACTCCTCTAAGGTTATCATTAATGTTTACCTGAATGGCACCATCTTGGTCCAAGGCCCTCAGGCCGACCTTTTCCTCTTCGATAGACGCTTCCCGCGCCTCATCAATTTCCTTTCTTCTCCTGCTGTCCCTTCTCATCCTTCTTCGGCTTCCTTACCTCCCCTCCCTGGCTACCTTGCCCTCTCCTCCTTCCTCTTCTGCCCTCCCTTGGGCTCCTTCTACACATCTGCAGGGTGTACCTCTGATTTGTATCCCTCCCCAGAAGTCTTTGAAGATTGGCAACCTTCTCCATATTGCCACTCTCAACTCTCGCTCTGCCGTCAGACACTTCTCTGACATCTGCCACCTCCTGGAAGAACTCAAACTTGAGGTCCTCGGTCTCACCGAGTCGTGGGTCACGGCCAGCTCTGTCACAAACTTTGACACTCTCCTGCCTGATGGCTAGAAGATACTCTGTGTGCCCATATCCAACTGTCCCGGTGGGGGTGTAGCCCTGAACTTCCTTGAGTGGATCCCTGCCTCTGTCATTCCTATGCAGGCCTACTCCTCTTTCGAATGCCTTGTTTGGTAGGCTCTCTCTCTCTCCTGGTCACTCTCTCCCTGTGGCTACTATTTATTGGCCACCTGACCTGACCAGACTGTAATAACGTAGTTGAGCTCGCGGAAGCGCGAGCAATTACTACACAGACCACCTCCTTCCTCTCTGAGTGGGCGGACCTCTCCTCCTTTCTCCTGGCCTCGACCACTCAACTCCTCCTCCTTGGTGACTTCAACATCCACCTTCATGTCCCTCCACTGGACTTCTTTGCAATCTCTTCGACTCTCTCTCTCTCTCTCTCTCTTTCTGTTCTTCTCTCTGGCCCGACTCACTTTGAAGGGCACACTCTGGATGCTCTGATCTCCTTAGACCTCCCCCTCTCTAACCCTCTCACCACTCCTCTCTCCTGGAGTGACTACTTTCTCCTCTCCTCCCATCCCTCCCTCTCTACCCCTCAGGCCACGCCAACTCCAGCACTGCCATCTACCTTCTCAGTCATCCAACCCATGAAGCATGTGTCAGTTGAGGCTTTTGCCGCTACTTTCTCTCCTCCTCCTCCACCTATGGCTGACTCACATCCTGACACAGTCCTTTCCATGTTCCACTCTTCTATCTCTAACACTCTTAATGTTCTTTCCCCTGTCATGAGGATCCGCTTGAAGCCCAAAGCCAAGTGCCACTCCTGGTACGACTCTGACTTCTCACCCTTAAACGCATGTGTACGGTGGCTGAGAGGAAATGGCTGGCTTCTTGCGCACCCTCTGACAAACTGGCCTGCTGTCTGTTCCAAAGGCAAAACTGGCTCTCTGTTTGCACTAAGAAGAGAGTTCACATCCAAGCCTGCATCTCTGCGGCATCTAACAATTCGGACGAACTCTTTAAAATCTGCAAGGATCTGGACAATCTTGCTGCTGTCTCTACCTTTCCTGTCCCCTCCCAGGCCCTGTGCACGGCTCTGGCTATTCATTTCATTAAAAAAAAACAGGACATCCCGTCCACCCTCTCATCCTCTCCTCCTTCTCCCTCTACTCTCTCCTCAACCTCCGGCCCCCCGTGCGGCCACCTCTCCTCCCTCTTTCTCCTCCTTTCCTCTATTCTCCACTGACAAGTCGATCAATGAAAGTCTCATCAAAACAGGTTCTTCCAAAACCATCAAGGACCACATTGACACCCTCGCTCCTGCCTGGGCCAACTTCTGCAATCACTGCTTTGCACACTGGAGCCTTCCTCTCCCCCCTGAAGCACTCTCTTGTACACCCTCTTCTCAAGAAACCCTCAGCCGACCTCTCTTGCCCGGCTAACAACTGCCCAATCTCCATCACTCCTTTCCTGGGCAAACTCCTGGGAAAGCTGGCCATCTAACAGCCTAATCTTCACACTGAATATGTTGGTTGTCTCCACGACCATCAGCCTGGCTTCAGAGCAGCCAGAAGCATGGAACCTGCTCTCCTGAACATCTGTGAAGACCTGCTCTCTAACCGTGATTCCAATCTCCCCTCTAGTCTCATCTGGGTATCACCAATCAGGCCCTGGCTTGGCTGACCTCTTTTCTCTCTGACCGACCCCCCAGGTCCAACTTGGGTCCTTACTTTCCTCTGTCTCACTCTCTACCTGTGGTGTTCCCCAGGGGCTTAACCTCCCTCCCTGGCTGTTCAACCAATATCTTGCATCTCTTGCCCACTGCATTGCCGCTCTCTGCTCCAACTTTCAGTGCTATGCAGATGACACTCAGATCATTTTCAGGCTCCCCTCAGCCACCTCTTCTCCCTCTCTCATCTCTGACTGTCTGCAATCCAGGAGTGGTGTGCCGTCAATGATCTCTGCCTTGATGACAGTAAAACGGAGATCCTCCTCATCGGCACACCTGCACCTTCCTTTCCTGTCACTCTCTGGCCGGCCTCCCTTGGCCCTCTTCTTGCTCCCACCTGTGAGGCTTAGAACCTCAGGGTCATCTTCGACTCCACACTCTCCTTTTCTCCTCACATCTCTGACGTCTTTAAGAAGTCAAACTACCAACTGTACCTCCTCACCTCCTCAGAGGTATTCTTCCTTTCCTCACCTTCCCCCAGAAGCTCACTGTCTCTAGAGCTCTGGTTCTCTGTAGACTTGACTACTGCAACAGCCTCTTTCTAAATCTGCCTGCTTCTACTCTCCGCCCTCTGCAACTCATCGAAAACAGGACTGCAAAACTTGTCCTTGGCCTCAAGCCCAGGGATCGCATCTCTCCAGCCCTGAAATCCCTTCTTTGGCTCCCAGAGGCTGCAAGGATCAAGTTCAAGACCCTCAGCATTGTCCACCAGGCCCTCTGGGGCCGGTGTCCTCTTTACCTCCAACTCTCTCTTCAGAAATATCTTCCTACTCAAGCTCTTCGCTCCTCCAACTCCCATAGGGTCAGTCGCTTCTCCGAGCAACGAGTTGGTGGTAGATCTCTTTCTTTGGCTGGGGTCTCCCTCTGGAACAGCCTCGCTGCCTCTCTGAAACTTGAGCAGAACCATCTATGGTTCCCCAAGACCTTCCTCTTTGCTTCTGCCTTCTCTCTTCCTTTCCCCTGCTGATTGCCTGTCTGATACTGCACTGGTCACCGGGCTACCCTCTGAATTCGGGCCCAGGTTTCCTGCCCGCCCAGTTGCACACCCACACTGCCTCTTGGCAACCCCTGCACTTGGCGCTGTATCTGCAACCCTACGTTCCCCTGACCTGCACTTACTGGACACCTGGTGTCTGCATTCAACCCTTGCACTGCCAGCTGCTGTCCGCACTACATGGTGTTATTTGATCCTGTGTATGGCAATTGCCCGTCCCCCCTCCCCTTGCACTTTTCCTTTCCTCTCCCCTCTCTCCTGCACTTGCGCGATCTCAATGTCACTTGGTCTAGTAAGATCATTTGTCTCTGTCCTCACTCTGTCCCCCTCCCTTGCCTTGTCGCGCCTAGAAACACATGTATAGGCGTGTTATAAATGCCATATCCTATCATAACAAGGAGTGGGTTTGAGGCTCTAGGATTTGAACCTGCCTGTGCTGAGCTCCATTTAAATTGTGATGATGAGTTCTAGCGAGATCACAGGAGTGGTTTTGGGGTTTAGCCTAAGCCCCAGTTTGGTAGTTAGAAGAAAAAGTCTTTTTACTCCCGGGTATCTCGGTTGGTTTATCCAAATAATTGTTTTCCAACACTGTGGTTAGTATTTTTATACTAACCACAGTGTTGGAAACAATTATTTCTTCTCCTATCATAACAAGCACTGCAGCCATGGTGGTATATTTTGGGTTGTCAGTGGATGGAGGACTTCAGTAGTTCAGATGAATTGGAATGCTATGGGGCCAAGGAGAACGTCCTCATGGTAAACAATGGTAGAAGTGAAGTTGTTGAAGCAGAAGTTACAGAACTGAGAAGTCATCCTGACAAATATACCTACTCTGCTTTTTAACCCGGGTAGATAAATAATAATTGTAAATCAAGACTTTTGTTCCATTAACATTCTGGAAGTTGTATTTCTTTTTGAACTGTGTTGATTCTTAATGGATAAATGGAAGTGGTCAAAGGTCATTGTGGCTGAGAAAAACATGTATGCTGTTTTGAAAAGTGGAAGGTCTTTATTTCAGCAGAAGAACTTTTGTTGTTGGAACTGTGGTTAACAAGCCTTTGCCTTGATATTGAATTTTCAAGAACTGATCTGAACTTTACTCCCTGTGGGGATTTTCCTTATATTCTTTTCGCTGAACGTTGAAGAATACACCTTGAATCCTGGGAAAGGGAGTTGACCCAGGTTCGTAAAAGGTAATCAATATATTGTGAATATCACTGTTGATGTTATTTGAATTGCCATATATTTTCTTTTGTATTTGATGTTTAGTGGGAGGGCCAGCATTCCTGTGTTAGAATGTTTCCCTTTAGTTTTGTTAGGCAGGGAAACCCACAGTAGAGTCGGGAAAGTGAGGCATTTTTATATTAATTCTGTTATAATAAAATGGCATAGTTTGAACAAATATCAAACAGTTGTCCACCTTGCATTGCTGACCCCTCACATGAGCCTGTGTTCAGTTACTTATCTGAATCCCCGTAATATAACCCACGTTTCCATTGTATTTAGGTGATTCGTGTTCTGCCCGAAGTTTGCATAGATTTGGATGACAAATTTGGGTTAAACTCATAACAGTTTGATGCACACTGCTCCTCTGGACCAAAGTCTCACCCCTTTTTTACTATCCTCTCTCAAACTTACCTCCTACTCTGACAATATCATACTGGCCTCCATCATTAAACAATCGACAGGCCTGGTGCTCAATGCAGTCCTCAACATCATTAATGCCTCCCTCACTGAAGGGCCATTCCTGAACACCCTCAAGCTGGTCTCACACAACCTCTTTTAAAAATAAAACGGCCCTAGAAGCACAGGACCTGGCCAATTACCGGTCCATCAGAAAACTCCCATTTATTGGTGAAATCTTGGATAAGGTTGTCACTACCCAACTACGTTGCAGAATCAAACAACTACACCTCCTAAACGACTATCAGTTGGGGTTCCACCCCACAGGTAGCATCGAGACAGTCACCATCCAGGTGGTGAACGATGCTCTCCAAATCATGGATACGGCGACCTGTGCCCCCTCCTCCCCCTCAACCGTGCTGGCTGCATTTGACACAGTTGACCACTGCATCCTTCTCTTCCTCCTCGACGTCAGGATGGGATTCACTAGCACGATCTTGAATTGGTTTGCCTCCTATCTTTCGGGCAGACACCAGGCCGTCCAGATGAAAATGTGTTCAAACGAATTCCTAGTCTTTGGAAGAGTCACCCAACACTCCATCCTCTCACCAATCCTCTTTAACCTTTACATAGAGACAGTGGGTACTCTCTTTAAAGGTCCCTAATAGCACCAACATGTGGACAATATTCAGTTGTACATGAGAGTAAAAACCCCACAGGACATCAGTCATCCCTGTGATTCCCTAGCCATCATCCAGTCCTGGATGTTGGCTGCTTTCCTCAAACCTAACCCCTCAAAGACTAAATTCATCCTCATCTGTTCCCCTGCTAAATAACAATGTGCATAGAATAATTTGATCCACAATTCTAAAAAATATTTAGGCCTCACCATCGACAGCAGTCTGTCCTCCCAGAAGCGCATAGCTGAGAAAGCCCAAACGGCCTGGCTCCAAATCTCCACCCTTCACAAAATCAAACCCTTCAATCGGCCCCAAGGCTTTCGGACCGTAGTGCCGGCCCTTTTTGTCGCACACATTGATGGGGAAATGCCCTCCTGACGGGGCATCCAGCCACTCACTTGGCACCACTAAACGTAGTCCACGCATTATTACAGTTGCATGGGCATGCTTTTTTAAAGGTGCATGGAAATTTTAATGAATTACCCCCGTTCTATGCCAACTAAATAGGCATTCTCTACATGCCTGGATACTGTTCAAGACTGCATGGAACATCTACAAAGCAGTCACAAATAGTATACCAGTGTACCTGGCGACTAAGCTCCACATTTCTTTTGGCACATGCCCCTTACGCAACAAATCGACCAACTGGATCAAATCACAACTTGTCCACAAAGAGAGGATCCGCAAACAACCCTTCTCTTGTCACGCACCCACCCTCTGAAACTCAATCCTTGTATTGGCTCGGAATGTGCCCACAATTCTACAATTTCGCAAATATCTCAAAACGTGGCTTTTTCTACAATCCCTGACCAAGGACAGATCCTGATGGATGCACAGATTTACACGCAGACTGCAACTCACAGTGCTGCGCTACTAGTAATTAAAGGACGCCAGCCCAAATGCTGGCTATCGACACCCTGTACGGCGCTCCGCTGCTATGGCGCAAGGTCTGCGCTTTAAACAATACATTACAATAATGCTGATGAAATGTTGCTGTAAATGTTGAGCTGATGAGGTCTGATATTTTTCTGTCCATACATGTCAAAAGCAAACAAAGTATCCATTTAATGGAATAGCTCAGACTTTCTTTCCTGTTTCTTTAGTATAGAAACCAAAATTTACTTTTGGTTTACAGCTGACAAATTTTACAAAAACCTGTAGGGCCTCATTACGGGTTCGGTGGTAATTCATGGTAAATCTGCTGAATTACTGCCAAACTCATTTACCCCTAACGCCATTCAATCCGATGAGATTACGCATGGTGGCAGGGCAGTGTAAATCCCCATATTTGGAGTCCATTGAAGGTCATGGCATTTTGGAGTCCATTGAACGCCATGGGGAATTTGGTGGAATAAACATGAGCAGTAATTCCGCTGGTTTTTGGAGGTAAATTGGAGGATTCACCTCCAGCTTTTTTTCTAGAGATGAACCTCCACTTTAGCTCCAAACTCAGGATTCGTCGGTGCGGTAAAAGTGGAGGAAATTAAGTTACCGCCCAAAACAGTCTGCATCACAAAATGACTGCCAACTTTAGACCGCACTGTTGAACTCAAAATTGAGGCCTATACTGCCAAATTCATAAAAGGTAATGTACATATAACAATTCTCAGAGGATGCATTTTTTATTTGAATTAATGTGAGAAATGAGCAAGTAGGCTTATTCAGAATTCTTTCAAATAGGGTGCATCATTTCTGGGCGCAAGTGATGAGATGCACCAGTGCATCCCACGACATTCCCCAACAAACCTTATGAAAAGAGGCTTGTTAATGCAGATGTATTATGTGTTTTACCCAGATACTGAGCTCATAATATTGCATGAATGCTTGACATGTGACTGAGTCTGCCTCAGCCCTAGAGGCCTTTCTGAGGTCATTGACCTGCAGTCATGGGCTCCCCCTTTTATTAAATAAATAACCTCAGTGGTGCTCATGGAAGCAAACTCTGCAGGATGAAACTTCATGCATCACTAATTCACTAATGTATAGCTGACTCTTCCCCAGCCCTACAGACTTTCCAGAGGCCCATGTCTGTTATGAATCCTCTAAATTGTAATATTATAATCCTCTATGGCACTCAATGTGTTGACCGCTGAATAACGAAAAGTAGACCCAGGCACTTCTGATTTGTTCCCCAAGGCTCCTGCGTCTCCCCAACACTTTATAACATCTTTACTAAGATGCTATTTGACCTCCTAGATTATATTAAAGTCCCATACACCAATTACGCTGATGATACTCAGATCCTCATCACTCTCTCTGGCACCTATGAGACCGACTCTGCCCGTCGCAATGAAATCTACAGTAACATCCAAGACTGGATGGCCAAGCATGGTCTGTGTCTTAACAATGACAAAACTGAGCTCCTACTCATTGGCTCCAGACAGCACCTAAACAAACTTAACCCACAATACAATTCCTTCAACATAGATGGAAATGTCATCAAGATCTCTGATAATGCCAAAACCTTAGGGGTCTACCTCGATTCCACCTTGTCACTCTCTAGACAAGTAAATGCCATAGCCTCTTCATCTGCCTACACCACTAAACTAATAACTGCCTGTGGACCCTTCCTGTCCACACATTGCTGTATCATACTGGCCAGGCCCTAATACTATCAACATTTGACTACTGCAATCAGTAAACAAAACATCCACAAACTCCAAATCCTTCAAAACAACGCCCTTAGAGCAGCTCTCAATATCCCAAGTTCTGACCACATATCCCAAGCCAGACGGACAGCCAAATGGCTCTCAATAAAAGACAGAGTCACCTTCAGAACACTCATGGTCACCCACAAATGCCTCAACAATACAGCACCTAAATATCTGACCCACAAATTCACCTGGAAAACCTCATCGAGACCCACCAGAGCCAAATATGCCCACTGCCTCAGCATTCCCAAATTCCGACTCCAAAACTCAGGTGAAACCAGCTTCCCAGTGTTAGCCGCCAAAACTTGGAACTCCCTGCCACCTGCACTAAGAGATGAACATTCATTCCTAGCATTGCAATTCAAAGTTCAATCCTGGCTACACTCCGTGGCCACCCCTCCCTAAGCATCACCTGCACAACACCATGCTTGTATATTAATGTAAATATTGTATAAATGTCTACCATAGTGTTTCTCTATGCACCCCATTTGTAAGTCCAGCACACCTCCTCAATTTCTTTTATTTATTGCAACTTTAACCCTCTTTCTGTAATGTACTATGCCTGTATATGCTCCTTTACTTATTGTACCTCTTCATGTATAACTGTAACACTTCTTAAGTCAAGCGCCTAGCTACCTCAGGGTTCAGCGCGCTATATAAGAAAATAAAATAAAATCAAATGTGACCGACTGCGCTGGTCTGACATGCCATTTTACAATTCCCCACTTCAATTTAAATAATTTGATCAACTTCAGGAGGATTAAAGGCTGAGTTCTTCTAACACAAATTCAAAACTGCATCTGGCTGGTTTCACATAGATCTCTACAGTCAGTGCAATAAACTTCTGAGGTATCTTACTGAATCATTTAATGTGCTGTCCGTTCGCAGCTGCACGGGACTCCAATTTCCTACTGTGCCCCCCAACCTCCCATCTAGCATCCCCGTCCTCTCCCTTTCCTGTAACTTTTATCTTGCTTCCTGAGGCCTTTTAAGTTATTAAGTGTATGTTTTTCCAAGAATCAGCTAGAACCTGCACCAACGTTTCCCAAATATGTATGGCTATGAAGGAGAATCGGGAGGGAAAGAAAATCCGTGGGAACACGAGACCCTACCCAAATCTCACTAGGAGATTGCACAATGATGCATATGTTTTTTTTAGAAGGTTCCCCTAGGATGACTCTCTATGCCCCTCCTGCCCCATCTTATGCCTTCATCAGCATCCCTCTCTGCTTTAGCCCCTCTAACGCCTCTTCTCCTCCTTGGCTTTTTCCTCCACATAAGGTGGAGGACTCCTCATTCACCTTCCACTGGACCTTCCTTTCTCCTTCTCCCCTGTATATTTCTAACGCCTCTTCTAGATTTTTGCATTCTATATCTTTTCTTCCCGCTGACCTCTTCCTCACTACCTGTCACTGTTCTCCACCTCCCCTCATTAGTCTACCCCTACCTCCTTTTCATACTATGGTCTAAGTCCTACTCTCACTTCCATCCGTTACACCTGCTCTTACCTCTTGTGTCTCCCTCTTGCGCATCTTTAACCTTTGTTCCTCTTCTTCATTTCCCAATTATCTCTGTTCTCAGCTGAAGGACATAAATGCACATAAGTAACAAGCGGATGCTTGCATGGCTTTTTTCCAGAGAAGATCAGCATTTACATCTGCGCATATATAAGTCTTTAATGCCGGCACCAACATGGTACATAGATCTTTAACTCTTTCCATCTCTCCCAATTCCGCCATCTTCTCCCTAGAAGCATCTCTCCTCGTTTCTTTTGCTCCTCACACTTACATTTCTCTCCCTTGGGCCTCTATTTAGATTAGTTTAGCCCTTCCATCTTGATATGATATGATAGGTTATTTATAACACGCTTAATACCCAGAGGTTTCTAAGTGCGGAACCGGGGATTGAACCTGTGTTGCTCTGTGTCGTCTTGCTTCCAAGGCGAGCACGTTGCCCCTGAGCTATCCTCCCGAGACACTAATGCCTTTTTCTTTCTCTCTTTTATACCCTGACCTCTTTTCTTTCTAATACTACCTCTCATGCTGTTTTGTTCTAATTTCCCACTCTCTCTTCGCTGCGCCATCATGGCTTCTTTAGCCAACCGTGGTTTTCCACATTTCCTCCTATGTCCCGGCCTTTACCTTAATCCTCTGCCCTCCACCCTCATTTCACATTTTTCTTTGTCTCGTGTCCTCATTTGTCCCCAGCTACTTTTCTTGATCTCCGCTTCTTTGCCCACTTGCTCTGCATGTACAACTTCCTCTTTGTCGCCCCTTTATCTCTCTTTCATATTATCATTATTATCCCTTTTGTGTTTTTGCTCCACACCAAAGCACCACTCTCTCTGTTGTCGACTAGGCCAATATGTATATGGGCTCCTCCACACAAGGGTCCCTGCCTCCACCCTAGCCCCATAGCTATCCAGCAAGCTCCACAATGTTTCATCAGCGGCAATAAATTTGACATCAACATGCCCATTCCCAAGAAAGTGTACTGGCTCCCAGGGGAGTAGACTTCTGCGAAATGTTAGTATGTCCCATTGAAAGTATAGGGATTTTCAGTGTTGATGGCCTTTTCCGGGGGTGGTGGAGTAGGGCCGGGGCTCAGAGCTCCTGCATACTCGACAACGCTGCTGGCTACCAATTCAGTCCTGCATCCCCTTCAGGACAACCTTGATCACAGAAAGGCAGTGGCACTCAGGACGCCCCTTTAACTCGTCTGAGTAGCACTGCATCCCAGGAGGCCAGCATCACACCTGGGAAACAGGAAGTTCAAGAAGGAAGGAACACGGCGATAAGCTTTTTCCTGCCACACATGCGTACTATGGAAAAACATCCCAGCGCTCTTCACAACAGCAGCGCTGGCCTTAGCGGCGGCAGCGCCCTGAGCGGTTTTAGACAAATTTTCCCACCCCACTCCTTACACACCCCATGTCAATGCAGGGGGGGCGCCAATTTTATTTTAACTCCCCGCTCCAGCACCTGAGCAGGGAGTTAATAACTGGAAAAGGGTGCTTATGCTAATGCATGAGCGCCCTATTCTAATGAATACCACCTCCCTCCCGCAGGGAGGTAATCATCTCAATACAGTGTTGATGCTTTTGCATCAGCACCCTAATGTTAATCAATGCGCCGCACCACTGCGGGCTCTTTGAATAACAATAGGGCGCCTGCCACGCCTTCTTCTGCTATATGACAGCTCGGGCGAGCCCTAGAAAGACTCCCAGAGCTGGCATGGCAGGGGGCTAATGGCACCACTAAGGCCGGCCCTGCACAACACCGTTCTTCAGGAACATACAGGAATCACTAGGCTTCAAACTCTTGCCAGTCATCCTTGCTAGACATTCAAGGAACTCTACACACGCAAACGTATTCCTGCCCTTATTGCCTCCTCTCTACCACCCCCCCATTTCCTACTGATCAGTAGGTAGGGTGTACGTTTGAGAACACCATGCGTACTCCATTGCTTGTCCCACTAAGCCTTTGGTGATGAAATATGTGAGCAACGCCTTTATCTCCAAATCTTCTTACTCATCCAAGCACTTACTTTCCTGGAGTTGACCCCATCTTCCCAGGCAGACACCCTACTGAAGGCTGACCAATTTTTCAAATAGAAAAATAAAAACAAGACAGGCCATTAACATAAAGGTAGGACTGCAATTTCACAGTGACGGCCAGGGGTACAGTTAATAAATGGAAAAATGGGTGAGGGTGGGTGCTTCCTGAACAATTCCCGGGATATAAACTGTGCAGATTTGGCTGTGGTCGTAAAGCATGTTAAACACCAACGAGCGTGTTCTCTGATTGCTACTCCAGGCCTGGCAATAAGCACACAACCAAAGCCGTCTATGAGCGACAAGCAGGTAGTGCATTTGGCTAACTGAACGGGTGGTGGTTTGAACTCACACAGGGATGGAGGAGGTCTGGCTTAATTGTTAATTTAAGATGACTGGACAATTATTTATGAACATTCATTTGTTTCATAGCTAGTATGTTAACAGTGACCTTGCAGAATGCTTGTCGACCATTGGTTTCTCTCGCTGCAGTAACAGATGACATTCTGCCCACTGTCTCCCCAAAATTAGGTCGGGGTTTATCAAAGAAAGAAACTCTCGGGACAGAAGGATAGAGAGCCTGGGCCCAGGACGTCTGGTCACCCTATCCTGGCTGCTCCATTTCCAAACACTAACTGTATGTAGGCATTATTGATACATTTCCAATATATAGGAAAGAGCAGGGTCCACACAAAGTTCTGTTTCATGTTGAAGGGCTTGTGTGCAGCCTCATGGAAGAAGTTGACTTTCCAAGACACTTCAGCAAGACTATGTTTAAGGCAGGGTTCATGTTCAGATTCCAGGACAAGGAGAAAGTCCTCCCCCACGACCCGATATTGAAAAGACCAGAGACAACATCTAGGAGTCTTACCTGGGACAGAGCCTTCGTTTAAGGTTGGTGTTGACTTGCTATATGCATTCCAATCTCTGGCTAAAAAACAGCAAGTACATAGTGGCAGGGATGGAGGGAGGAAAGGAATGGGCATGGCTTTTGGGGAAAATAGAGGCAAAAATGAGCTTCTTTCAGATTCCACTCTTGATGGCCTGAGATGCTTTTAGTTAGTGGCAAAGGAATCTGCAGCTGCTGATTGAAAACATGGCTCCAGAGTTTGGGCGACTAAGGAGTCAGAGCAAACCAGTGTCCATTAGCGCCTATCCCTCAGCCAAAACTAGTAACCCAGAGGTGAGATAATGATACATTGTTTCCATAGTAAATACTTGTGCAGATGTGTTAAGCCTTTGTCTTCTGCATCCTTCCCTAAATGCTAACAGTCTAGGAGTTCCCTTCACCGCCTACAGGTCAGGGACATCTAGCTAAAAGGTGGGTTGGGTAAGCATCAGTTCCACTCTTCCTTTATGTGAGTGGTCAGAAAGGTGAGGCAGACATGTAGACAGACATCTTTATTTAAAGAATACAGGTGAGATACACGTCTCACTTTCCCTAACCTAACGAGGATTTCCCTACCTATTAAACTAAGACTGAAGGAAAACTCTCTAAAAAGGTTTCTGTCCCTCACACTTATGCACATAACAAAACATACAGGTGTTAGATGGCTGATCAAACTCAACAATATAATAATTATTTGCAAACACAGCGTTATAAACAAGGTTCCTTGAAAACTGGGTCAGTTCCTCCTTCCCCAGGATTAAAGTAGGATTCATGGATCAAAGTTCCAGTCAGGAAAGTTCTTTTTAACATCCAAAGTCTGTTTGAAAATGCACCATAAAGGGTTCTTTACTCCACAAGCTTTCCGATTGGCACTTGGGTCAAAAGCAACAAAATGTTCTCTTCCAAGGTAGCAGTTCAAAGTGTTTAGAATTTGCTTCAACAAAACTAAAAGATGTGTATCTTCCCAATCTCTGATTGTTCAATATCTTTCTCTTTATATACAATAAGATTTTGTCAGGACTACTACTACCAGTACTTAGTGGTAAGATTTACTTCAAACTTCATTAAGGTCTTTAACATTCAGCAACATTGAGATGTATAACATCTTTCAAACGGGCATGATACACATTGATGCCCTTTGTTCCTCTGACTGGTTTGCCACATGCAATGCAGGTTAATGTCCTCTCCCCTTGATACTGATTACAGGGAGGTATTTTTTCCGACCACCTTTAGGTTTTTTCTGCTCCACCAATTAACAGCTGATAATACCTCTGATTTACTTTTCTTTCTCTGGGAAAACGTGTTTCCCTTTTATTTCCTATTGCCTCTCTTTGGCTTAGGCAATGCTGGTTCTCCTGATCAATTATTGCCCCCTCTTTACTTTGACAATGGTAGTTATAATCATTTTCAGATCTTGTCCCCTTCCTTTGTCTTAGGCAATACTGGTTCTCTTGGTCAAGTATTGCCCTCTCTTTACTTTGACAATGGTAGTTATAATCATTTTCAGATCTTGTCCCCTTCCTTTGTCTTAGGCAATACTGGTTCTCTTGGTCAAGTATTGCCCTCTCTTTACTTTGACAATGGTAGTTATAATCATTTTCAGATCTTGTCCCCTTCCTTTGTCTTAGGCAATACTGGTTCTCTTGGTCAAGTATTGCCCTCTCTTTAGTTTGGCAACAATGACTATAATCTTTCGGCTTCCCATTTCTCTTAATGTAAGAATCATTCCAAAAGTATTTTTATTCATCCGTTTGGTATTCAAAATGTCTATTTCCAGACAACGGTCTGTTACGGAGAGTGCCAGTGTCACCTCACACAGGCAAACTCACTGGTCTTTCTCTGCGCTTCCTTCTAACGCACTGCTGGTTCAGCTTCTGCTTCCCGCATCAGGATTTAAATACCAGACCGCTCCGGTCACACCTCCAGTGCTCTCACCTTCTGTGCAGGGAGTCTGATTCACTCCTCGTGTACTCCGGTGCTCGCCAGCCAACGAAGCACTGCAGACAACTGGAAGAGTTCCTCTCTCCCACGACACAGTCAGCCTCCACACCGCTTCCCGCTGCACAATCTCTGCACCTCAAGGACACAACTTTCTGCAAATGCAGAGGCGGTCCTGCCGTCTTCTCTCTGCTTCTGCTGTTCACACGGCTGATGAGTTCTCAAGGTCTGCACCTAAGAGGGCCTTAAATAGTCAAAAGTCCCGCTCAGGTGTGGGCCATCAGAGCCACTAGACGGTGTATCATAGTTCTGTCTTTCTGAGCTCCTCTTCCTCATCCCAGTACTCAAAGTACTATGGCACTTGAAGTCCCTATTGTTCTGAGTTATTTTAACCGTATTCAATTTGTTTTGGTTAAAGGTTTTATTAAAAGGTACCTTTCAGAGATGAATTTAAAGGAACTAATGTTTGGTTCTTGTTCGTATATCTTATATCCAATGGTGAACCTTAATCCTCAGAAATGATCGTATTGATTCTCTGATTGTTATAAACATCATTCTCATCCTGACCACAGGGGTTTTCATCACTAATACCATGCATGCTTCTCGGAAGGGAAACCTTACTCTGACAACATGCTATTAGGTATTCTGACATTAGGGATACATCCCCTTCCAAAGAAGGTAAATACTGCGCCCTCCAAACAGAGTCACATTATTCCCTTGGTGGCCTTCTCATCTCAGGTGATCCACCCCCAGGGTTAGGATCAGGTGGCGGCTGCCTTCTCCTGGCCACCTGGGAGGAGGTTGTAGGCAAGGATTCTGTGAGGACTCTGCAGGATTCATCACATTAAATAGATACAATCAGCATTCCTGACTTCTTCTGGGTGATTAGGGTACTAGTGGGGCACAAATCAAGCGGTATTGCCGGAACTGGATTCAGTCGACTGCCCAAGTGTCATCAACTGTATCCAACAAAACACCACTTCAAAGTAAAGACAACTGGTGGTATTATTTATGTCCTTGGTTCTGTGGGTGCTCATCCTCAATATCTTCAGTCACAAGACTCTGCGATTGCAGTTCTAAGTTTTCCCATACATACAGCAATTGGCCCAAATGTTTTCATGAAGGTATTGGTGTCGCTGGTGACCCCAGGGCAAGCAAAGCCTTGTCTATCCCTGTTGGAACAGGTGGAGGACACGTTCCCTGCCAGTGGAAAGAAGATTCTTGTCTTTTAGACAATCTTCAAAACCATGGAACTACAAGAGCTAAGCCTTGATTCCCAGGGATCAGTACTTGCCTAATATGCATGATCTAGTAGTCATTGGCACAGGATTATGCACAGAAACGTGTGCCATATTCCTGCCAGAGGACATAGTGGAATATCTCAATATGTGCCCTGGTATGCCCCATTTTCCATCCCTTCACTTCTGCCCGGAAATGGCTGAGAATAGAGGTATATATGGTGGGGATTTTGCATGATGGCAGCCTAAGTTGGCGAGTGGATGTATTGGATGTGAATCCAGTTTGATCCTATGCAGCTTCCTTTTTCCAATACTCCATGTGCCAAACTGCACCTCAATGGATGAAGATGAGAAAGAAATCAGGTGGACACAGTGGAAGGAAACAAGGTATCATAGTGAGATAGAGTTTAGCTTGGCAGCACAGTGAAATGGGGACTAAGACCAAGGGCTCTCTGCAAGCCATTCTCTGCTTCTTCCCAAATATTGTCTGTATACAAGACCTCAATATTCAAAGGCTGGACATGCATATGTCCTATTCAAGTCACAACACGATTGTGTGATGTGCCCTGGAAGTTCTTGGTTGTTTTGGTCACCTATTGGGTTAAATGCTTGACTTATACAACCAAGAACTTCTGGGCAACTCACACTATGTGTTCTTATGGCTGAACTTCTACGCTTAGATCTTGAACCGGAAGGATAGCTCACGGGCAATGCACAGGGACATCATTTCACCAAAATGTCAGGGGTAGCGGAAGTGACATCACACGACCCTTGACCTCTGATGACATCACAGAAAGTGATGCCATTTGACTCCACCCCAAGTGACACCATGGAAAGCGATGGAGCACAACCTTTCACGCTTTGACAAAACGGGAAGTGGTATCACATAGCATCGTTCCTTAGTACATTACGATAAATACGGTTACCATATCAATGTAATGTGATATACATGTCATACAAGAATGAGTCACCATATGTATCGTTAATATCAGTGTGACTAGACCCATGTTAACGAATTACTGTGAATTTAAGCAGATGTCCAAGGCCAAATGATAATGGTGTGTTATTATATAGCACTTGCGCTTAAGTGCTTTATATAGAAAAAATATACATAATATCACCCAACCTGTGTTGGTACTCAGTTATAGACCTCAGAAGAATGAAAGGCTGAGTTTGTTTTGCCGGTATGCGAACATGCAACTTGCAGATATCACACACATTGCAGCAGCGAGCGCTCAACACATTGAGCTATGTTACCAGCTATAGCTATCTTTCCGGCTATAGTAAAATGAGCAATTACATGTCTGAATGTTCTCAAAGTCAGAAAGCAAATTACACTCTGTAATGGATACCCATAAACTGGTAACAGATTTAACAGCAGGACAATACATCGGCCTGTCTGGTGCAAAGTTGGCCACATGTCAAACCTGCGTGGATCTACTTTTCAGGCTTCAGAGGTTGCCAAAATACATACCATTGGGAGTTTTCATAACTGTGTATTAAAGAATTTAGAGTAGGCCAGGGAAAGCAGCACACTGGCACGGCATCCCGTACTCTGGGCACTTGTTACCTCATACATGCAAACAAACATCCTGAACAGCATGCCAGGGAGATAGGAAAGATAGACACATTACAACAAAGCATTAATTGTGGCACAATGAAATTAAGGGCAACTTGATGTGCTGTGGTCAAACATGTCTACACTGTACACAAGCTTTTAGGCACAAGGATCTTGACAAGTGACCGAGGACACCTAAATGGAATGTCTAGGGACAGCGGCAGAAAAAAACATGCGATAACTGCAGCTTGCGAAAAGCAAAATACATATAGTTTTTGTCTGTGTGTGAATTTGAGGTATTTAAGAATAGACTAAATCAGACTAAATCAGTGACTCGCCCCCCTGAAGTGTGCCTAAAATAAACCTTTAATCAGTCTAGCAATTATTGTATAGAATCCCAGAAAGACTATTTGTTATTCCTATTCTTTCTTATTTAGTGTCACTGGTGAAAGTGTTACACTTGTGGAAACTCCTGCTTTTTTTTGTTTAAGAGGCCTGAACAAGAAAGCCACCGACTCCAGAAACAAAGAGCCACATGACACTTTTGGACCACAGCCCAGGAGTTTTTTTAGGGGTAGCAAGGGAGACCACAGAGGTAGTAAGAGACATCTAAGGGGTTACAGTTGTGACCCCTTGCCACCCCCAAATGTCATCCCTAGCAACACGTTTGTAAAAAGATTAAGTAATTGAGCATTTGCTCAAGATCTAAGGTTAGGTACTCAACCATAAGGTCAGATCGAGCTAAGAAGCTACAAATACAAAATATTCAATATTGTACGTTTACTGCATGCTTTCACCGCAGGCTTAAGAATGCCCTTCTCAATGGCAGTTCATGTTGATTTATCTCCACCATTTTCTATTCATAACACATTGAAAGGAAGATCAAAAGTGTGTGTTTTTATATCTCTTAACAATAGGAGCTTCAGACAAAAGGGGCATGAAATCTGTACTAAAGGCTCGATGGCGGACTTTATACACAGCACGGGCTCTTTCCGATTCAGAGCGTGGCGTAAATCGTCATTGGCAATCGTCATTTCAAAAGATACCTGTGGACTCGATCTGTTCCTACCACATGCTGAAAAGCAGCAGAGTCTGTAGAAATGTGTCCAGATTCCCTGCCCAGGTGGGGCAAGGCACAGAGCAGATATCCCACTGTGGTTCCCACCCTGTGTATTGAATTG